>NC_136491.1:94379762-94524762 GCF_053919585.1 Euprymna scolopes
AACACACACACACACACACACACACACACACACACACACACACACACACACACACACACACACACACACACACACACACACACACACACACCCTACCCCACCCTAAAGAAAAAGAAAAAAACATTAGCAGAAAGAGTTAGCGACTACAGCGAGGTCAAGCCCAATAAAAAAAGCAATAAAAATTCAGCATACCAATGAATAATAAACACTTACAAGCCTCCACCCCTTGGAAAAACTTCAAATTAACTACGAAAATCGCCAATTTTACACATTCGAAAATAATTTCTGACGAGGACGCATCACAGGCCGTCTGAAACGCGCGTAAACGATTTCAATTACTTAAAAACATTATTACAATGATCCAAACATATTTCTCAATGAAAAACCAAGACACGGAATAATAAAATAATGTTAAAATATACACATGGTTGGTGACTACTCCCTTATTTATATATATATATATATATATATATATATATATATATATATATATATATATATATATATATATAAATTAATTAAGTTCCAGTGTATTGTTAACAAGAACTGAAACCAATATTTCTTCAAAAAGTTCAATTCATTCGCATAGACACCTTACAGGTTTATGTAAGTTTATTTATCTATTTGATTAGCCTCTCTAGCCTTCTGATAAGAAGCATTAAGCATCGAAATACTTAGGCATGAAGAGCATATAATATATGCCCCAAATGCTTTATTACATCGACAAATAAATATATGTATACCAGCATATGACTATATATATATATATATATATATATATATATATATATATATATATGCATACATATATATATATATGTATATATATATATATATATATATATATATATGTATATATATATATAATAAAAATACACTTTGCTTTAACACGTTACTTCATCAGAAGTGTTATATGTAGTGTTGTATGAAGCGACATGAAGCATGTAAGTGTTATCTACACATGCATTAAAAACGTTTTCAATTCACATAAGCGTGTGTGTTATTTATTTTGTATGACACGCTTACATCCGAGTGACTGTCGTTTAATTGTTATGGACTTTCATTTCTTGTAATAAATAATTTTACCAAGAATTCTTCATAAGTTTTGGTTTCGGTTTCGATTATAGCTGATGGTACTCAAGTCATTTATTTTTTATAAATAATTTTACCAAGAATTTTTCATAAGTTTTGGTTTCGGTTTCGATTATAGCTGATGGTACTCAAGTCATTTATTTTTTAAATAAATAATTTTACGAAGGATTCTTCATAAGTTTTGGTTTCGGTTTCGATTATAGCTGGTGGCACTTAAGTCATCTATTCTTTTTTCATAAATAATTTTATTAAGAATTTGTCATAAGTTTGAGTTTCGGTTTCGATTATAGCTGATTGCATTCCAGTAATCTTTTTTATTTTATAAGTAATTTTATTAAGAATTCTTCATCCGTTTTAGTTTCCGCTTCAATTATAGCTAAAGGAACTCAAGTTATACATGCATGTACGAAGATTACTGTTTTAATACATAATAAATAAATAAATAAATAAATAAAAATAAAATATTATTTGTTTATGTCCAAATAAAAAATGGGCGATTTTCTGAAAAAACAAAAACAAAATAAAAACATCTCCAAAGGGGAGACGCTCACCATAATATCGTTAAAAATCAACCAGTAAATCTACGTAAATATATAAACGATAAAAAGGTGGCAGTGGAGTTATCTACGGCTTCGTAGCATAATAGATGAAGACGCCGGACTGTAATACATAAGGTCCAGGGTTCGAGTCCTAATAACAGCTAAGCGACGCTGAAGAGGAGTAGGTTCCCAAAACATGCATGTACTTAGATTACTGTTTTAAAAAATAATATATACATTTTTTTTTTCATAAATTTTAGATTCGGTTTCGATTCAAGCTGATGCGCCCAAGTCATATGGATATATTTTTTCATTTTTGAAATCGCAACTTTATAATATATAAAAATCGATAGAACATTAACTCTATAATAATACATACGAAATCTGCAAGAATTAAAATATCATATTAATGTGTACTTTACAACCGGGCTACGCTTGGCCTCCCTGCTTGCTTAGATAAATACTTTTGCAGTTTTAACAAAAGAACTACTATAATATCAGAGCGTCTCCATTTACGTTGAACATCTACAGAATGCCAGCATCAATATATTTCATATGAATAAGTTCCCTGTGCAATTTCCACAAGTCACACTAGTTGATTAATATTTTTAAAAATTCTTTTATATTCTTTGTATTGATTTACGTTTGTTTTATATGTTAATATTTACAATTTTGCTAATGGGCATTTTGTGACAGCTTTTTTATATGCGTCGAGTGTTGCATCAAAATTCGAAGCCAGAGCTACGGCAAAATGGCCGCTGACATGATGATCTACAAAACAAGCAAGAAGGAGATTGGTTACTCCTCCTAGCACAAGCCTCATCGCATGCTCATCACGAATGCCTCTTAGGAGTCGAGGAAAGTCAAGGCAGCGGCTTTACTAAACGAGCTCAATCAAGTGTTCGGCGAGATGCTGAAGTTCTTTAGTGAAAAGCATTTCGAGCAGATAGAACGGCAGACGGATCTGCAGAAACGTCGAAGTTTCTTTTCGCTGTTATAGTTCTTAGCATTATCCCCCAGCTTGTTCTTGTTTTAAATGGGCTTGCTAGATGCGGCTGAGATCTGCGAGAGAAGCGTGTGAAGCTCTGGATAGATAAGATTACCGGCGGACGCTTCTATGTATTCTCACATGACTCTGCTTTCGATCAGAACCATAAGAGAGAGAGAGAGAGAGAGAGAGAGAGAGAGAGAGAGAGAGAGAGGGAGAGAGAGAGAAAGAAAGAGAGAGAGAGAGAGAGATTTCCTTGGATAGTTAATTGGTGATTACAATTTAAAATCCTCCCACAAAGACATTTGCCAAGTATCAAAGTATCGCCTGTATTTAAGATTTAACCTCTAACTCCAGAAGACCGTCACATATAATTGATTTATGATTGAGTACTTTATCCGTTGTGTCAAGATTCATGGATACTAAGCATATAATTAAGAACTACATAAGACTTCTACCCAGTCATGTATAACAGAACAAGAAAAGTCTACCGCCGTTAATCAAACAAAGGGTTCAGTTCAAAATTTTATATTTAGGCTATTACATTGTCAGCTCGCCAAACTCCCACCGGGGTGTTTGGGCGAACACTGATTTCTGCGATTGCTTGCCTCAAGATCTGTCAACGAAGAGACTGCAATCACCTTGTCAGAAAATGACTTCTAATCTTCAACTTCTGTTTATTCGCTGAAGTCAGATTCTGACTCCTCAGCTGTTAATCATTCCCAAGTTGTTCAACCATCTCTTCCTCCATTCTAAATAAGGACCATCATTATCTAACAAAGCTTGTTTTAATGTTGTGTCTTCTTTTCTTCGTTGATACTTCCCATCCTCTACTAGCTTGTGTATTCCTTTCTGATAGGCGGGAGAATACCAAGTGGACTGCCATGCTAATTTTGAAAACTGGTCACGAAAACTGGTCATAAAGCCTCTTTTCAGCAATGGACTCATCCACACACTTACAGCAATCTTGTTGTTTCATATTGAATTGTATTGAGATAAGTAAATATATGGTTAGCTCAAGGTCTTCAAACAATGTAAATGTCGTTGCTATCATTCATCTTAAATAAGCTGTGCGTCTTAAACCACTTACCTCACTCTATAATATTATACGCTGAACTTTTGTCTCTGTCGGCATCTTTTATTTACTTGATATATTGACTTGAACAGCGGGTTTTCTATTTTACATTGCAGTGCTCATGTCACTAATATCGAGCACCACATACAATGGTATTTGATCCTCTTTAAACATACTTATTTTGTTTATATATATATATATATATATATATATATATATATGTATATATATATATATATATATATAAAGCTGAACGTCTGTGTGTGTGTCTGGTCACGAATAGGCTCCTATATGGTTGACAATTATAGAAAACTGATTACATATAATGATAGATGTATCGAGACACAGGAATGGGTATGTTTGATCTGGCAGAACGGTGGTTCGTTAAAATTGTGGGGTCTGCGTACGCCCCTGGTCCACAAAGTATGGAAATAAAAAAATTAAAAATTAAAAAAACAAAAACATTTACAAGTATTTTTGATATAGATGTACATAATAATACTTTGATAAGTATGTTTTAACTTAAATAGGGATGGTATAATAAAATTTGTGGGGTCTGCGTTCGTGCCTGGCCTCCATTAATGGAAATAGGCACAAACTTTAATAAAGACTTTTCATATCTATCTGCGTAAGTATACTTTGCTTTGGTTTTGATACCCCCAAATTCGAAGCTATCTCTTTATAACCCTTCCTTTTCATAACCTATCATACTTTCATAAATCAGAGTCCATTTTCTTTAGTCTGTTTTTGAACTCAGTCAACGACGGGTACTTTTGCTAGTATATATATATATATATATATATATATATATATATATATATATATATATAAGTAAGTTTCGTGGTTAAATTTTAAATTCTGAAAAAACAACATATATTCGATTAAAGAATTTATTGTTTGACAAAAGGGGTTATTTTAATTTCCTTAATCCATGGATTTTCAACAATGGCTCAGAGGAAATGAAATGCAGTTAGCACAATGTTCAAAATGGTATGCCTCCCATCTAATATTAATGAGGAATTTATTGATAGCCTGTGTAAGCTTGTGGATGAAAGATGAATTAGAGGGAATGGGGATATTTTTTTTAGCGAAGATGGGTATATATATTTTTGGTAAGGATAGAAAAGCTCAACCAGGGAAAGGGAGCTTCTAGATAAGCGAGATAAGACACTGATAGAAATTCAGATGAAAAATTCTGATAGATATTACTTGAAGTAATACTTTCAAGGAGATCCTAGCCCAAAAGGAAACAAATTATATATATATATATATATATATATATATATATATATATATATATATATATATATATATATATATATATATATATATATATACCGTGCTCAATATTATTATTCGATTGGCAAAATTTTAAAATAATTGTAAAGAAGTGAACCATAACGGAAATTCAGTCGACTAAAATAAGATGGAAAGCGGGGTGAGGAAAAAATGATTTATTTTAACCTCATCTCCGCTCTTACTCCATTCCACTACCAAATATTCTATAAAAAAAAAATAAATAAATAAAAATAATTTTCAGACTTATACCCTTGAAAAGTTAGTCTGAACGAAAAGCGCTTCGGATGTATTTTAAACGATCTTGTTTATAATCGACTTATTTATTTTACTGAATTGTACATTTGTTACATGTAGCTTACCACATTTTTTTTCTTTTTCCTCGCCCCGTTTTCCATCTTATTTTAGTCGACTGAATTTCTGCTATGGTTCATTTCTTTACAAATATATATATATATATATATATATATATATATATATATATATATATACTTGTTTATTGTTATATAAACATGCTCACATCCCGCTGCTACAAATAGCCACTTGTTTCAATCAAACAACAGATATCATCAGGCAGCGACTTGACTATTCAAAAGTTCAATGAATAACCTATGATTATGATTATTCATTGAACTTTTGAATAGTCAAGTCGCTGCCTGATGATATCTGTTGTTTGATTGAAACAAGTGGCTATTTGTAGCAGCGGGATGTGAGCATGTTTATATAACAATAAACAAGTATTATCAGCTCTTTTTATTGAGCACTATCTAACAACCTCGTTGAATTCATTAGTCCATTACTTTTGAATATAAAAAACCCGAGTATATATATGTATATATATATATATATATATATATATATACATATATATATATATATATATATATATATATATATATATATATATATATATATATATATATATACAATTGAACCCCGGGATACGGCATTAAAAATTAGTAACAAAATGCAGAACAGTATATAATGCACATGTATATAATCAAATAACATTATAAATTACACCGTAAGACAGGACAAATACCGTAATTAGGGACTGGAAAAACATCGTATTCCACATCGTTACATGAAAAAAAAACGTGTGTATATATATATATATATATATATATATATATATATATATATATATATATATATATATATAATTAAGCTGCGGTATATTAAATTATCACATCATGTTTCAAGACTTCAAACACAGCAAATATTTGGTGTACAATCCTTTCTAAAACGATTTAGAATATATCTTTTTATTACACGGGAATCACCATTTATGAAGGTCCGGAGGCCACTCGAGGATAAAGGTTAATGGGTATAAATTAGTTGCCCGGGTGTGTCGAGGTGGTGTAGTAAAGAACTCCGGGAGATGTTAAAAAGTGGTAGTAGCAGGGGAAGATAAAACAGCAGTGGGCAGACCGGTTGGAGAGAGGTATTAAAAAAGTGGTAGTAGGCAGGCAGGATCGAACCAGTAACGCAAAGAAGAAAAAAAGGTTACAAAAAACGTAACGTCTTAGCCGATGCATCCATGGCGAAACCGGAATCACGAGCGTTAGAATTAAGGCTAGTCAATCTAACGGAGACGATGACCTGCGAAACTGTCGACGAATAAATCGACCTCTACTTGTAGAAAACAGCCGAGTTGAAGGTGACGGAATTACTATTTTTGGCTATTTTTTTCGATATTTGCCGACAAAAACGTCGAGCTTCAACACGATATCGATTTCGTCAGGGTCCGTCGCGTCTGTCGAAGGTTTGTAGCAGACATACAAACATACGCACATACACATAAATAGACGTTTGAGATTTATATAATAGATTTATTATAGTCCAAAATTCACTACAGACAAAATAGTTATCCACGGATACGTGTTTCGCCGTGCCTGTGGTTCACCAGTGCAATGGCTACGACATCATTTGAGTTAACAATAAAAATTAACGACACACACACACACACACACACATAACAACACTATTGACGTACATTGATCACTAAAGTTTCGGAAATCGTTATAGATTTCCTGATTATTTTAACGAACACTGTATTGATGCATTGTACCAGGTATGTAAGAATCTCACAAAACAAAGTGTAAATACTGCCGAACAACGCCGGGTCGGGGCATATAGTATAGTTACCTAGTAAAGTCGAATGTCAGTTCAATGTAATAATTTATTTTCTCTGCCTTCATGTATTCACACTAAACTGTACAAAAGTGTTAAATGTAAGTAATGAAAAAGTCAGAATGACCATTTTTGCATATATAATTGGATTTTTTCTTTATAAATGGTGTTTTTGAAAAAAAAAAAAGTTTTTTTTTTACTGTGTTTTAAAAATATCTTATTTCCCCTCACCATGAGCGAACGGAAGTTTATCACTGTATATGTTTTCTCTTCGTAATCGCATATTCATATGTTGCCACTAAATTCCAACTCTTAGTTGATACTGGTCATTTCAGTCTTAACAAGCTTTCTTGGTGAGGGTATTGTATATTCAGAGTAACGCCCCTTTGAACGATACTCTAATTATATCTGTTCAATTATAATATTACTGATAACGAGTGAGAAAGTGTCATTAATTTTAAAATATGAAAATAACTCACACATGTGTGATGCCAGATTTGAATTCGAGGCCTGGTTACCTTCTTGGTTGGGCTTTGGAGGCTAGCGGGCGTGTCCGCTCTGCCCTTTTTTTTTTCTTTTTTTTTTTTTTTACATAATTTTACATCTCCGATGAGATGTTATCAGATATCGTTTACGTAAACAGTTTCGGTGTAGTCCTCAGAAACAGCTAACCATTCTAACATTATTATCATTGATTGTAACATTTTTGCGCAGGATAATTCCTAGACAATATATAACAAGTTATACTTATGTTACATAGCCCACGCATTTTTACGTGTTTACTCTAGCAGTTGACGTTTGTTTCGATTGTGTCTAGGGATTTTGAATGTTGACTAGTACGTAGGAAGTAGGTTTACAAGTTAGAAAAGCATTTCATCCAAGGCATGAAAATTGTTAAACAAAATGTTTTTACTATAGACTTTAAAAATAAAGGTACACGATTCAATTTGAAATTTATTTATCTTCAAAGTGCACTTTTATAAATTTTACAAAGTAAGGTATAAAAATTTAATTTAAATTGAATCAAGATTTATTTTATGTAATGTACATTCTGTTGCGCTTTTTAAAAAAATCATTGAAAATTTTATATCTATATCTTTAATTGCTATATATATATATATATATATATATATATATATATATATATATATATATATATATATATATATATATATATATATATATATATATATATATATAAACGCAGATTCAACATGGCGGCGTATGAGACGGAGAAGAGTGTCCAATAGATGCTATATATAATGGATTATCTCGAGGGTGCTATCCTTATTTTATACTCACAATCCATTTCGTGACATGTAAATTACCCTAAATTTCAAAACCTAACACTGAATTGTTTTCATTTGCGCTAACCCATTTTTGCTTTAATTAAATCGGGCTATTATTTTAATCTTAATTAATTAGAGCAAAAGAAAATGAAATTAAAAAAAAAATCTTTAAAAAATAATCACAATGCATCTTGTCTGATTACTTATAAAAGTAAGAATTGAACAGAACCATATCCACAATTCCATAACTTAGACAGGCTAGACGTATTAATGTATATCTTCCTGATAAAGAAGCCGTGTTGAATCATATATCTTCTACCGAAAATCATCTATAATTCTAATGTCATTCTTCTTATCCCTTTTGCCCCCTCTTGCTCTACTCCTACTATACCCGATTATAAACAAAGCAGTCGTTAGCAACACAAACTGAACATCTGGTTGTGCCAAGTTCAAATCCACTTCGTTCCACAGACATTCTTTCATCAAATCCATAGCTGACCTTGTGTGTCACCTCTAGGCGAGGAAGTAAATAAAACAACTAAAGCTGATGGTCTATATAAAAGAAACAACAAGCAAGAAAACAAACAATCAAAACAAAGCAAATAATGTAAAGTAGCAGACGCATATAGACACGAACGGTCGGTATATGTACTTTCTCCTTTATTAAAATAATAGTGTTTTGGGGGTAATTTGCTTCATTCAAAAGTGTTTTGCTATATCCAAAACCTATTAAACAGCAAGATATTTAAAATTGGACTTAAAGTTAAACATTATGAGCATAGCGAGACAATTAGGCCCGGGAACTCTAAATTTATCCTCGGACCTAAAATTAACAGAGATTAGACCATTCCTGTAATGACCTGTTCCTTATTGATTGCAGTGTAATGCTGGTTCTGTGCAGTTCTAGGAGGTCCAAACTCCCATGCTTTGCCTTCTCTCTTTGATAGCAGGTTAGTTTATTGCTAATCGCCTGAGGCACCCTTACAGGGTAATGTTGCTATTCAGTTCCCCTCCTCGGGGTATCTAACTTCTCAATTCCACTTTCAGATCCTGGCGTCACAGTTGTTGCAGTGGGAGAGAATTAAATACCGCTCCCTCTGAAAATGGTCTAATTACAAAAGTATTTCGAATAATTCGATTTCTCTGTGTTACGATTGATCAACGTTCACTTTTTTGCAGTCGTTATTCTCTTCCTGGTTCTTCTACGTGTTAAGCCAATCAAACACAAATGACAATGATTACGGAGAACTGAAAAATATTGAAGAGTCACTGAGAATTAAGGAATGCATGTTTATAATAGGCTAACACTTCATTACATGTCCAGAATAATACCTGGTGTTTGCATGTATTTCCGAGCTACGTTTACTTCTTGTGAAGCGTCACCCCAGAATAACAAGAAACAATGAAAGAAAGGTCGCTATATCTAGCAACAGATTGTGTGCAGTGCCTCTTGGTCTCGTAGCATTCTTCGACATCGCACAGAGCTTCAATAGCTTTCACAAACTGGTTAAACATATGTTTCACCGGGGTCAGTGCATCAGCATGTGCACTCCAGCAAGTTTTGGACAATCTATAATTTTAATGTCGGAAAACTCGTCCCCTTTTGCTAGGTAGGAAAACTGGTCCCTTATTGAATAAATATCGATTGAAAACACATAAAAAGCGAAAAAGTTTACAGCGCCTCAAGACTTCCAAAAATATTACACAAGAGGGGTTGTTAGAAAACGAATTTTTTCCCACAAAAGTTCATGAAATGATTAGAACAACGCACAAAAAACGACCCTTGGATTAATGTCCTTGATCTTTTTTTGCACATTTTTGTGGATTCCGGCTATGCTTGCAACATTATCGTGCCATTGACCGTAACAGAACTTAATATCTAGTCCTTTGTTTTCTAATTTCCCGAGGATATCGTAAGTCAGTGAAATAGCTGTTTTACCTTGCAAATGTAAAAAAACAAAAACAGGAATGACTCCCGCACTTCAACCGCACCATTGCTGATATGTATATATCCGATTACTATTGGCATTAGATCTACACGCGAAACGTCTTGTGTACTATCAAAAAGTATGCAAAAGTAATTTGCATTCTTAATGTCAGAAACGAGTTTTCCAATGTTTATTTGTCCCGAAAAACAAATCGTGTCGAGCATTAGATGAGAATAAGGAAAAATAACCGTCACTTGTTACAAGTAACGGCTATTTTTTCTTATTCTCGCCTAATGATTGACGATTAAAATAAAATAAAATTAAACACTTTAAAGTGAGTAAAATCACTAAAAACGAATTTAGGAAAACTGATCCCCGGAAAACTCGTCTCCGGAAAACTCGTCTCCGGAAAACTCGTACCCGGAAAACTCGTCCCCTTTTGCTAGGTAGGAAAACAGGTCTCTTATTGAATAAATATCGATTGAAAACACATTTTATGACCGTTTTTGAAGAAGATATTCTCTTTAAAAGAGAATGCACATCCCATAATATTTTTTAAAATATTTTTACTTGTTTACTGTTGTTTTAAAAAAATCAAATTAATTTTTCTAAGTTTTAGTTTTATACCTAGCTTTGAAAGTTTTTGGTCTTTTAACTTATTTTAAAGAGTTTATTTAGTTTTAAAAAAAAGTAATGTCGGGCGTTACTTATGAACAAAAAATGTCGAACATAAGAGGATCACGTCTTAGGAGGATAATTGCTCAAAAATAGAAAATTAAACAAAATATTAAGGCAGATATAGTTTTAAAACGAGCCCCTCCCTCCAAAAGAAAATAAATTTGTATATTTTTAGGTAATAATGCACATCCCATAATATTTTTAAGAATATTTTTACATGTTTATTGTTTTAAAAAAATTAAATTGATTTTTCTAAGTTTTCGTTTCCTACCTAGCTTTGTAAGCTTTTGGTGTTTAAACTTATTTTAAAGAGTTTATTTGGTTAAATAGAAATAACAAGTAATGTCGCACTCGACATTACTTAGTAAATAATTTTTAACAAAAAATGTCCGAAAATTAAAGAAAATACTGAGGTAGATATAGTTTTAAAACGAGCATCCCCCACCTCCAAAAGAAAATATATTTGTATATTTTTAAGTACTGCACAAGTACCCCCGAAATGACTTTTAAACGATACCACCCCTCCTCATGTTAAGAATGACTTTCGAAATAATAACGTTATTATTTCAGCGCGGTACCAAAATTACATAAGACCGTGTTTTCTTTTTTGTTGTTTTGTAATAACACAAGAATTATTTAAACTGAATTAATTCTTTTAAATAAAATAATTGCTTTCTTTGATAATATGTGTTTTCTTTATTTATTTTTGTTTCGTAATGACACAAAAAGTGTTAAAACTAGAGTATTTTTAAAAATAAATATTTGGTTTCGTTTTTCGTATCTTGACTCCGTGATCAAGTTTTTTTTTTTTAAGCAAGAGTTAAAAATATTTTTAAAAAATACTATGGGATGTGTATTCTCTTTTAAAGAAAATATCTCCTTCAAGAACGGTAGTAAAATGTGTTTTCAATCGATATTTATTCAATAAGGGACCAGTTTTCCTTCCTAGCAAAAAGGGGAGATTTTTTCGGGTACGAGTTTTCCGGGTACGAGTTTTCCGGAGACGAGTTTTCCCGGGACGAGTTTTCCAGGCACCACTAAAAACTTATTCAGAAAGGTAGAAGAATGACTTAACCATCCATTGATAATATTTATTTCTTATATATTTGTTTTTTACCACTTTTTCGTACCTATGTGTATTGTCAAACAAACCCATAATTAATTTACAATTTATGAAACACATTTTGACTGTCTTTAAAATAGTTTGAAAAATATACACTTACATTTTTATATTTGCAAATTTACACTGTCTTTTGTGTGTCTTGTCAGTAGCTGAGAAACGTGAAAACTAAATCGTCAAACGATATCTAAGATAGCAATTAACAAAAATTATTTCTATCAGTAGTTTGAGATTTTATTGCCTTACATTCCCTCACCGACAGACACAAACTGAAACCACAGAAGAAATGTCGCCAAAAGGTGTTTTTGCGGGTAGGTGCGAAAAAGTTTTGAATTCACTTATTCCATTAATGTCCACTTTATTTAACGCCAACACTTTGAAATTGGTAGAAGTTTTCTTTTCACACTTTTTACTACCCCTTGTTAGGTTCGCCAACTTAAAAAATACCGCGTTTAGAGTTTTCAATCAAAATCGGTAAAACGATTCTTCAATGACTAATAATTTTTTAAAAGATATTTGAGAAAAGTTTTTTTTTTTTAATTAAAAACTTTAAAATTACATAATATATGATAAGTAAATTCCATTTACGACTATTTTAGCACCTTAGCCTGGCTGAAAAACTTTGGGGGAGTGAAATTTTGTCATCCTTCTTTGGCTGTCACCTGGGGCGGACCGCACTCGCACCTTTAGCTACGCCACTGTTGACGAATCAGTGAAGATCCCCCGATTAATAATAATAAAAATACTTTTACCAATAAAGATAAGATAATTATGAAAAAACTGTTGGTTAGGTGATATTAGGATATAGGAATACTTAAGGATTTACCAATTTGCTGGTGCCATCAATTACGTTTAGAAAGTTCATTGTAGGACTATTAAGTCGTATTCGACCTGCCATGTGAGAAGAGATTGGAAGCTTCACGTGCTGTTTCAATCGATTATTAAAACGATAAAGACATGATTTGTAACGAAACCATTGACACATGTGTAGCAGCGGCGGCGGCGGCGGCATCTCAACGTATGCAAATGACCAAGCCGTGGAGCGAGTGTGACAAAAATAAATGAACATATGACATCGGGATCTGATGAAGAGGAGAGAGAAAAAAAGAGGAAAAAGCATGGGGTGGCCACAAAGACTTTTAAGCACGAGTCCACACTGTAGGGTCTTTTTTAACCACATGGCGTCATGACAACGACTTTTAAATAAAATGCATGACTGGTATAGAAAATACATGTCAAGCGACTTGATGTGGAAACGACCGGTAATAAATGTCCTTTCTTTACACTAAAAAAAAAAAAGCTCGTGTCGAATTTGTTTTGTTTATTTTCGAGACTTTCATACATAATGTCGGGTCCGTATTAAAGTGTAAGCACCACGTTATACATTTAAGTTTACAAGATCCTGATAGGAATATACAATATTAGCAAAGATTACTATCGCCACATCATACAATAGAAGAGGGCGCAGTTTCAAGCTTTCGCAGAAGTAGAGAAAAATGAACGCTAGAAAGTTTTCTTTGTGCTACGGGTGGTCAATTGGTGGAATGAACTGCTGAAATAGTTTGTAAATGTCAAAGATGTCATGATTTTAATGGACAACTGGACGAACATTGGTCATAAAAAATTATTTAGCAAAAAGGGGGGATTAAGACAAGGAATGGGGATGCTATCTTAGGCCGAGACCTTTATGCGAAGAGTATCTGCTATATTATTCCCCTTCTCATCTTCTACTCATTTTTCTCTTCTCCTCATTCTTCCTCACGTTTCTCTATTCGCTCTTCTATTTGTTATGTCCCTAATCTTTATTGTACTCATTATTCTATTCCTGTCCTTCCGTTCGCCCCCCCCCCCAACTCTCTTTTTCGTTTACACTTTTCTCCTACTTATTATATGCACCATTCTACTGGTTATTCTCCTTCCCGTCCTTCTACGCGCTATTCTATTCGTTATTCTCTTTGTTCTTTTTCGCCCATTTCTTTTGATGCTAAAGCACAATACGTAAACGATAGCGTAATCATTTTGGAATACTAAGTACTGTATGCGAACACTTTATGAAGATATATAAATTAATGCTAATAACTAGGAAATATAACAGAAAACAGACAGACACTGTGTCATTCATTTTTCTTAATGATATAATACTGGAAATAAGAACCGAACCAACAGGGCTATCAAGTTGACAATGCAAGTGACCACAATGCATGTTGTATATTAGCGATGCCAGAGAATCAAAGAAAGAAAGACTTTGATTTATACACGTAGTCAGTTATTCTGGGAGAGTTTAGTCTGGGAGACTGAGAGTCGGAGACTGAGTTGAAGCCAGAGTTTAGGTTCCAACATTTAGTCTCTTCACGAGCCGGGAAATTGATGGGCGCAAGATAGCAGAATGCAAATAGTAAGAAGCGTTGCATACTATGAAAGTGATCCGTGAAATAAATGTGTACATGTAAAAATATAATTCGCGTCTTGATGCTTTCCTTTCGGAAAGAAGAATTTCGGCAGCGTGTCAACATGCAAGAACCGCCCAAGTGAGAAAGAAAAGGAAACCAGGTATGTGCCTTATCGCAATTCTTAATTGTCCGGTTGTGAACTGTCTGATTTTGCAGGCGTAAACACTCGCACACGCAGATGAACATTGGCGCGTATACATACACACATCCCACTAGACGATACGAGCCACGATGAACAGATATGTAAAGATAAATTTATATAGACACGTATAAGCCATACACACACGCACTCACACACACACACACACACACACACACACACACACACACACACACACACACACACACACACACACACACGCACTCACACACACACACACACACACACTAGTATGTAACAAATAAATCTAACAGGAAAACATTTTTAGCTCACACGACAGCTATAAAAGTTCATGATTAATTTTTTTTTTTACTCAGTTCATCCCAAACAAGGCATATCGCCATTTGGACATCAGGAGATACTACTGGAGACCATGCTTAGAGAAGATAAACATAATGTTTGTTTACGTTACATTTAAACGTTTGCGTATCAGTAGTCAGGAAATCAGGTATCAGGAATGAAATTTCAAATTCTAGCTATTCGAGGGAAGAAACTACTAGAGTAGAAAGCTTTCAAGGCATTTAGGGATCTCACCAGTGAAGGGGTGAGATTTTGTTAATAAGCGAGTTTATCAGAGATATGAACGTCGAGTGGGCACAAGAGCAATGAGTCACCAGAGCACATTCCATTAAAATACTTGTAAAACAGGTGTAGGGATGTAACATTTCGGCGATGGGACAGGGTTTGGAGCATAGTTGACAAAGTAGGGCCTATTAGATTGGAGATTCTTCTTTGGACCCTATCCAAGAGGAAGAGACTAGCGGTAAAGGCATCAGCCCAGATGTGGCAACAATACTCCATGTATGGACGAATGGTGGCTGTGTAGAGATACAGGATACTCTCAGGTGCGTGTTGTTTTCTAGCACGATAGAGGGAACTCACGTTCTTTGCAGCAGCCTTCGCAATGTCATCAATGTATTTGTTCCAATTCATATTGCCTGTGAATGTTAAACCGAGGAGTTTAAAGGAAGAATTCTCAGATAGGGTGTTATTTGTCACGGACCTATACACGTATTAGAAAGTAATGAAAATAAATGACAAAAGGTGTTCGTGCAACAAATAATTATTAGATGAGCATTCATATGGGCTGCAGGCTATTTAAAAATGCGAATTCTATTTGAGTCCACGTGTGATCGTTTGTGATAAAGGATAGCTACAAATGTTTTTTTTCTATGAACAAAGAATTTGTGGCAAAATTTTTAGTCAAAATTTTAGTCAAACGTTCGGTAAATTTGAGTAATATCGGGATAGTGGAATGTAAGCGAACCGAACAACCAATGAAATTGCTAGAACGGTAAGGAGTAAAAAGTAAAGGAATGGTTATTATTTACTTAGAGTTGGAGGCGTAGAGAAACAATAAAATCACGAAATTGAAATAATATCGATCGTTGTCGATAAGTTAATACTATAATATATTTGTGTCGGTCAATTATGGGAAATTGAGACAAGAAAATAATGACTAAGTCATCTTAATATCTCCTGTTACGATGACTTGTTGCATATCAGAAATATTAAAGGAATTAACGATAATGAATAAAATCGACTAATAATATGCGAAAAAAAAATGCATCAAGTACAGGCAGGTAGCGTGACCATTTGTGATTCGATTTATGGGATTCGAAAACGTTCGCGACTACGGCGATTTTTTTTTTTTACAATCGAACAGAACTGACTCCTGCGTTTGTAATGGTATAGTGTACTTCTCGAATTTAGGAAAACTCGTCCCCGGAAAACTCGTCTCCGGAAAACTCGTACCCGGAAAACTCGACCCCGGAAAACTCGTCCTCTTTTGCTAGGTAGGAAAACTTGTCTCTTATTGAATGAATATCGATTGAAAACATTGATTGAAGGAGATATTGTCTTCAAAAGAGAATACACATCCCATAATATTTAAAAAATTATTTTTACTTGTTTACTGTTGTTTTAAAAAAATTAAATTAATTTTTCTAAGTTTTCGTTTTCTACCTAGCTTTGTAAGTTTTTGGTCTTTTAAATAGTTTATTTAGTTAAAAAAAGTAATATCGAGTGTTACTTATGAACAAATATGTCCGACATAAGAGGATCACGTCTTAGGAGGATAATTGCTCAAAAATAGAAAATTAAACAAAATATTAAGGCAGATATAGTTTTAAAACGAGCCCCTCCCTCCAAAAGAAAATAAATTTGTATATTTTTAGGCAATAATGCACATCCCATAATATTTTAAAAAAATATTTTTAAATTTTTATTATTTTAAAAATTTAAATTGATTTTTTAAAGTTTTCGTTTTCTACCTAGCTTTGTAAGCTTTTGGTGTTTAAACTTATTTTAAAGAGTTTATTTGGTTAAAAAGAAATAGCAAGTAATGTCGCACTCGACATTACTTAGTAAATAATTTTTAACAAAAAATGTCCGAAAATTAAAGAAAATACTAATGTAGATACAGTTTTAAAACGAGCATCCCCACCTCCAAAAGAAAATATATTTGTATATTTTTAAGTACCGCACAAGTGCCCGCGAAATCACTTTTAAACGATACCCTCCCTTCCTGGCTTTCGAAATAATAACGTTATTATACAGCGCGGTACCAAAATTACATAAGACCGTGTTTTCTTTTTTGTTGTTTTGTAATAACACAAGAATTATTTAAACTGAATTAATTCTTCTAAATAAAATAATTGCTTTCTTTGATAATACGTGTTTTCTTTCTTTATTTTTGTTTCGTAATGACACAAAAAGTGTTAAAACTAGAGTATTTTTAAAAATAAATATTTGGTTTCGTTTTTCGTATCTTGACTCCGTGATCAAGTTTAGTTTTTTTTTAAGCAAGAGTTAAAAATATTTTTAAAACATATTATGGGGGGTGCATAGTCTCTTTTAAAAACAATATCTCCTTCAAGAACGGTAATAAAATGTGTTTTCAATCGATATTTATTCAATAAGGGACCCGTTTTCCTACCTAACAAAAAGGGGGGGGGTTCCGGGTACGAGTTTTCCGGGAACGAGTTTTCCGGGTACGGGTTTTCCAGAGACGAGTTTTCCCGGGACGAGTTTTCCAGGCACCGTATTTCTCTATAGGGAAAAATCGATCTACTTTATTAATATATACATGTTTCGCTGACCAGCAGGGATAATTTTTGTTTATTTATCTTGTGGGTGTCATGTGCTATGTGAAGACAGGTGATATGTAAGCCAGCGAGAAATACAGGCTCTAGTCATGCCGATATGTAAATTGCTTTTGGAGAGACACCCTCCTATACGTCACCTCCCAAAATGAATTCAGAAATATATTAATATAATATACTGCCATTTTAGCCATCTCACATTGTAACCTGTGTCTCCCCACCATAACAGCCTTATTTATTTGCATGAACAAACCGACTATCAATCAAGATCAAAACGAAGGAGGAGATGTTTTGATGTTTAACGCAGTCATTCCAATAGAAAACCTGTCTACGAACACTCCCAGACACATAAAATACAGTTGTGTGAAATTTTAAAAAGTTCGACGTAGCCGTTTCCGAATCCATAGGGAACTAAGTATCACTCACAGACACAAACACAGACATGCACACAAAGTGCCTTTTATATATAAGTAGAGATTTGAGAAAGATAAAAACTAAATTGAGTGAAAAAAATTACTTTAAAGCCACCAGAGTTTAAGCCATTGTTGAGATGGGTTTTTCTTCTGGTGAGTGAAATATGGTCCGCATTGTCCAGTGCGTTCTATGATTTTTACACTTCCAATGTTTTGCCTTTTCACACCTTAAGAAGGGGTTAGTTTATTGCTTATCGCCTAAGATGGTCCTACATTGGAATATCGACGGGGCTTGCCAGTCAGTTTTCGCAGGTCTGTGCACTCTTCTTCTAGGACGCTGGCTTTTCAAATCCAATTCTTTCCTGACTTTGTATTGCATTACATCTGTCCATCGTGGGAGGGTGATAAATAAACATAAGCCATATCTTTATTCTGTTTTTAGATCTGAACATGAATCTTTATATGCGTCTACGACCATCGGTCAGTTCCACTTAACCGTGATTTTGAGACCTCGTGATCTAATTTGTCCTTATATTGACGTTTAATTTTATCATAACTTGGAAAGTATTCGATATATGTGACGTATGAAATAAAAAGCAGGAACGCGCGCACGCACACACACACACACACACACACACACACACACACACACACACACACACACACACACACACACACACACACAAAAGATGCTTCAATTTTTTTAGGATAAGTATTGCTAATTTTATGATTTGGATTATTCGGAGAACTATCCTCATCTTGGATGTAATTCTCAAAACAGCAGATGTAACCTCCGAGCTTTCTTGAGTGCGTATTGTAAAACGCTGGAATCTGTATCAATCCATGGTGCAACAAATAAACATGTTAAGTAATAGTCGATTCCAGATAACAATCTGTTGTAGGTTGAAAGTTCAACCGTCAGTAAAGCCGACACAAAAATCTAATCATGAATTACTGACGACTTCTACCCGATCATGGCTGAGGATACAAGGTTAATCTACCCTGTGAATTACATAAACGTTTAGTTTGTAAATTCCGTACCGTTTACCGAGATCAACTTGGCGATTCTTGAGGAAGTCGGGGGTTACATGATTCAAGACGATAACAGTACTCCGAATTATCCGAATAATACAAAAATACGATAAAAATAAAGTTCAATTATTACACGAAAAAAAGTCGAATCTTGAAAACAATCAATAATTAAAACAAAAGAACAAATAATTATTTTAGAGAGAAATGAACACAGCAAAAATATTCGATATTCATGGCGTAAGAACGTCGAAAATAAAATACTGATGTTGTGCGAGAAAGCTATGATTGCTGACTTCGGATGACGTAAACAAAAATTATTTAACAGAGAAGAGAGTCTGTCGGAGAGAGAGAGAGAGAGAGAGAGAGAGAGAGAGAGAGAGAGAGAGAGAGAGAGAGAGAGAGAGAGAGAGAGAGTGCAAACGATATCCGTACAAACGAGTTGAGTTGTTTCCCTTATTTTCGATAGTTGTATACAATTATTTACAGTTTTAATTCGGGTGATAACACTACAGATATTCAATTTCATGACGTATCGGATCTCTCTCTCTCTCTCTCTCTCTCTCTCTCTCTCTCTCTCTCTGTATATATATATATATATATATATATATATATATATATATATATATATATATATATGGAGAGAGAGAGAGAGAAAGACAGAGAGTGAGAGAGAGAGAGAGAGATCGAGATCCGATCGTCATATCTTTCTAGCGAGGCTCCCATTCTATGTTATGGCCTTATTTTCATAGAATGGTATTGATCCGCAGGGGATCTTAATATTTCATTAGTATAACTCTACATTTGAGCAAATGTATTTAGTAGTGATGGGACGATTCCTATATTTCTCCTGATTCCAATACAATTATCGATTCCGTATTCGATTCTATAATCGTCTAATCGCAAAAAGTAAACTTTCATTTGCGGGGGGTGGGGGTGGGGGGTGGCGAGGGGAGTATGTATGCGTAAGATAATCCTCTCTCTGTACGTATTCTATACAAGATTTTGGTAAACTCATGGTGAGATTTTAATAATTTTTTACCTGTGCCATTGCGTTCTATTTACACACTCATGCCCTTTATTTACACGTGCAATTTTTATCGAACTATTTTTTCCGGATCCATTTTCATCTGAATTCATTACTATGATTTTTAGATTTTCGTTTTACTGGTAGTTTAGGAGCCAATATTTTTTCTTTTAATAATAGTACAAGTAATAGAAAACTAAATCAAGTAAAACTTTCAAAAGAATCGTTTTTGGAATCGGAAAGTGGACTATTTATGTTATGATGACTGTAGCGTTCACTTTTCACTTTAAATTTGTACGTTACAGGCATTATTTTAAAAAGTACAATACAAGACTACACTGGGCGGCCCATCTTATAAATAATGGTATCCTGTCCCATTTTCTCTATTGGACCCAACTTTGCAACAACAACAACAACAACAACAACAACAACAACAATAATAATAATAATAACAACAACAAATACAACAACAACAAATACAACAACAACAACAGCGGCAGAATAAAACAACAACAAACACTCTGTATTAATTGCAATTACTCCAGTCATCCAATCGTTGCATTGATGCCAAGTTCTTCATGAATATATATATATATATATATATATATATATATATATATATATATATATATATATATATATATATATATATATATCCTCTCGGATAGGTAATTCTACCCTTGGTTAATTCACTAGACCTTCATTCTCGCTGGTAGATACTACGTCCTCCTATAATGACTGCTGCGTTTACACTCCGGTTGTGTCTCCCCCGCCATCTCGTTCTCGTTCAAAGAGGTTGTGACCACCGGTTTTTCTTGTAAAGGGTCGGCGTTTATTTCTGTGAGTTTGCTTCCAAGACTGTCGTCAGTAGTCAGCGTTGAAGTCCGCTGCGGGGTGCGTCTTTTACTAAACCCAAAACACTGCTGGCATTTCTGAATACTCCAGTTTATCGGAGTCATCTTTCTGCAAAGATTAAAATATGAATTTCGTTATTAAAAAAAAAAGAAGTATAAATTGGGATTAAATTGGGCTACAGAGTTAAACTTTACTGATCCAAGCGACTTCCGGTCTTGAAGCTCGTCGGAAGTAAACGACGAGTTAATCTGAAGTCCCCGACGAAAATGTAGATCAAAAGATAAAGATTATCTGTAAACTGATTTTAAAAAAATAAATACGTTTCTTTGGCTTTTTTTTTTAAAATAAATATTTTAATTTACAGAAAAATATTTTCAGAAAATTTTATACGAAAAGTAAAATATTTTTAAGACAATAAATTTAAATAAATTAAATAAATAAATAAAAAATAATGATAGAAAAAAATGTGCATTTGTCCAAATATAATTAAACTATATAATAAACACGAATTCAGTAAATTATATTGCCCCCAAAATAATATAATGTAATATAGAGGGGGCTTCAAATGAAGTAACACTGTTTACTTCCAACGAATTGCAAAACCGGAAGTCGCTTGTATCGGTAAATACGCTAGATTGCAAAACTTTATTTTATACTAGCAGGGTTATCTGATATTGCAGAAGCATGGATAATAAAAAGTAGAGTAGAAAAAAGTCTACCCCTCTTCCTTTCTTTCTTTCTCTCTCTCTCTCTCTCTCTCTCTCTCTCTCTCTCTCTTAATCCACACATTCTCAATCGAGTTACTTTTTTAATACACCGACTGAGCTCTAATCCCTGTTTCCTTTTAGCACCCATCTTATGACTACATATCTATTTTTCGCTTCCTTTGTTCCAGCTCGTTTGACTCGTAGGTCTCGTGATCTCCATCAATTCGCTACTGTTGTAATACTGCTTTCCATTCCAGTAGTTCCTTTCCAAAAACTGCAGGTTTGTGGAATTCATTTCCTACTTACCGTTTTCCCTCTAAATTATAGCTTTGATCTTTTCAAGTCTAAGGCCAATAGGCATCTCCTGTCTTTGCGATAATCACTTTTCCTCCGTGTTAGATCCTTACATCAAGTGGCTTCACACCATGACTAGTGCGACTTCCATAAAAAATACAAAAAAAAACATTAATTTCGTCCTCTGTGTGCCTAGCATCAAACGGGATTTTCACGAACAGATTTGCTTTCTAAGAATTTCCCACTTGTAGAACATTGGGACTGCTTCTCTGCCGAGTACAACATGATCTTCAAACCCAGTGTCAGCAAATACTTGTTATAAACCATATTCATAAATAATCAAATGTTTGTTCATTCGATTCACCATTTTCAATCCTCTCATAATAGTCATCATTCAACCGACATTCCATCTCGTATAGCTTTATACTTGAGTGGTTTTCAGCCTTAATAAGCGATGACTTTCAAATAAATAAAAATAACAGCAAAATCGAGCACCAGCAGAGTGTGATGATAAAACAAAATAAACACGAGAAAAAACAATTTATAATCTTTGCAATTTTTGTGGTGGTGGTGGTGGTGGTGGTGGGTTGATTTTTTTTATAACATGCATTTAACTTTGTTTCATATAGGATGAAACAAATACGTATTTCCAGCACTTTACGCTCCTTTTGATAGCCGTTACAAATTATTTTGTGTTATCGTATCATCCGTTTATCATTGATTTATCACTGGCAATGATTGTAAGTCCTCTGTGGAAATAGTGCGATATTAAGCCTCCTCAAGCTTTCAGTTTTTTCTACGCTTTACCCGGAAGTTTGGTTTGTCCCCTCCCTCTCTCTTTCTCTCTCTCCCCTCTCTCTCTCTCTCTCTCTCTCTCTCTCTCTCTCTCTCTCTATATATATATATATATATATATATATATATATATATATAATGTCTGCAAAGCCTTATTATAGGTATATAGCTATTGTCTTGTTTGTAACGGAATAGTGTCATTATTACTGTTCTTGCCTTACCTGAGATTCTGACAGATGCGAGTGCTGAAAATCCCATAGATGATTGGATTAGCTGCGCTGTTTAATGGTGCCAAACTCTGCATAAATGTAGATAGTGCGGGCGACCCTTTTATCAACTCGTAGACCTGTAGAATGTCGTAGACAATGTACGGACTCCAACATAAGATGAACGCTAAGCAAATAAATAAAATAATGTAAATTGTAGCAATTAAAAACAATATAAATAAACAAATTGTCTATCTACCTATAGTTGCATTTTTTTTTCTCGCTCTGACATTGATATTAAAAGCCTACTTTCTTTATTACTATTTATTTACTTTTCCATGAGAGCAAAACGTGACACAAAGTCGTTTTTGATGGGAGGGGGGAAGCCAACTCCCAAAAGAGGGCACGCTGGATGTAGGTAAAAATAAAAATTGCCCTAGTATAGAAGTTTTACTCTTTCATTGACTGAGAACAAATTAACTTAAGTGTAGCATTAGAACATATACTACACTGTGACCTTATGTATTTAGTTCATTGCATGTCAAATTAAAATACATTGCAATAATGAGTACATTAAATAATCAAAATCAAAATGAGTTTTTTTTTTTAATTGGATTTTCACCCCACTTTGATGTAGGGGGCTACAAGCTGAAACATAATTTGTAGGGGTACTATGTGGGGAGCTGAGCAGCAATATGTCTGTTTACATTGCACTTGAACTTCTACATGTCAGTACAGTCAAGGGAACAGGAACCTGGGAAAGACATTCCAAAATCTGGAAGTCCTAGGGAAGAAACTATTAGAGTAGACGGTTTTCTTACATCTAAGGATTTCTCCTGTTTAGGAGTGGGATTTTTATGCCTGTCAGGGTTGTCAGGGGTATTTAAGCTGAAGGGAGTATAAAAGGTAGTAAAACAGGCAGAGAGATGCAAAATTTCGTCGATGGGACAGCAGTTGAAGCCTAGCTGATAGTGCAGGATTTATTAAGTTGGCGAATCTTTTTCTGAACCCTGTCTAAGAGTAAGAGACTAATAGCAGATGCACCAGCCGGAATGTGGCAACAATACTCAATATGTGGGTGAATAGTGACTCTGTAAAAGTAGAGGATACTCTCAGGCGTAAGTAACTTTCTAGTACGGTAGAGAAAGCCCACTTTCTTTGCAGCAGCCTTGACAATGCACTCAATGTATTTTGTTCCAACTCATGTTCCCCATGAATGTTAAGCCGAGGATTTGAACAAAGTATTTTCAGATAATGTATCATTAGCCATGGCTATCAGTGGTGTAAACGGTTTCTTGTAGTTATTAAAGGAAAGGAACTTAGCTTTGGCAGCATTGAATGTGATCATCCATTTTTGTCTCCATTCCACCACAGACAGGAGGTCTTCATCTAGGGTTTCCAACATTGCCTTGGATACGTGTTTATTTGTTTTCTTCTTGTGTCTAGTATAGAGCATGGTGTCATCACCAAAAATACCCATCTCGTAGACAATTTTATCAGGGAGGTCATTTATGAATATCAGGAATAATAAAGGTTGGAAGATTGATCCCTGAGGTACATCCACATTTATACCATGTTATTTTGACGTATGGCTATCGAGGACAATCTGGATTATTCTCTTTTTTAAGAAGGATTTAATTATGTTAAGTATTCGTCCAGTAATACCATAGGATCTGATTTTCATGAGAAGACCATCGTGCCATACTCTGTCAAAAGCCTTAGATATATCTAAGACTACTGCCTTAGCCTCCCCTGCTTTATCCAGTGCATGGTATATTCGTTCAGAGATTACAGTTAGGATATCTGCAGTAGAACGGACTTGTCTAAACTCACACTGTTGGCCAGACAGAAGTTCAGCAGCTGTGAGGTAGTGAACTAGAGCTTGATTAATTATGAACTCAAATATTTTGGCGAAAAGAGGGAGGAGGCTAATGGGACAATAATTTAATAGGTCAGTTCTTTCGCCAGAATTCTTGGAAACTGGTACCACAGAAGCGGTTTTCCAGCAGCCAGTAAAGCAAGATTCATTAAGGCATTTGTTGAAAAGTTTGGAAAGAACTGGAGAAACCTCAGTAGAGCATTTTTTAAATAGTACAGCCGGGATGAGATCGGATCCACATGCTTTTGAGGTGTCCAGGTATTTTATGATATCATGTACTTGAGAAGGGGTGATTTTCAGATCATCTAGTGTGGTTTCAGTCTGCAGAGGAAAATCAGGGAGGGAGTGGTCTGCTGGGCCCGAAGTAGAGTTGCAGGCAACCGCTAGGTAAGCAGATTATCCTGTTTTTTTTATTACATTTTCATCCCAAACAAGGCATATTGCCACTTTGGTGTAGGGGACTACTATCAGGGGCAACAACTACTGGGGTACTATGTAGTGATTTGGACAACAAGATGTCGGTTCACGTTACATTTGAACTTCTGCACGTCAGTACAGTTGGGAAGCAGGGACCTGGAGTTGAATTCCAATGTCTAGCGGTTCTGGGGAAGAAACTACTGGAGTAGAAAGATCTTTTACATCTAGGGATCTCTACTGTGTGGGGATGGGATTTAGCTGCCTGTCGGGTTTGTCGAGGGTGTCTACGTCGTGGGGGTACAAGTGCTTGCAGTTCTGTCAGAGTATTCACCATTAAAATACTTGTAGAACAGGCAGAGGAATGCAACATTTCGACAATGGGACAGAGGCTGAAACTTAAATGCCAGTTCAGGGCCTATCAGATTGGCGACTCTCCTTTGAACCTTGTCTAGGAGCGAGAGACTAGTAGCAGATGCACCAGCCCAAATATGGCAGCAATAATCCACACATAGACGAATGGTGGCGTTATAGAGATACAGGATACTTTCGAGTGTTAGTAGTTTTCTAGCACGGTAGAGAGAGCCTACCTTCTTTGCAGCGACCCTGGCAATGCTTTCAATGTAATTGTACCAGCTCATGTTTCCTGTGAAAGTTAGGCCAAGGAGTTTGAAAGATGTCGTGCAAACAAATTTAAGATTGTTGTATAGTGGGAGAATTGTTGATTGCCCATTATTTACAGCACTGTTATAGATTTTCCAGAAGTCACGAGTCACTAATTTTTGCGCTTCAATGTGTTTTCTTGTAGTTTCGGTATATTCTCTCTTGGCTATTTCTTTCTTACAATTACTTCTATTTACTTTTGGCTATTTGTATTGGATTTATGTCGGATAAATCTGCGGTATGCATGCTACCTTTGAGTAATGGCAGCTGCGCAAGTAGAAGTAAACCATTGGGGAGATTGTGGTTTGCTATAGAACTTCTGTGTAGAAACATGTGCTTCAATTGCCGCGTTGAACCATCAGTGATCTCATTTGTGCAACGTTCAGCAGAGAGACAAAAAAAAGATATTTCCCCATAAAGCATCTCTGATGAGATCCATGATGGCATCCCAGTCAGCATATTGTAGAACCTTGTTGTTTTGAGCAATGGCTCTTCAACTTCGGATCGAAAGTTTATGGTGATGTAAATCATTATCACAGCATGATCAGCATTTCCAATGGGCATCTGTGATCAGAATTAGATCCTGAAGTGAGACTTGCTGGTCTTGGAGATTTGGGAGACCGGTCGGGAACGTAACTGTCTGTGTCAAAGAATGAGATATAGAAAAGTTATGTGTGATGCTACCAGCTGTGTCAGTGTAGTTAGAGAAGCCAAGCTAACTACTGGGGTGGACATTAAAGTCACCAAATACGTGTATTTGGGCGCCAGTGTTTAGGGAGAGCGCTACATCTATACTGTCAGGCGTCAGTGTTTAGGGAGAGTGCTACATCTATACTGTCAGAGACGTGATTGATTAAGAGTATAGTCTTGGGTTGAGGGAGAATGATCAAGAAAATATAAGTAGCTAATGCTATGTTGTAAAATCGGTCTAAAGCACATGAAGGCTTGGTCGTCTGATTCTAGTTTAGATTTCCTAGTCAAGGGGAGGGTGTTACGAATATAGACTTCAAGTTCGTGCATGTGTCTCAGAGTCCTTATGACAAAGTGGAAGATAACCAGTCATATTAAAGTGGCTAGAAGGGAGGAAGGAGTGCAAGTTAGCGCTAAGATATCTGGGAATTTTGATTGGAGAAATAATTCTACCTCGTCTAATTTAATTCTAAGTTCACAGATATTTGTAAATGCGAGCCTCAAGGGAGGAGACAAAGCATTTTTCAAGTGTGTGTCTGGTTTGATAACTATTTTGGATTGAGCTGTCATGTTTATAGTTTAAGTTTAGGGTGAGGGATGCTAGGCAAAGTGGATGTGCATTGTCACCATCATGCGACACAAGTAGACCATCAGCCGGATTCTCATTCACAGGAATGTGGCCTCGGGAATGCCCACCGAAGATGAATTCAGGGTCCCTTTCCATGCATGACATAGCACTACAACCATCCCGATATTATACAATTGATGATAGAGCATTCGCTCTAAGCGTTACTAAAGAGTTAGGGCTCCTGTACTGTCAGTCGGAATATAACAGCCAGACAAACTGTTAAATGTGAGGCAGGTGCAGGGGACGGTATTCATTGGCCTAGTCAGGAAACAAAACCACGCACTGAGCGTTTCTAATGAGCCCCTGCGATTGTACTTCTACTCCTGACTAATAGGCAAAGAAGAGGTATGGAAGTCGGACGATAGGCAGAGCCTACCTACTCCTAAAGCAGTTTAGGTTTGTAAACCGGTAATTTGATCGAGTCACCAGCTCTAGGGAGGTTGTCCACCAGGGCGGAGGAGGCCTCCACCCTCCGTTTGGTGTCAAGGGGTATGAGGTCAGTGGGACAGGTTTAACATCAGAGTTTTCCTTCTCCTAGATGGATGATACAAGAGCTATGAGTCCAACACCGAGAGGGTGTGCCCCACGCCTGGTTTCAAAGCCAGGTATTTCTACACCCCCACATGAGTAGTTAGGATTAATCAGGTTAGTATCAAAGGTAATTAGTATCTGCTATTAAGTTACACTCCTCAAAATAAGTAAGATCGGAAGATGTAGTTATTCACCCGTTATAAGTGGAAAGGCTTGTGGGTATGTATGAGGAAGGGTGGTAATTTTACGTTAATATTTACTGGAGTTAAACGAGGATTATATATGGTTTGTGGATTAATAAACACATTGGAAAAAGTATAGTACATGGAGCTAGGGTAGGATTCAAAATGGGCTTCGAACTTCAGATTTTAGTTTTCATGCAGACACAATCACTAGTACTTTTACCCATCTAAGGGAAAGAAAAATATAGTTTCTACTTAATATAACTATAGGTATAAGTTCAAACTATGGCTCATAAGTACCTATCTTATAGATAATCTATAAAGTGAAGGTATATATTATAGATGATGCATGTCTAATGACATGGATAACTCTAGATGCTTAGTATCGATTTTTAAATTTCTGCCTTCTAAGGTTAAGAACCGGAAGATATATCCCCACTCCCATGGTACATGTAAAGTGCGATGTACACGATTTTATAGCTGCTTGGGGGAGAAAGACAATTGGTTCTTGCCCAGTTGGAACAAAAGAGATGATCTCGCCTACAAGAAGACCGTATTAGTATATATTAGGATATACAAGAAGTAGGGTAGGATTTAGGATTATAAGGATTTATGTTTGTCATACAAAACAGACACAGGCAGTAGTCTTAGAGGAAAAGCAACCAGTCCTTTTAAATCGATATTTATTTCAGTATCATAAATAAGCAACCATATATACTTACAGCAAGAATAGGCTTTATATTTAAGCATTCACTTATCAAGGAATGATTAATATATCTCCATTGTTCTGTTAATAAACTTGTTTTTTACTTACTAAGAGTGGGGGTAGGGGAATAGACGTAGTTAGTAGCACGATTGAAATAAAAGCCATGTTTAGCTCATGAAAAGGACTTATGCAAATCAGACAATAGAAATATTATGGACATCTTGTGATGCTTTTTAGTGGGTAATTCCTTTTTTTTTTGGGCCCGCCAGCTTGCCAGCTCGCCAAAAAGTACACCACGCGCCAAATTTCATTCCGTCATAAAAATAACTTTCTACAGAAAAAAACAACTTATTTTTACATTTTTATCTAGCGAATAAACATAAAATTATATATGAAAAACCGCGTTTATTATTTTTAAAATCCAACAACGGAGTTGAAGTCAATGTTTTCGATTGTAAAACAAAACTGGTAATTCTTTTTTGGTACGTCAGCTCGCCAACTCACGAAAAAGTACGCCAGAAAAAAAAAAAAAAAAAGAAGCCAACTTCATCCCCAGTGCATAATTTTGATTAAAAAAAATAATAATAAACGTGTTTTTTCATATATATTTTTATGCTTATTCTCTAGGTAAATGTCTAAACATTCTTGTAAAAATAAACTTTATTCAATTTTATTCTTTAGAAAAAAATAATTCAGTGTTACGCTACACATAGATTTTAAAAAAAAATTAGTTTTTACAGTCGAAAACATTGACTTCAACTTCGTTGTTGGATTTTAAAAATATTAAACGCTTTTTAGTAAAAATAAAAAATAAAAATAAAAAATGCTATGAAGTAGAAAATAAGTCAACCTTTCATAGTTTGAAAAGCCACTGTCAAACAATTCCATTGTTTTATTTAATGATCACAGAATAAAAAAAATTGAAAGATAAAAAAAAAATGATTACTTCAATTATTTCGGACAGTGTGTGGAGTCTGAGAGGGGAGGAAATGAGCATTTTTTTTAGATTGAAATTAGAGCTGTTCGCATTCACTTTTGAAGGCGTGACACCATTTTTAAAATGGAACTGATATTCTTATTTTTACTCGTTTTTAATTACATTATTTATCATGAAAAATAAAAAAAATAAAAAAATAAAAAATAATTAAGAAAAAGTGATTAATTTTCAACTAGACGATGAAAAATCATGGATTTTAGAAATTTTATTTTTAATAAAGAGTTACAACAAACTGAGGCACTTCAACTTTACAACATGGTAAGAAAGAAGAAGAAAAAAAAGAAAAAAGATATACAAAATACTGAGGATGGAGTTTGACTCCGAAATATATTAAGATTATAAATTTCAAACAAGTAAAATATTTGTTTATTTTTATAATATTGTGTTGTAATTTGGCTTTCAAGCAACCCCGATAAGTATTTTATTTTCTTCAAATTAAATCAACGCTTCTCTAACGGAACTCACGCCCTTGGCGTTAATCCGCACCGTTCCGACATATCAAAATAAACCGCTGAGAGACAACGCGTGGATCTTTGTTAACTAACTTTTCTTTCTCCAACTATATAACATGGCAAGAAAGAAGAAGAAAAAAAAAGAAAGTAAAAAAAGATGTACAAAAATTGGAGTTTGAACTCCGAAATATATTAAAATTATAAATTTCAAGCAAGTAAAATATTTGTTTATTTTCATAATATTGCGTTATAATTTGGCTTTCAAGCGCACCTGATACGTATTTTGTTTTCATAAAATAAACAAAACTTGAAAGTTTACGTTAATTCGCTAGATACACTTTAGAATAATGCAGTTATTTACAATGTTCGAAAAAATATTTGAAAAGTCCAATAAAATATTTTTGTCACAAAAAATACTATCAAACATTATTAATAATTAAATCAAAAGTAAAATTTAAAAAGTGTTTTTTAAATCTTTTTAACTATTTATTTTATGCTCTCAGCTTTTGTCCAGTTGGTTTTTATCCTGTGGACTTTTGTCCGGTCTCTCAGATAGCATTTGCAAATAGTACAAAGGGGGAGAAAATATGAGAAAAGGTCGACTTTAAATTGAATGAGGTATAAATCAATTCGTGAATTTTCGCACTTTAATGTGAAATAAAGTTTGGCGTCAATTCTTCTTTGATTCTTACAATTCTTCTTTGATTGCTTAGGAATTCTTGTGGCGCCTTAGGCAGTAAAAGTAATCCGCCGTTTTCAGCCTGAAGGCAGATCCACCTTCCCAATCACATGTCTGTATACAAATTGTAAAACAAAATTATGATTGTTTGAGATGCATATAGAAAGTCATAAAATTGAGACTACTAATAAAAAAATTATTCTTGGTTTATTGAAACCTTTGGGTAGTTTATTTATCACAGAAATGTTCCACCGACTAAACCCACGTGAACGAGTGAAAATTTGTCAAATGTAGGTGTAGTTTTAAATTTTATTCTAATGACATTTTAATTGTGTTTTATGAATGAAAAATTAATTACTAACATTTTCCCAATTATTCAAACTTATATTTTAATGAACCTTTGTAGAAATTAAATAGATTCTTTTTTACTATATACGAACTTATTATTATTATTATTATTATTATTATTATTATTATTATTATTATTATTATTATTATTATTATTATATTTTATTTTTTTATGTTGTAAATTAACACACTCAGCTAAATCACCCCTCCAAACTAAAACGAGATTTAATTACATCTGAAACCATCCTGTACCTCTATAAGGCCACCAATCACCCATGCATGGCGTATAGTTGCAACGAATTTAAGAAAACTCGTCCCTGGAAAACTCGTCTCCGGAAAACTCGTACCCGGAAAACTCGACCCCGGAAAACTCGACCCCTTTCGCTAGGTAGGAAAACTGGTCCCTTATTGAATAAAAATCGATTGAAAACACATTTTATGATTGTTCTTGAAGGAGATATTGTTTTTAAAATAGACTATAGCCCCCCCCCATAATATTTAAAAATAATATTTTTACTTGTTTAAGGTTTTTTTTTTTTTTAAATAAAATTGATTTTCTAAGTGTCCGTTTTTTTACCTAATTGGCTAAGTTCTTAGTGGTTTCACTTATTTTAAAGCGTTTATTATGTTCATAAACGAGACCGCATATTTTTTTATATATTAATATAAAAAGAATTTACTTATTTACTGTTGTTTATAAAAGGGTAAAATCGATTTTTCTACCTCACCGACTATGTTGTTTGTTGTTTAATTTATTTGGAATCGTTTATTCGGTAAAGAAAAAAAAACACAGAAAACAAACAAAAAACATGTCGAGTGTTACGTGAGAACGAGAAATAATGTTCGACATGAGGGTAGGGGTCTTGATAATCGCTAAAAAAAAATAGAAAATTAAAGAAATTACTGAGGGAGATTTGGTTTTAAAAAGAAAATAATACATTTTAATATTTTTTTAAATATAATTTAGAGAGGGGGGGGGGTAAAAACTATATCTCCCTCCGAAAAACAACCAACAAAAAATGAAATTAAAAAGATTCTTGATAAACGGTAGCGGAGTTTTCAATAAAATTGATTAATAAATTTATTTAGTGATTACTTTTTCTCTTAATGATTGATTTTAGAATTTTGAAGTAAAAATTAAAAATGAGTTAACGAGAGATTATTAGCACATGGCATCTTTTGCGCCAAAAAATATTTCGCTTTTAATTTATTAGTTAATTTTTACAAAATTTGAAAGGACGACAATAAATGTTGATAAGTGATAAAATTATAATTTTAAATAACGCATGAACGCATTTGGTATGAGAGAAAACAAAAGCATAACAACGACAAAAAACTATCATAATTAAAAAACCAAAACAAAAAAGTAACGAAGAATCGAATCGCTCCCTGTTTTTAAATTTTTTTGTTTTGTTTTTTATTATTGTTTTTACTACTACAAAAAAATCGTTAAAATAAAACAAAAAAAATTGTAATTAACTTTGTATGAACATAATAAACGCTTTAAAATAAGTGAAACCACTAAGAACTTAGCCAGTTAGGTAGAAAACGGACACTTAGAAAATCGATTTTATTTAAAAAAAAAAAACATTAAACAAGTAAAAATATTTTTAAAAATATTATGGGGGGGGCTATAGTCTATTTAAAAAAAAACAATATCTCCTTCAAGAACGATCATAAAATGTGTTTTCAATCGATATTTATTCAATAAGGTACCAGTTTTCCTACCTAACGAAAGGGGACGAGTTTTCCGGAGTCGAGTTTTCCGGGTACGAGTTTTGCGGAAACGAGTTTTCTCGAGACGAGTTTTCCCGGGACGAGTTTTCCTAAATTCGGTTGCAACATTTGGGCTGGTGCATCCACTACTCTAACTCCTAGACAGGATTCAGAAGAGTTACCAACCTAATAGGTCCCGCACTGTCGACAAAACTCCAACTTCTGTTCCACTGTGTCTTCATACTCCCTTTAAAATACCACCCATACACTGTAGAGATCCATAGATGCCAGAAAGCCTTCTAATCGAATAGTTTCTTCCCTCGAACTGCTAGATGTTGGGATTTCTTCCCAGGTCCCTGCTTCTCTGACTGCACTGACATGCAGAAATTTAAGTGTTGTGTAAACAGGCACTTTGCTGCTCAACTCCCTACAAAGTGTCCCTGCAATTTTTTTCCCAAATAGTAGCCCTTTACATCCAAGTGGCACTGTGCCTTGTGCCTTATTTGAAGTGAAACCAGGAAAAAAAGAGAAGAAACTGTTTAGACTATTGATTTTTACATTTTGTGTACGGAATTGTTTACGGTTTACTAAATGACAAAAATAAGGGAAGTGAGAGTTGAGAGATTGGTTAAAATAAATCCGGGGCCCACTTTTTACTCTCCTTACAAAAAAAAAAGAAAAAAAGAAATAAAAACCTGCATACTTTCACCTTCAAACTGGCACCCCAATGGACTTTCCCATTCTTTTCTGTCATGTTTCTATAAATTAAAGAAAGGATCTGTCTACGATGCCCCCATCAGTTTCATCGTTATGACCTGATGGACTCCACACCTTCAAAACCGTGTCTCCTTGGTAATCCGCTAAAGATTGTGAAAAAAATAAGTCACACGAAACAAGATCAGGTGACTAGGGAGGTTGTTGAGGTATAGCAATGTACGTCTTGATTATCCACTGCTAGTCGTCCAGCGTGCATATATAGATCGATGTGAGAGTCATTAGGAAAGAACTGAAGGGAATCACGAGAAATGCCAATGAAGCATAATGGACTACTGTGATAGAAGCCAGATTTTATAGGAGAACAACTTAGACGGTGAGTGTGACAGCAAAATGTTTGTTCAAATTACATTTAAATATGTACATGTGTGTACGATCAAGGAAACAGGGGAAAGGAAGGGAATTCCAAAGGTACCTGCATTTTTCTTTTCTTTCTGGTTTAAAATGTTGAAAAAAGAACGAGAAAGAAATGAGGAGAACAGTGAAATGAAATATATATTTACAGAAAATCCAGAAACGTATATTGGTTGAGTGGGACTCAGCTCAACTGGAAGGACAAAGAAAGGTTACAACTCACTCCTACTGAGTCTCAGCTCCAGACTACTCGAGAGCAGAAATTGGTTACCAAAAGTGATGTCAGGAATAGTCCATTGTCAGAATCTGTAAACGTGCAACCCTAACAATGTGATTTTTATACACCTCCTCACAAGATATCACTCTTTCGCCTATATCTCGCACAGCACATCCGGTCTCATTACTTTTTCGACTAAACTCGTATTTATTATTCTTCTTATAAATGATTGCACAAATAAAGCAGTCACAGCGAAAATGGAGGCAAATGAATCGAATAAAATAACGAAACTCACTTAAAACGATTAAAAAGGTCATTTTAATTGTCCGTATTGTGGCGTGTGGGATAACGCCTTTCTTGCCGCCAAGATAGGATATGTGTCGGCAACTGTCTTCCGATCCTGGACAACTCGAGCGTTTCAAACCTGATGAAATAAGGAAAGAAATATGAGAAAGATAGATAGTCAGATAGATAGATAGATAGAGAGAGAGAGAGAGAGAGAGAGAGAGAGAGAGAAAGAGAGAGAGAGAGAGAGAGAGAGAGAGAGAGAGAGAGAGAGGAGGTGTCAGGCAAAGGAAGAGGGAAATAAAAATAGAGAAAATGGAAAATATATAGAGAAACTAAGGTAATAAGGAAGAGAGAGAGAGAGAGAGAGAGAGAGAGAGAGAGAGAGAGAGAGAGAGAGAGAGAGAGAGGGGGATAACAATCGGAACTGAGAAATTCCCCTGAATAATTTGAGCGTCTTAGAGAGAAAGAGGGTAAGGTAAAGAGAAAAATTGAGAATATATAGAGAGAATGAGATAATGAGACGGAGAAAAGTAGGCATAGAAACTGAATTATATATATATATATATATATATATATATATATATATATATATATATATATACAGACACACACATACACATATATATGTTTAAGCGAAAAAAATGTTTATTTAATTATATTTCACTTTTTATTTATACGAATCCTTTTATTTATGAAGCTCGATTAATGTTAAATTTAACTACAGAGCATATACAAATAGATGATAGCTATATTCCAAATTCCAAGATACTATTCAGCTTACCATTTATTTCTTTTTCTATGTATAAATGCCCACTTTTTTCATCACCTGTTTCGTAGCAAGTCTCAAATCAAACGTGGTTTTAATATTGTAAACTCACAATGTGTCTATTCGTCGGATTTTTTTCGAATTTATATGATCATAGCCAATTCTTTTTATTTTCTTTTTAAAGTAAAAAAAGGTTCACATTTTCCTGATGAGTCAGTGCGGAAAATATTCAAAATTTACATATTAATGATATTTCTGCACCACGAAAAGTTGCTGCAATGATATGGAAAAGAAATAAATAGTAAGATGAATAACATCTTGGAATAAAGCTGTTTTGTCATTTATATATATTTAAGAAAATCATACACAAAGAAATGAAAAAATTAGGCCTAAAAGTAAACGTACTAGCTAACATAAAAATAGCAAATTTCCTGGACGTCACGTTAAATTTAGATAAAAATACATATGAAACCTACTTAAAGATAACGCTAATCCAATATACGTGAACCCTAAGTCCAATCACCAATTATAAAACAGATTCCTTACTCGATCGGAAGTAGACTCAGCAATAACTTGTGATGAAAATAATTTTAACAAGTCAATCAACATCTACGACACAGCTTTAAAAAATAGTGGGTACAAAAATATTGACATTAAATATAAGCAACAAAACACCAATAACTATAATAAAATTAAAAATAGAAGAAAAAGAAATATAATCTGGTATACTCCACCATACAATCAAATGTTAAAAACAGAGTTGGTAAGAAATTTCTAGACATCATTGAAAAGCACTTCCCCGTAACAAATCCCCTACACAAAATCTTCAATAAAAATAACCTAAAGTTATACAGCTGCTGCGAAAATTTAGATATGATAATTAAAGTACATAATAACAAAATATTAAATAAGAGCAATGAAAACAATAATAACAAAATAAATAATAAAAAGTGAACAACATGACAAAAATAAAACTTACACAAGGACAAAAACGTAACGAGTAGAAATAATAATAATAATAATAATGATGATGATGATGATGATGATAATAATAATAATAATAATACACCAAACCTAAACAACAACAATAGAAATAAAAATAAGAACACTAATAATGAACAAGATAAATGCAACTGTAGATCCTGCACACTCTGCCCACTTCAAAATAAATGTCTAACAAGATGCATAGTTTACCAGGCTACAATATTTGCCACCGAAAACCCGAATAACAAAAAATATTATGTAGGTATGACTTCTTCAGATTTCAAAACCAAATTTTATGACCATGAAAGTACGTTCAAAAACAAAAACAAAAACAAAAACAAAACAAAAAAAAAACACCGAATGTAAACAGCACTAGCAAAGAAAGTGGACGTTCGCCGATAGTCGAATGGAAAATAGTAAGACAAGCAAGTACATGTAGGGACCAAGACGATCCATGTAGATTATGTCTGAAAGAAAAATTCGCTATCCTATTATTTAAAGAACACCAACATCTATTAAACTGTAGGAGAGAAATAGCGAACAACTGTGTGCACAGGATAAAATTTACTCTAGGATAGCGATATGAAATAATCTTTAAATTGACAATAAAAATAGAAAATAAATGAATAAATAAATAAAATAAAAAATAAACATACATATTCATAAATAATTACACACACACACAAACAAACACACACACACACACACACATATATATATATATATATAATAAAACACAAAACAACATATCTACCTGCACTTAGGTTGAAAGTAGGTCAACTTACTACAATAAAGGATATCTGCCCTTCCCATAAAACACACCTGTCCTCTAAGTTCCCACCCATTGGCTGATTAGGATGGGCGCGGCGGCAAATAAGAAAGCTGATTGGCTAGCTAGAAAATTTAATAGCATGTGCGTATATAAAAAGGCGAGCTAACCACAACTTTTCGCATAAGCCTAACTAATTTTCACGAGAATTAAACGCAGAATATTCTGAGTAGCTTAATTGCCATATATATTTTCATAACTTACTATATATACATATATATATTACATATATTATATATATATATATATATGAAGAGAGAGAGAGAGAGAGAGAGAGAGAGAGAGAAATATAGAGACCTTACACAGCAATAGTTTTGCAGAAACTTTTCCATTTCCCTTACATGAAAACTCACCTCTCTTTCGGCTATACCATGTCTTCCTTACGGGCGGTTTGACGGACCATTGTTTATTACCATTTTGCCAAATGATATAAATAATAATGACGTAACACAAGATGATTATAAATGCTGGAATTATGAAAATTATGGTAGTCACGGTCGTGAAATAAGCCTGAAATAATAAAACAAAAAGAATGTAGTTAGCCGTAGTTTATTTTTTTAAACTTTTAATTAATCCTTCTTAAAGTAAACGACGTTGTATTTAACTGGAAGTCTCAGTTGTTAGACTCTCCCGAATCATTATTATAACCTTTGCAACGCTTCAAATACATAATACGAGCAGGGTGTCCGGCATTACTCGGTCTAAATATTCTCTATTGATTATTATATTGTACCTAATATATAGTAGTGATTTTAAAAGTTAAAAAAAAGATGACTTGCGTGCCATTGGCTAGAATCAAAACTAAAACATTCAACACCTCAGTCGCAGTTGTTATCGTTTACGCTATCGTCAGACGGATAAGAAAATATACATATATAACAATGGTTCACAAACAATGCAATCATTTGACCCACCATCTTACACTCTGCAACTTTTCGTCTCCGCCGAGATGCAGTTTGAAAAAATGCACACGGACACACTGACACAATAAGTTATATATATATATATATATATATATATATATATATATATATATATATATATATATATATATATATATATATATGTGTGTGTGTGTGTGTGTGTGTGTGTGTGCAGATTATTATAAACAATATAAATACTTCAAAATATAAATGGTCAAAGGGGGAGAGTAATAAAAAGTACAGTACAACTCCTATAATTTGAACATCTACTTCATTCAAATTAGAGGATGCTGTTCAAGTTTCGTGATAAAAAAATGTGCTGCAGTTAACTTTAATTTTCTAAGAATGAAGAAATAGTCAATGAAATTCATTGCTATATGATACTTCAAGTATATATTAAGTTGAGTTTACGATATATTGCAAGTAAGAATTGTTAAATATTGTTACCAGGAACAAAAATATTGAAAATAAATTAAATCTACTCTTACTTGTTAGGTATTTATTACCTAAGGTATTATCTATAAAAATCATACATTTATGTAAAATACAGTTTTTTTTATTTATTCATTGAATGAGTCTCATTGCAGTTTCTATTTTCATCGAATGAGCTCTCGGGCGCTGCCATTATATTCCGTAAGCGATCACGAAAATCTACAATTTCTTGGTTCTGTATCTTCTTTATGATTATATCTCTTCGGAGTGACATTGCTTGCAAAACATAGTTGTCACTAAAGTAAGGACTTTTTTCTAGAAATTTTATAACCGTCTCCATTTCTGCATCATCCCATGATATTGCTTCATCAGAGTATTCTTGGGTATTTACATTAGGGTCAAGAGAATGGGAGCTATCGCTATCGCTATTTTCATCACCATTACTGCCTTCAGGATATTGATCAGTAGTTTCCTCATCTTGTTGCACCCACATTTCAACATCATTTGCATTAAGTGATTTAAGAACAGCGTGGTTGATCGGTAACCGTTTGGTTTCAAGAATTTTTTCTAGACCAGATGTATTCTCTGATTTTAAAGTTGCAAGCCATTGTGATGGGTTGTTTTACACTATCTTAAATATAGCAATCTGAAAAAAAAATACAGTTAGTGTAAATTAATTATCAATAACTAATCTATATCAATTACATAGTACCAATATTAACATTTCTACGTAATATCTGACTAAACCATGTAAACAGTTTTACTGCAACTCCGCATCAAATATAATACAATTTCAATGACAAGACAGTTTAAGTTTAGAGAAAGTCCAGATTTAGAAGAAGTCCAAAATGAGAGGAAGTGCAAATGAGAGGAAGTCCAAATGAGAGGAAGTCCAACTTTAGAGGAAGTTCAAATGAAAGGAGTTTTACTGTATAATATTTTCGTTTGAAAATACAGTAATTTACTACATAACACTTTTTTCTTGACTAATGACAAGCAAAACATGTAAAGAGAACAGTTTTAACAACACAAATAGCTTAATAAAAAAGAAGTTGAGCCCAAAATCTAGATCCGATATCCGCAACGTTTTTGTTCTTGAGTGTCGACTCAAGAGAGGTGTAGCTGGAGATTGCGCAAGCCTTGCTTTACAATTAAACGAGCAGACACACTTACAGAGGGCATCCATTGCCTCTCTATTCTGAATGTAGACAATAATGATTGATTTAGGAACCGGTAACCCTTTTAGGTTTCAATACAAAAGTGATAAAAAAAAAAACTTTCGCGTTTAATCATTTAGATTGACAGCTTCAACCAGAACTTGCTCCCATACTTACGAAAATATTTAAGCGCTGCCTTAAGGAGAAGTGCTTTCCGACCCCCTGGAAGACCTCATCAGTTTGCCCTGTATTTAAGAATTCAGGTGATAAGTCCTCTCTCTCTCAGTACAGACCAATAAGTTTCCTGTGTGTTATGAGTAAGTTGCTGGAATCCATATTAAATAGAGAAATAGTCAACCACCTCAGCAGGAATAACCTTCTTAGTGACACACAATATGGTTTCCGCTCTGCAAGATCTACCGCAGATGTGCTGACGGTTATATCCCACAGGATTAGTGAATCTCTTGACAAAGGCTTCCTTTCTAGGGCAATTGCTCTTGACATATCAAAGGCCTTCGACAAGGTATGGCATAAGGGTCTACTTCACAAGATTTCCAGCTACGGTATAACTGGAAATGTTTTCTCAATCATTAAATCATTTCTCTCAGATAGGCTCATAAGAGTAGTGGTAGATGGACAAAAATCGGAGGCCTGCAATATAAATGCTGGAGTCCCTCAGGGGTCAATCCTGGGCCCAACTCTCTTCCTGATCTACATCAATGACCTCCCTAAACACATACTTAAATCATTCGTTGACATCTATGCTGATGACACGACAATCTATGGCAACACATCAAAGGCTGTAAATGATAAAGTTCTCTCGGATTCTCTCTCCTCTGATCTCGAGCGCATGGTTCAGTGGGGGAAGATGTGGCTTGTTACCTTTAATGCATCCAAAACCAAACTCCTATCCTTACATCATCAACGCTCTGATCCCCAGCTGGCATCAATTGTGATGGATGGCTCTCGTCTGGGTGAGGCCCCGTGTTTTGACAAGCTTCTGGGTTTGACCTTTACTCCTGATCTGAAATGGAACACGTACATCAAGTCTGTTGCCAAGGTCGCTGGAAAGATGGTGGGATCCTTCTACCGCTCCAGAAGATATCTCACTACTGATGCAATTCTCTATCTATATAAAAGCCAAGTACGTCCAAGGATGGAATACTGTTGCCATATCTGGGCAGGAGCTGCCAAAAACAGCCTATCATGCCTTGACAAAGTACAAAATAGACTTCGTGGCTTAGTGGGGGATGCCCTTTTCTCTACCCTGCGACCTCTCTCCCACAGAAGAGACGTTGCGAGCCTATCCTTGTTTTATCGTTATTTTCATGGCAGGTGCTCGTCTGAACTCCAATCTCTGGTCCCCCCTCGCCAATCTTTCACGAAAAACACCCGTCTAGCTTGAATCCACTGTGAAAAATTTCCCCCACTCTATATCTGTGCCTAAATCAAAACGCGGATTCCATGAACAAAGCTTCTTTCTTAGGACTGCACGCCTGTGGAACTCTGTTCCGTCTGCCTGCTTCCCTCCGGACTACAACTTGGATGTCTTCAAGTCCAATGTTAACAAATTCCTAATGAACCGCCCCCTTAAGTAAACACTTAATCAAATCTCCACACTAACGTAATGTACTTGCAATAACCCTTATCCCTGAGTGGCTTCCAGGCCTTGATAAGTGGTGATCACTGTGTAAAAAAAAAAAAAAAAAAAGTTGATAACGAAAAAGAAAACGATCCAGTCACTGATGGAAGGGTAATGATAGTACAGAATAATTTACACAGATTCGTCTAGTCTATTATAATATCCTGTTCGTTCCGTCATTAGTCCGTACGTTGCGTTTTCAAAAAGGCCACATACAATTTTTTAAAGACCAAACTACTTAAAAAAAAAAAATAAATGGACAAATTCACGAAATTTAGTTTTCAAAAGGCCAGTCCAGCAACTCCGGACAAAGAATATGAGAGTGACTTCTCCCTTTTTTTTTTTTTGTTATAGCCTCGTTTTCGCATATTATTCTAATAATATATGATCATTGTTGCAATTATATGAGAAAGAAAGTCGTAATAATTTCGACGTGCAGCGGTTCTTCAGCGAAAAGACAAGTCAGTGAAACGTTCCGTAAAAAGAGGCAACATTAGAAAGAATCAGGGCAAAAAGAAGAACATGGTGTGCTAGAATGAAGGAGTAAATTAAAGATTATCTCTTACAATGTGATTTTATTATTTATATTGAACTATGTAGCAAAATAGTATTTTCTGGGTATTTATTGGCACTTATTTTATTTTATAGGTCGGTTCTTATATTGAAGATGCAATGGACAGTATTTTCATAGAAATGTTAATAAACTCATATTTTCTGCGTTAATACTTTTTCTGTTAAATAAAAAATGTGCTATCCAGAAAAATATCAGCTTTATCAAAACTTATTTGTTGATTCGATGTACTTCTTATTTCGTGTAATTTTCACGAGTCCTGCTAGTACAACAACAACAACAACAACAACAATAATAATAATAATAATAATAATAATAATAATAATAATAATAATAATACAGTAAAAGATAATGCAATATTATAATAGAATGGAAATTATGAAAGGTAATAAAATAATTGAACTCACCCTCCACATCCATTGAGGCAAGCTTATCCAACATTGATAGCTGTTATCACATAAGCGAACATGTTTCTGGATGATCAGCAATGGAATGGAAAAGATGAAAGAAAGAACCCAGGCGCTGATAACAAGGAATCGGCCTAAGCGGTCTAAAGAAAATTAACACGAAGAAAAAAAGAACAAGCGTTAACGTGTCGAATAGAATGAATGAGTTGATTTCTTTTGGAACAAATACAGCCGACTTTTCCCGCTTCTATTTCTTTCCCACTCTCTCTCTCTCTCTCTCTCTCTCTCTCTCTCTCTCTCTCTCTCTCTATATATATATATATATATATATATATATATATATATATATATATAAAATGGGTTAAGAAATTCCAACGAAAAAAAGATGTATATTTAAATAAGGGAGTAGTCACCAACAATGTGTATTTTTTAACATTATTTTATTATTCCGTGTCTTGGTTTTTCATTGAGAATTATGTTTGGATCATTGTAATAATGTTTTTAAGTCATTGAAATCGTTTTTACGCGCGTTTCAGACGTTCTGTGGTGTGTCCTCGTCAGAAATTATTTTCAAATGTGTTGGAGATGTAAAAATGGCGATTTTCGTAGTTAATTTGAAGTTTTTCCAAGGGGTGGAGGCTTGTAAGTGTTTATTATTCATTGGCATGCTTAATTTTTATTGCTCTTTTATTGGGCTTGTGAGGGAGACCGTTGACCTGGCTGTAGTCGCTATCTCTTTCTCCTAATGTTTTTTCTTTTCCTTTAGGGTGGGGTAGGGTGTGTGTGTGTGTGTGTGTGTGTGTGTGTGTGTGTGTGTGTGTGTGTGCGTGTGTGTGTTTGCTTTTATTGGTTTGGGAATGTGTATATTGTTTTATAGTATTTTGGGGTTATTTGCTTCCTTAGGAAGGCGGCTGTGATCCGAGGTCGTTACTAATGTGTATGTGTGGGGAGGGGGGACTAGCTCTTCTGAAATAAGGGTAGAGTGCTTTCATTCTATTTTGATATTTATTTTTTGGATTCTTGGATTTTAGTATTGTGATTTTTCGTTTTAGTCTTTTCGGGTATTCCTTATATTGTGTTTGTTTAGAAAGAGGGGTGTATTTAAAATAGGGGATTTTTTAATGTTTCTATTTATTTGTCTCCCCATGTGGGTATGGCCAGACCCAGGATCGGTTCCTAGTGTGGGGAAGATTTTGTTCCTCAGAGGGGGGGGCATTGGAGGGGGTATAGGTATAGGAGGGGGATGATAGAAGGGATGATAGTTGTTTCAGTCATGAGAGGGTTCTCCTCCACTGACTGAGGAGGGAGCGAGGTGTTGGAACAGATATTATACTATGGTTCTGATTATACTATGGGACCTGTGGAAATTCCACAGCTGCAGTTTTCACATGTAATATATAGCTGTTGGGCAATCTGTGGACGTTTAGCTTGAACGGGGACTCCGCAACATTATTGTAGCCCTTTTATTAACATTGTAACAGTATTTATCTAACTAATCTGGTGAATGTAGTGTCAAATATATTTGATTATTAAGGTTTATCTCCAATATCCTTATAGGAGTCTGTGACATATTTCCATTGTATGGACGCCCGGCGTGAACGAAACCTTCACGATATTACTAGACCATCTTTAGACAGAACAGATGCTACCCTTCGATCCTAGCCTGAAGACTATAAGATATATTTTAGTTTCACGTAGGGCCCAAAAGCGATATTCATCATCATCATCATCATCATCATCATCATCATCATCATCATCATCATTTTTTATTTTTAATTTTTTTAATTTTTTAATTTTTATTTTTTAAATTAATTTATTTATTTTATTTTAGGCGGCCTTCAGACCTCTGCAGTTATAGGTACCACCAACAACCTTAGGAAAACCCTTGATCTTTGAAGCTCCTGGTTTGAAGCCGGGATTAAGGGAAATCCTCTGGAAATGAATTCCATCCCTTTCCAGAGAGACGTTGATAAACGAAATCAGAATACTACTACTACTACTACTACTACTACTACTACTACTACTACTACTAATAATTTATTTATTTATTTATTTATTATTTTATTTTTTACATTGCGTCTTCGGTGTTCGTTTTTGTTAAAAAGGAGGATAGAAAAGGATAACATTCTACGAACATTAAATAAGCGTTTCTATATTTAATGTTCGTAGAATGTTATCACCTTTTATCCCCCTTTTTAATAAATAGGATCTCCCGATCGAATAATTTATAGAAACCGTGACATACGTACGTTAACGGTACTACTGTATTAATATATAGATAATTAAGCTCTGCTGTAATTTTGGGTGTCATGAGTTTTTGCGATTTATTCGCAATCTTTCCAATGGCTCTACGATCTTTTTCAGAAAGTTTCGATTTTCTTCCCGAATTTTGTTTAGAGAAGGATGTTTTTTTCCTTTTTTTAGGCTGTCATCACATTCGAGACAGTTCTCTTTCGATACGACCACCATCGTAACCTTTTCTGTTACAGTAACGTCTGTAACACCAACAATCTGCCTTCTTTGGAAATCTGATAAATCTATCATTTAATTTTTTTTTTAATGTGCACTATATGAAATAAAAGAATAGATTTAACCAACTAATTCAAGTAAAAAAATAACCATAAACATTTAAAAAAAAAAAAAAAAAAAAAAAAACGAAACGCACATTTGCGTAATTTTTCCTCTCCAGTTTTTATAGATGTTTTGAAATTGATGCAACATTCACAATCTGTTTCCATTATTCTTTTCAGCCCCTGTACGTAACATTATATAAAGAGAGATGAATAAACATTTCAAAACTATTTAATTGTAACTACTTAAAAAAAAAAAAAATGTTTAAACTTGTTCTTACAACTTTGTGTAAAATTCATGGGTCGTGCAATTGCGTCCAGTCTGTCTATGCTGAGAGAAACAAGGATGAATGTCGAAGATATTGTGACGAGAGCCTGAAATATAAAAGAATGAAATAAAAAACGTTTGATTAAGATTTGATTACGGTGATCATCGAAGAATAATTATCACATAGAAACACCGGTTGAATCTAATAGGTATGACATATTTTTCACAACAAACACTTGTCTAACTACAACAACTGTCAACAATTTCCCTTGCTCCCTATTTGCGCCTAAAACTAAACGTAAATTTCTTGAGCAAAGTTTCTTTCCTAAAGCTGTCCGTAAGTGAATCACACTGCCGTGAGGTTGTTTCCCGACTGACTATAACATGGTCGTTTTCAAGTGTAATGTAAATAGGTTTTTGTTGAGCCGCACTCTTAAATAATTAAACCTATCCAAGTTCCGCCATTACTGATCATCACGGTGTTGCTTGGCACTCATAAACTCTTATCCTTGAGTAACATTGGGCCTTGATATGCTTGCGCAAGATTTGGTTGCACACGCGAACGTGAATGTGACGTGGAATAAAATCGCTTTTCAAGTAATTCTGTCGTACCTAGATTTACTGTATTAAACTTTCAACGGAAATACCCGTGTCCAACCCGACTAGTAGCAAAACCCTCATATATAATGTTAGTCTTTCTCTATACAGTAGATAGGTCATTAAAAATTAGTAACAAAATACAGTACAGTATATACTACACATGCATATAATCAAATAACATTATAAATAACACCGTAAGGCGGTGCAAATACCGTAACGCAGAGATGGAAAAACATCGTATTCCAAATCGTAATATGAAATAAAAACGTATGCTAGGGCCACCGTATCCCGGGGTTGTACTGTAGTTTTTTATCATAACTTGGTCGAGGTCATACTAAATGAGTATATGATTTTTATAAAGACTGTATCTTTGGTAAGTTCTTGCTTTGAATCATACAGACAGGCTGGCAGGAGAGTCAGCCATCCTTTATATGACGTAATATATAAACATTCCTATCCCACCCTGTGTATATCAATTTTTGCTTTTTATTACATTTTCAAATAATTGAGCTGATTTTTTTTTTGAACGAATAAACACGGAAATCGTTGAGGTTTAATCAACAAGCAAACAATTTTCTGAGATATATTTTTTTTCGAAAGTTTCGGCATGAAATTAAAATCCCAAACTTTGTAATTGGTAAGTTGAGAAACGATTCCAGAAAGATAGCTTACTCGGATGAAAGGAACAATCTTGCACATGATAGCCCCTGCATGCCAAGTGACCGTTATCTTCCACACGATATCTGGAAACACGCTGAAGAGTCCATTGGACAGATCTGTGGAGAGAAACATTAGAAAAACATAAAATAAAAAAATACAAGCTCGGATACCCGAATGTCGCATGGCAAAGGAATAACTTAGCTTTCAACTACGACTTGTTCGGGATTTCATTAGGCATAGAAATTCTTTCTGACAATGGTTTTGTCGGTGTCAGCTTGGGTTATGGTCCTGTTTAGGCCCAATCTCTGAAGCTTTACCTCCTATCTAAGAAAGGGCTTTTCCATTGCTAATTGTCTGATGAGCCCTTACCGAGAATGCAGACGGGACTGCTCAGGCATTTTTGTAGGCCAGAGTGTGTTTATCTTATCGCATCGACTTCTCAAATCCACACGAGACCTTGTGTATTACCACCTGGCAATGAGGCAAATAATATGCATTGAAAGATAAGCCTATACAATAAAAAAAAAACTCTATCGAAAACTTATGTTCATTTGTCCATTAAAACTCATTTGCATTAACTCATCCATTAAAACCCAAGATTAGCAATCACTCATCCATTTAAACCCGAGATTTGCGTTAACTCGTCCATTAAAACCCAAGATTTGCAAAGAATATATTAAGTTCTCTTTGCATTAAAAAACACAAACGATTTAAAAAATCTCAATATCCTCTGTAAAAAAATACGATAAAAAAATGCATTGTCATATTACTATTTTCGACCAAGGGAAGCGTCTATCAGGCATGTGTATACTGCGATCGTGTCTGGAGGTGGAAACTGACCAGTGTGGATTGCGGACATGCGTTGCATAGAGAGAAATGATACAAAAATGATACGATGGCTGTGTAATACGAATCTTTAAAATAGGCTTAGTTCTGATGATCTCAGAGGAAGAGTAAGTCTAGATAATATAAGGAGGTACGTGCAGAACAGGAGACTTCAATGGTGTGGCCACATTGAAAGAACAGATGGGAACTCTTGGGTTAGTTGATATAGAACAGATGAAGTAGCAGGTTCAGTTCACATGGTAAGATAAAAAAAAAAAACATGGGGGGAGTCATGAACATAAACCTGAAAGAAAGAGGGATAAATAAAAACCCGGCTTAAGAGCGATTTCTTTGGAAGCCATTCAATACGTGCCAGCATGTAAGCCGATGATGATGATTATTTTTTAAAAGAAAGGTGAAGCTATCTTCCTTCGTTAGATTGGTTGGTTGGTTGGTTGTTTTACGGCATATCAACCCTTTTCGGGTTATTTAATGCCGAATCCAAAGATTTGGAAGAAAATTTTTTTTAATAGAATATATTTGTTGTTTTCACGTCGGTTTCTATTTAACCCATAGTTGGGACTACCACTCCGGGTCAGAGTAGACCTGGGAGCAATGGTAATTAAAGGGTGGCTCCACACTCCCCAAAGCCCACAAGCTGAGGCCTCACCACTGGATATAGTTTAAGGTCATATCCAGGACCCCCATTGAGGGACTTTTACCCTCTGCAGAGAGGGCAGTCGGCGTATTCTAATGCCCCACCGACAGGGCCTCCTTCGTTAAAAGCCTGAAGACAGCAAACATACGAAATATATAAACCTCCATATATTCGTATGCACTGAAAACATACTATTTATTCTTAATTAAACTTACAGAATAAGTAATAACTTATATATTTTTCATTTATACTTGTACTGAATTGTACTCCAAATCAAATGTTGTTAATTGTATCTATATTGAGCATACATCTTATGTTTCAGTCGTCTTAAATACTCAGGGTTTGGGCACCAAATTTTAATTCCTAATATCAAGTTAACAATACTTTAACATGTTACGTATCCTATTCCTAAATTAACATATTAACTATATCTAAACCATATATTAACTCCCCCCCCTCTCTCTCTCTCTCTCTCTTTCTCTCTCTCAATCTCAAACTAATCCTGTTGCAAATTTCATTACTTCCACTGCATGAATTCCTACTTATCTCATTAGCAATGAAAATGAAAAGCATAGTAATGCTCTTTTTAATCACTTCGAGAAGTGTAACTTTCCAGTAGATATATAACCTACTAAATAACCGATTAACAGTAACTATCCATGCGGGGTCGCAGAAATACCTGGTTTAGGACCCTCTCGGTGTTGAGGGACACATAGATCTTCCCAGATCATCCGTCTAGGAGAAGGAAAACTCTGAAGGGAGGCCTCTTCAGTCCTGGACGACAACCTTCCTGGTGACTCAAACAAATTACCGGTTGGCAAACCTAAACTGCTTAAGGAGGAGATAGGCTCTGTCTATCTCCCAGCTTTCATACTCCTTAGATAGGCATATAAGCACTATCACAAGGATTCGACAGAATCACCCAGTGGTCGACCTTGTTTCCTGACTAGGGCAATGAATGCCGTTTTCCCTGCTTCCGCCACATCCTATCCCCCTAAACTGGACACTGTGGGGTGCTTCAGTACCATATATGCTGGTACAGTTGGACTGGGCTAACTTTTATCTAATGGATTGACAGTTCCTAGTTGCTGTTTCCAACTGATAATACAGGAGTCCTAACTCTTTAGTAGCGCTTAGAGCAACTGCTCCATCAACAGTTGTATAATATCGGGATGTTTGTAGTGCCATGTTGCGCATGGAAAGGGACCCTGCACTCATCGCTGGTGGGCTTTCCTGAGGCCACATTTCTGTAGGCAAAGGCAGCTGATGGTCTACTTGTATTGCGTGTCTGATATTCTGCACAACCACTCGTCCAGTACCCCTCACTCATCCTCACTAAAACTTTTACATTAAATAAAATGAAATGACAGTTCAATCCAAAATTACGTCTAAACCAGGACTAAACTCCAAAATAACCAATCAGCCTCCTTCCTTGAGGCTTGCATTTACGAATGTCCGCAGGCTTAGAACTAACTTAGATGACGTTGAATCATTTCTCCTATTAAACACCCCGGATATCTTAGCATTAAGTGATATAAGAATAATTTCATATAATAAACAGTAGGTCGTCTACGGTGCAATGTAGACTACAATGTATTGTGGACAAAGTCACTACAGGGAAGCATGTGAGCAGGCAATCAATTAATTTGATTAAAAAACGGTCGATTTCACTGATTTCGATGACAATAAAACTAGTGGAAGTGTGGAACATTCGTTGATCCTTATTCAATCACGGGAAATGTCTGGTCTCCCTGCTAGCATTACTATAAATCTATAATATATTTCTCTTAGTCTGTCTATTTGTCCGTTCCAGGGTTTCTCAGAAACTACTAGATCAGTCTAGCTGAAATTTTGTATGGCTCTTTGTTATGGTAAGGTGCAGTGAATTAAGTATTATGGTATCCATTCAATGCACATTTAGGGATTAATGAGATTAACCAGGATTAGTATTTAATGCAGAAATGAGCACAAATTTTACCATGTTCATCCATCAATTTGGCATAAAGCCCTAATTCTAAGTCAACGGCCTATAACCTTTTCCCCGTTTTTAACAGGCTAAAATTGAAGAGCTACGAAGACAAAAGTAATACCATTAAAACGAGCGACCGTTTGTGTTCAAGAATTTACTTTTTCTACATAGTCATCACCGTTACATCCTCGTGAGGATTCGTCAGGCTATAGCTATATATGTTTTCAAAACTTACTACCTAGCTCTACTAATGCATCGAGCACTGTCGAAGTAATTACTGAACGTATTTACATAAAATTTTATATAGCTACATAAAATAACAATAATATACATTTATATATTTCTGTGGAAATATTCTTTATTCATTTATATTCCCTTTTTATATATACCAATCCTTATTTAAAAAGCCCACTGTAATTACAGAGTATATAATGAATAAATCACAAAAGTCTATATTCCAAAGTTCATGATGTTGACCATCTTACAATTTATTCATATAATTCAGTTGACACTCACAATTTTTGACAGTATCTGTTTCGTAGCACAAAATCAATCACTTAATTATTATATCAATCAGCTAATCTATTTTGCTATTAACTCATCAGAAGAAATAGCAACAATCAATCCACCAAAAGGAAATAAAATGCGTTTGGACATGATAAAAAAATCCGAAAATTGGAAGAGAATCTGCAAATACTTTATAGTTTGCTTACATTATGCCATTTTATATATATAGCAAGTGTCGAGAAGAAGTAAGAAAACAAAAATCAAGTCAGACGAGTACTTCAGGTATATGTATATTTTTATATATTTGCATGCAAAGGATTCATTCCTAAACTAGTTAAACGATCATTATAACTTCTGAAATACAGCTTTATGGGTCTTATGAAATTTAAACCATAGGTATTAGATATAAATTAATGAATATTTTGCAAATTTCTATTTCTTTAGATTATCTTAAAGGAGTTTTAAAGGGAGATAATATGGATATAACCTTCCATTTTTAAATTCAAATATTTCAGATTTGCATTGAATTCGATCCATAATCATTAGACACCAATTAAACTTGAATTTGAAGTTCTTAATAACGATTAACCATTTGCCTTCAATTTTAGACATTTTCTAGAATCAGAGTTATACAATAGATTTTGACCAAAATCAGAATAGTGATTCTAGACATAAGGTTTAATAACATTATATGTCTGTTTTAATCTTTTGCAAGAGACATAAAAGTTGTGCAAATCTGTTCTGTATGTGCCTAAATCTAAACAAAATTCCATGAACAAGGCTTCTTTCCTAGAACTGCTCGCATGTGGAACTCTGTACCCCGGTCCTACTTTCCAGCTGATTAGAACATGGTTATTTTCAAGTCCAATGTAACTAAGTTCTCTGTCGAGCCATCCCGTTAAATAATCAAATTCTACCCAATTTCCACCACAAACGATCATTACAGTGTTGTCTCACTGACCACCTTACTATCATTAAACCCTTATCCTTGAGTGGTATTGATAATTGGTGACTCACTTGTCTCTCACACACACACACACACACACACACACACACACACACACACACACACACACACACACACACACACACACATATATATAATAGTTATTTTTAGCCCGTGAAAAACAGGGAAAAGTTATTACCTGTTGAGTTATAATGAGTACTTTATGTCAAACCTCTAGAGTAAATGTATTGTAGCGATTAATCCATAACTGGATATATATATATATATATATATATATATATATATATATATATATATATATATATATATATATATATATATATATATATATATATACTAGCAGGCCACCCAGCGTTGCCCGGTCGTAAAATATGCATAAATATTATATTTTAATTCGTCCAGAAACTGAGACTTGTGCATGCAAGCATTATGTTTTTTTTTCTTGTAAGTACTTTTATATATATATGTGTGTGTCATTTTGTGTGTGTATGTGTGTAAATTCTTTCCTCGTAGGTTCCAAAACGGATGAGCCTATCTTGCAAATATATATATATATATATATATATATATATATATATATATATATATATATACATATATTATCCTTGAAATGAGATTATTGATTTAAAATAAGACATGTCAAAGTGACAACTTCTATGATATAAAGAGCAAAAATGTTTTAATGTATATATGTATGTATGTAGCCTAAAATTTTCCACAGAGGCGATGGATTTTCATGAAATCGGTATCGTTTTGAAACTCCACACCTTGGACGACAAATATTGATAAATTGGCTAAAAATATTAATTCCTTCACCCTCAATTGGGACTTTTCTACAGGGAGGGGTATTAAACAATCGTTTCTTTATGACAATTTAGCCAAACCCGCATGCACAAAAACGTTCTTTCTTTAAAAAAAAAAAACGACCTAACTTCGCTGACGCAATCATAGACCGATCATTATAGTGGCAGCTTCATTATCTTACGATTGCACGTTCGAGCCGAAATATCAGATATATATTTTTTTTCGATTTTTAAAGTTTTAATATTGAAACAGGGTCATTTATGCCATTTTTACGTTCGTTTTCTTTTTTTCTCCATCACGTTCGCTGTTTTTTTAACATTTTTCTTTTTCCGATTTTTCTAAAAGAAATTTTACCATTTAAACAGGATTATTTATGCCATTCTTTTTCGATCGCCTATTCTTTATTTTGCATCACGTTCGCTGTTTTCTTTTGTTTTGTTTTTGTTTTTCCGATTAAAAAAAAATTATGATATTTAAACAGGGTTATTACGTTTGCTTATTCTTTATTCTCCATTTTGTTTTGATATACCCCTCATACCTCATCACATCCGGGAAACGCCGGGTATCCCTGCTAGTTAGTAAATAATGACAAAACAATCTTAACCAACAACAGAATGATATCACCTGCAATAGCTAAATGCATGATGAAGAAATTCATCCTTGATCTTTTCTCGGTTCGGGAGAGTGTGACGGCCCTCAGCATGGTCAGATTACCAACGACGATGACACAGAAGAGCAAGCCAAGGAAAGCCAGTTGTCCAATCTGTAAAAAAAAAACAAATATAAATAAATAAAAATAAAAATAAAAATAATAATAATAATAATAATAATAATAATAATAATAATAATAATAATAATAATAATAATAATTCCGACACCACATAAAATAGTCAGGAAGGGTCAAGAGGGATGGAAAGATCGAGAAGGGAAAGCACTAATCAGACTTCCACTGGAGAAGGACAAAGAGAACTGGGACATTAGAGAGATTTGTTGCCACCAAAATTCCAGTGAAGACCAATGATCGCTGACAACGAGGAATCAATGGTAAGTGGCTGTTGCGATAATTCAAATCCATTTGCAAAGTTTATCGAAAGGGATGGAGAGTATTGGAAATCTGAGTAGACTTGCTGTCACACAGACTCCATCATAGGAACATCATAGGTTGCTGTCAGTGATTAATCTCGTACAATGACCTGTGCACAAATAATACAAATCAACAATAATAAATAATAAATACCAATAAATAATTATGAATAATAAAAAAAAATAATAGTAATATATGATAATGATAAATAATTAATAGCAATAAATAATAAATACCAATAAATAATTATGAATAATAAAAAATAATAGTAATATATGATAATGATAAATAATTAATAGCAATAAATGATAAATAGCAATAAATAATTATAAATAATAAAAAAATAATAGTAATATATAATAATGATAAATAATAAATAGCAATAAATAATAAATACCAATACATAATTATAAATAATAAAAAAATAATAGTAATATATAATAATGATAAATCATAAAAACTAATAAAATATTAGTACACAATAATAAACAATAAATAATAATAAGGTATAGCAAGAGTAATAATTAGGACAAGGACAACAGCATATTCCTTTCATTGTGTTGACCCTCGAGTGTGTATCCGTTGATATCTTATATGCTTTTATATAGAGTGATGTGGTTCTCGGTTGATTAACTGTGTCTGTTTCAGATATATACTCGAGTCAAAGCAGTGAAAAGAATATTCTGTTGTCATAGCCCTAGTAATAATACTGAAATCATAAATAATGATATTCATAATAAAAAATAATAAAAACAATAAATAATAAAGAAATTTAGTAATGCAGAAAAATAGGCCACTCGAAGTCGGCAGCAAACAGTGTCAGATAAGAAATATGTTATTTAAAAGATATATATAAAGAAATCAATAAATATTTCATAAATTAATATATATATATTTCTAATACTAAAAACAAATCTAAAACGATAACAACATTTCATTTATTACTAGCTCAGCCGTAAAAGGTGCATAAATATTATATTTTAATTAATGCAGGATTCTTAATTATTATAAACAGCAACAACAACAAAAAAAAAACAAAACAAAAAGAAAAAAGATTTGTATCATCCGGGACATTGTTTACCGAACTCTCTGCTCTGCTGGCTAAACCCATACACACATTATACCTTTGTGCCTCACTTTTGTATACATGTAACCTAGTTCTTCATCTCTGCCGCCATTTAACTAAATTTCTGTTTAATTATTTATTCTTTTCATTTTATTTTACTTTTCATTTAAAAAAAAAATTCTTACGTCTTTATCCCTTAATTTTATTTATCTAGTTATTATTATTATTATTATTATTATCATTATTATTATTATTATTATTATTATTATTATTAGTAGTAGTAGTAGTAGTAAAGTAGTAGTAGTAGTAGTAGTATATTCTTCCTCTATTATCCCACCACGTCATTCGTCCACATCCTAATTATTTTTTGTCTCTTTATCCACCTCTATCAACTTTTCTATATTTATACCTCCGCCTTACACTTCAACCCCCCACCTGTAACCTAATAGCAGGGCAACCCTACGATTATTGCTACATAGTATCTAATATATACCATATTCTAAAATTTAGTATTAGAGCCTTACCATACGTACCCATACGTACCTCATAACTTACTCCTTTAACTCACCCTCAGACCTTCCGTTGCCTCACTAAATTAAAACCATAGTACACGACGCCTTATGTAATCCACTCCACAACTTTCTCATAACGTCACACAGTCTTCTTATAAGTAATGTTGGAATAACCGTTACTTTTGTTCAATCCTATTTAGAATACGCCCTTTCGCTTTAATTCGTCATTATAATCTTTCGCCTGAAATTATACACCGTCTCAATGTGCTGCTGTCATCTCGGTTGCATTTGTCGATGAAAAAACCCTGTATAGATACTATACATTTTACATACGGATAAAATAGGATCACTAACCATCCACCCCTATAAGCCCCCTTGAGTCTTAAAACGTAAACTACCTACATTATTTAAGACAATGATAGAAACCCTATACATCTTTTTACATTACACTCTATATACTGTTCCTCCTTTATCGTAGAATTCGATATAATTCCCCCAACAACATCAATAATTTCATTGATTTATTTCGTTCCTGATGAATCCCACGGTAGATGTCGCATCCCCATTATGTTACCTAGCATCTTCTCTACTCTGCTCATTAGGCTTCGAAATATCTGTGTATAAAGAGTCCCTCTATCTCCCAAGTAAATGTATGTATACCTTTATTAAATAAATGAACCATTCTATATTCACCAATATATAGTTTTTGTGACTTCATTTTCCACTCTTATTGTTTCCATATAGGAAAATTTGTTGAGCTTTATATTATTCCGATAAGTCTCTTCTTATAGAATTGAAATTACTCTATTCTCCTAATTCTCTAAGACAAATAATCACAGACATAGGTTAATTTTGCTTAAATTTAAAAACAAATTTCGAAAATCATTACGACATTTGAAATATTTAATATTTTCTACTATATAATTTACTGAATGATGCACGAAAGTTGTAATAAAATTGAATGATTCTTTGAAAGGAAACACAAATCTCCTGTGTTCGCACTTCAAATACAAACATAGAAAACAACAACAACAACAACAACAACAACAACAACAACAACAACAACAGCAGCAGCAGCAACAACAACAACAAGAAGAAGAAGAAGAAGAAGAAGAAGAAAACAAGTAAGAAGAATATTTCAAAAGAAAATCCTCACTTTGTAGAAATCCTTTCCGTATCTGATGTCAGTCGTGCAGTTGAAAAAGTTTTCCACGTTGGAAGTGTTTTCCCATGAAATGTATTCTGTAGTTGAAGTCAGCCATTGAGAGTGGTTCAGGCCGTGAAGGTCGCTTTCGGTTGGCATCTCTGCTGAAAAGTTCTTCCGGTTGTTGCCGTTGTTGCTTTTCGTTTTGGTTTACCCTTTGTCTTTAGTCTAAATAAAAAGAAGAAAGCGTTTTGATAACATGTCGAAACTATTTCGTTTGAAGTTCAAACGATAAAGTGAAGAGCTACATACTGTAAGCATTCTGAACGTCTAGTGCAGGGGTTCTCAACCGGGGTCCACATGGACCCTAGGGGTCCATGGAATATTTCTGGGGGTCCACAGGCAAAACATAACAAAATGGGGGTCCGCAACAATATTTTGGTGGCCCATGAAGAAAACCAACTCAGAATAGTTTTTATTATTAAAAATTTAATTTCTACTGTAATTTTGTATAGTTTTTTTTTCAATCATTCAAGTTATTTTTACTATAATATTTCTATTTTCCAGGTTTACCACATTAAATTAGTTTTCATTTAAAAATAAAGCTTAATTATATAATATTCGTTTGATTATTAAAACCTCAAAATTTATATTAGTGAAAAATAGAAGATTTCCTTATGACCAATAGTTATAAAGCGGTCCACCAAGATAAAAAGAAGGGAAAAGTGGGCCATGAGTAAAAAAAGGTTGAGAACCACTGAGATAGTGGAATGGATGGATGCGTACTTCAAACCGACAAGCAGGTGATTAGAAAAATGTCTTAAGATCAGACCATTCAAGGTGTCCACTAGATTATATAAACAAAAGTGATTTACTTTTAAAACGGATGTTCATGTTGAATGATCGGACCACTTACACAATTAATGTATTAATATATCTATATATATAAAAGCGAAAATATATGTATGTTTGTGTGTCTGCTAAAAACTTTGGACCGACGTAACAAAAATTCACAAACTTGTTATCATATTAAAGCCCCACCCTCCGGACGAAAAATATCGAAAAATTCGCCCAAAAGGACCACCAGAAGTGCGTCAACTGATCGATTTTCTGCAGAGGGGGGTCCCAAAAAAGTGACATTTTAGTGTTAAACATTACATATTTTTAAATCGATTTATAACTGCCCCCCAAAATACGGGCGCCAACTCTTCTACATAAAGTATACACGGGGCCGTTTATTTTGTGTCAACTTGTATTTAAAACCCTCTGAGTCATGTTACGTTATCTTGACGTCAGCCAGCTCTAATGGCAGTCTGAATTTAAAAAAACATGTTATCGGTAAAAAAAAATTAACCCGTACACAAGCTAAACTATGAACTTCTACGCTATGGCAACGTTACCAAAGTTACCAAAGCACATTCAAGATAGTTAGATACGATAGTTAAACGAAAAACAACAAGCCAAAAATGTGAAGTAAAAAAAAATACGCTTACAAAAAATATTAACGATCGAAGTTTTTACAAAAGTTTTACAGCCAGACGGCATTTTCCAGTCTTTAGAGTAAGGAAGACGAAGTGAGAGTGTGAGAGAGAGAGAGAGAGAGAGAGAGAGAGAGAAAGAAAGAGAGTGACATACACAAACGCAAACAGAGAAAGAGAGAGAGAGAGATGTCTAGACAGGAAACGAAATACTGCTACGTCATCTCGTAACGCTCCCGCGATGGCCTCATTTAGTGGCTATCTGTCAATCAAACCTCTTCCACTCGCTTTATAACCCTTATTTTAACACTATAATCAATTCCTCTTACTCTTGGCCTACACAGTTAAGTGGTTGGAGTTAGTTTCACCTCCGCGTTCCGGGTTCAATCCAGCCTCGCGACGAAAACTATTTTTTTTTCTTTTACATCTTTAGACACGCGGGCAACATTTCTTTATTTTTTTTACTTCGCTTATTCTTTAGTTTACTTCCCCCCTATACACACAGCGGTTTTTTTTTTCGCTGTTTTTTTTTTTGGTTTTGATTTTTCCGATATTTTTAACATCGTTTCAGGGTTATTACTTATCTCCCCCCCCATACACACACATACAAACACCCGGACAACGCCGGGTATCCCCCCGCTAGTATATAATATAAAGCTGAATATGTGTGTGTGTGTGTGTGTGTGTGTCTGGTCACGAATAGGCTCCTATATGGTTGACTATTTAAAAAAAAACTGATTACATATAATGATAGAAGATGTATCGAGACACAGGAATGTGTATGTTTGATCTGGCAGAACGGTGGTTCATTAAAATTGTGAGGTCTGCGTTAGCGCCTGGTCCACAAAGTATGGTAATAAAAAATTTGAAATAAAAAAAAAACGTTTACAATTGTTTTTGATATAGATGTACATAAGAATACTTTGATAAGTATGTCTTAACTTAAATAGGGATGGTATAATAGAATTGTGGGGTCTGCGTTCGCACCTGGCCTCCATAGAATGGAAATAGGCACAAACTTTAATAAGGACTTTTCATATCTATCTGCATAAGTATACTTTGATAATTATGTTTCAGTTTGAAGAAATATGGTATAATAAAATTATGGGGTATTCGTTCGTACCTGACCTCCATAGAATGGAAATATGTCACAAAGTTTAACAAGGTTTTTTAATATAGATCCACAGAATATTGTGATAAGTGTTTCAGTGTGGATAGGTATGGTATAATAAATTATGGGGTTTATCTATTTTATTTTTACTTTCATCATATTTTACTTTGGTTTTGATACCCCCAAATTCGAAACTATCTCTTTACAACCCTTCCTTTTCATAACCTACCATACTTTCATAAATCAGAGTTCATTTTCTATAGGCTGTTGTTGAACCCAGTCAACGACGGGTGGACGGACTGTGATTGATGAAAGTATGATAGGGTATGAAAACGAGGGGGTTGTAAAGAGATAGGTTTTGATACTCCAAAATTTTACCCCAAGCAAAATATGATGAAAGTAAAGATAATTTTCGCGCAAATATATTTTTATATCAACTTTGTTTCCATTCGTAGCCAAGAGTGACCAACAAAATTATGATTCCTTACAAAGAGAAAATGTTATATATATATAATAATATAAGTATACAAGAAATAAATGTTACCATAGTCAATAAAAGTTACTTTTATGGAAGAAAAGTTCATTGGTTTGTATTTTTAAGTAGTTTGCAAAAAAAAAAAAATTCTTTTTTTTTAATTTACGAATCGGTTAAAAAAAATCAAAATGGCAGCGACCTTGAAATGGAGAGCCCCGTTTTCAATTTGAAGGAGGGGCACCTGAGCATGCTGTGTTAACAATTTAAGAGAGTTCCGTCAACGTAAGGAATATTTATAAACATTAATGTTTTTAATGTTTTCCGTTATTTTGTGCTTGAGGAATATTCGATTATGGTATGTGTAGTTTATATAAAAATGCATTTAGGTAGTTATCGTCTCAAATTTCGTTTTAATTTCGGTTCGCTGAAATTATTTCAAATAAAAAGCATTAAAAACTATTTCAAAACAAAAAAATATGAACTGAACTTTTATTGACTATGGTAACATTTATTTCTTGTATATTTATTTTTTCGGGTAGTCGCTTGTTGACTTTTCTGCTAAATACTCTTACTAAATAATATCGACGAAATATCGAAAAACAAAGAAACAAAAACAGTTTTGAAATATAATGAAGCTTTACTTATTTAGTAAAATAATCCGAAAAAGCAAAATGGGATATTAAAAAAGTAAACACGTAATTACTTTAGTTTTTTAAAGCAAAGAATCGATATAACTATAAATAAGAAGAAAATGGCGCCCTTTTTCAAGCAGAACAGCTTCGTTTCAGTTTTACAGTATTGAACGGTGTAGTATTGCGCCATCGGATTCAGGGTTGTAATATTGTAATGTAAAGAACACACAGAAAGGGTTGTAATCAACTGAATTCCTTCTAGTACTTTGACAAATAAAAAGCGTTTTTTTTTATTATTTATCTATTTATCTATTTTCGAAAGAGTGCCACGTGCAAGTGGAGAAGAAAAAAAAAACAAAGTTATGCAAAATTTGTGTCGAGAACTGTCTAAAGTTTCAACTTTTTTCTTGGCTTTCACTTCAATAAGAACGTGAATTTATGAGTTGATTTATTCGACACAATATGATTCAACTAAAAAAATAAATTTAACGTGAATTAAGATTAAAGTTAAGGTGTTATTGTGGACCCTCATACCTTTTAAAAACCTTGTTAAACTATTAGATATAACGCACACTTCTGTTCAGGATCCTATTTGTTATTTGCCAAAATTGGTGGGAACCAATCCGCTGATCAGCTACCTTGGATTTAACAGACTGAGCATATAGCTCTCTTGCATTTGTTTATTACTCTTTTACAGTGATTTCTGGCAGTCCTGAAAGCATCTTTAGTCTCAGTGCATCTATTACGTTGGTAGCTATGGAAAAAGTGATTTCTGTGCGCGATAGCAACAGCACATTCTGGGGAGAACCATTGCTGGCTGTTAGGTTTTTGTTGGAATTTTTTAGATGGTATGAATTGGTCTATCCCTACAATTAACCATTCGGTCAGATCTGATACTATAAAGGGCACTTCCTTTTTAAACATGGAGTGCAGAGGTAAATCAGATATGAATGTACGGAAGCTATCCCAGTCAGTCATAGAGTATCGGTATACAGTACGATGGAGGGGTACGTCTGGGGACTTATTACATTTCGTTTTTATCTTAACTGATACGACGGAGTGGTCGGAGGATCCTAGAGGAGAATGAACGGAACATGAACATTCTGTGTAGCGTCCTCTTCAGAAATTATTCAAAGTGTAAAATAATTAAATTATATTTAAAATGTGTTCAGAATGTATAAAAGCATTTTCGCAGTTCATTTTGGTTACAAGTGTCCCGAGCGGATTAAATGCCTGTATATATATATATATATATATATATATATATATATATATATATATATATATATATATATATATATATATATATAGTTATACAAAAGTGTTCAATACCAAAGTAGATCATATTTAAACGTATTTTGCGTCCCTCACTACTATATATATATATATATATATATATATATATATATATATATATATATATATAGCAATCAACAGACACGTGTTTCGTCGTTATAGAAATCAACGTGGCTGAACCTATACTAGAACACCAGAGTTTGTGATCTGCAGCTCTACCACTGAGCCAACATCTGCCAGTAATAAATGTATCGTTTGTTTTGTAGGAGTCATTTATTTGTTTGCCTGTGATACCTTTGAATGAAAAGCACTACCTAAATTGTAATTGGAAATTCTCTCTCTCTCTCTCTCTCTCTCTCTTTATATATATATATATATATATATATATATATATATATATATATATATATATATATATATAAATGGACTCTCCCGTCGATTTCGACGTTTGAGGTTCCGCCACAACAACTAACTTGCTCAGAAATCCGCAGACAAGATTTGTTTATAGTAGTGAATGCTATGTGTAGAACCATCCATACTTTTTGGTATTACTGCTAACCCCTGTCGGTGCAGATAACTTCCACAGCAAAGAGTATACAGTGGACCGCAAGTTTTTACATCCAACTTTCCTTCTCCTAGATGCATGCTTTAACGAAGACTGGGGGCGCATCTCTCCCAGTGAATTAATGCGCCTCCAGATATGAACCTGGAAATTTCTACGACTCGGTGTGTGTGTGTGTGTGTGTGTGTGTGTGTGTGTGTGTGTGTGTGTGTGTGTGTGTGTGTGTGTGTGTGTGTGAACTTCTCGATCCCTATGGTGCGTATTTTTCGTTGGCAGAATCAATTGGTCAAATTTTTGTAGTCAGAGTTTTGATTAGGTTAATCTTCTCTCTTGTTTTTTAATATCATAAATGCCATTAATAAACACCAAAAAATTAAATTTGGGTTTAAAAGTCTTTTCAGGATTATATTTATTCTTCGTAGTATACATGCATACACATAAAACACCCACACACTCCTTCCCATGGCGGGAGGAAGCAACTAACCAAAAGCTTAACTTCTCTCTCTCTCTTCTCTCTCTCCCCCCTTCTCTACCCCTCTCTCTCTCTATTGATTCAGTCAGGAGAGACGGATTCCCTATACCCGTTCCCCACGTAGCCTTCAACTTCCTGTGCTCGTGACGTCACTGTCATTTTGTAATACATTTTTAATGTATTACGACTTTCGCTTGAAAAATTCCATTCTATCTAATATTTATCTTGCGTGGAAATTTACAATCCTAATCTATTTTTGTACACACTCGCCCCTTATTTTGCTACATAAACGAATCCCTCAATCTAGTAGGGTGGCCTCCTAAGCATTATTATCAAAATGATCATTTAGCTAATTTTTCTTGTGTGACTGCAAAACTGACCGCTTTTTGTTATTTGCGAGCGTTACTGGACTGGCGTTGGCATGGATTCCTCATGTTCAAAATTCGTTAGAGAATATTTCTATATTTTATAAGAACCCGTTTTTTTTATGTTCTATATCTAAACTAAACATAGTTTTGATTTAATAAGAGCGAAACATGACTTAAAAAAGAATGAAAAAATCAATTAAAGAACGATAACTCTTACTACACGAATAAGAGTTATTTCCCTTATTACAATGTTTTTTTTTTTTTAATTGTTAATTGTTAATTTCTTTTTAATGACTAAGAATTTCTCACATTAGAAAATGCCAGATCGGATTACGTATTCTTTAAATAATTTTGTTTTCAATGTACGACATAATCACGTTAACACACCCACACCGGTTCCTGGTTGATAACCGAAGTTAAGGAACGCCGATTCTGGTTAGTACCATAATAGGTGACCATCTAGGAATACTTGGTGCTATATGTGTTTTGTTTTCCGCTTCACCGTATTATATCCAGCCGTGCTGGATTTTTCCTTGCCAGCGGAATCAAACAATGCCAACTCAGAAAAGGTGCGGTTGAGGATTGTACAATCCTTGCTTCACAATTAAATGCACAAACATGTAATTGTGTCTCAAAACGGAGTGAAGCAGAAATCACCGTAAAGTAGATATGCAATCAGCTGAACCAAGGAAAATAGTTACTTGCTACGTTGCAATAATGTCAACTGCATTAAATAAACCAAAAAAGGGGTTGATACGCCGTAAAACAAAACAACCAAACCCAAACACCATGAATAAATATTTGAAGAACTTGAAGCATAACTATGTTTCCAGAAATTACTGGATTCGGCATTAAATAACACAACAAGGGTTGATGTGCTGGAAAATAAAACCCAATCAGACACCCGACCTTGTGTCACTTCCGATCCCCGCGTGTAGGCATGTAAATAAATTATGTAAATATATTTCATTGACGTGTAAAACTGCTTCACATGCTTGCTTTAGGGTTTGGTTTTTTTTTTCTCGAAAAGCATTTCTCTTCTGTATCTTAAATAGAAATGACTTCAAATCATTTTAATCCAACTCCAAAGATTTTCTTGAATGCACCCATGTAACTGAACGAGAGGTTTTGTCTGTCCAGCAGCCATTTGGCTAGTCCTTCATACCCCAGTCTAAAATGTACATTTTCATTGGTCAGTCAGGTTTGATTGTGAAATAGCGTTTTCGTTAGTTTATAAGGCTTAAATTTAATATAGCAATTTTTTCGGTTTGTCACACTTAAGTTTGAAATATTAATTTTCTCGGTTTATCATGTTTGAGCTTGAAATAATAAATATCGTTAGTTTGTTATGCTTAAGTTTGAAATATTATTGGCTTAAGTCTGTCAAATTAAAGTTTAATATCTCTTTTGCTTTGGTCTGCTGCACTTGTTTGAAATATTGATGTGGTCTATCATAATTAAGTTAAAAATATCATTTTCTTTGGCCTGTCACGCTTCAGTTAAAATATTTACTTTGGTCTGTCACGCTTGAGTTGAAATTTGAAAATATTATTACTTTGGACTGTTACACTTAAGCTTAAAGAATAATTATTTTGGTTTATCACGCTTAAGTAAAAAAAAAATAATTTTTTCGGTCTGTCACACTTAAGCTAAAAAATAATTATTTTGATTTACCACACTTAAGCTTATAATATAATTATTTTGGTTTGTCACACTTAAGTTTGAAATATCATTACTTTGGTCTGTCACAGTTAAGTTTGAAATATCATTACTTTGGTCTATCACGCTTAAATGTAAAATATCATTACTTTCGTCTGTCACACATACGTTTGAAGTATCATTTTCTTTGTTCTGTAACGTTTAAAATTGAAATCACGTGTTTTTTTTTGTTTTTTAGTTTGTCAATCTTAAGTTTAGAATATCATCACTTTAGTCTGTCACGCTTAATTTTGGTTTGTTGTTTTTCTTTCTTTGAGAAGGTGGTAGATTATTGCTAATCACTCGAGGCACTCCTATTGTTGACTGCAGGCCATGAAGATCATGTAGGCCGCTCGCCTTTTAATTCCACTTCCGGATCCTTTTGTCGCATCATCCCTACGTGGGATGGCGCTAAATAATCTTAGTAATGTATACTCTGCCTATTTCGTTTTCTTTTTGTCAACCAATCAAATGTTTCTATTTGCGTACGATCGAGCAAACTCCAAAATACCATGGTATTTAAGAGCACATGTATGTACACTAATTTTATCAGATGCATCCAAAATTATATTAGAGGCTCTGTCTGTCAGTCGATCAGTTGATTCATCCTTCACACTTAGGTTTAAAATAGCATTTTCATTGCGAAACGCTCTGATCACATGGACGCACCTTAAAAAAGTATCAATTCCTATAACAAATATAATCGAATTATGAATTCCATATTTTATTAAATTTTTTGAGATTATTTAATCCGTATGAATAAAAGTGAGGTTTTTTTTCCCGATCCTTAATTAAATCTTATTTGAAAAAGACAGGCAATTCAACTCATAATTTCTCCGCTAATTAAATCATTGCTATAACAACGAAAAAAAATCCCAATTATTTGATTCCATAAATCGAATTTAATTTCTATTAAAGATTGAAAATCGCAGAATATGTCTAGTTGTTTATTTGTGGATTCAATTGAAAGTTTTAAAAGATCTCATATCCAATTGAAATATGACTAAATTTGGGTAAATTCCTGATTGAAAATACTGCCATTAAAAAGAGACAAAACGCATAAATAATACAAAGAAAATGTAAGTACGTAACACGATTATACAAGGTAAAATAGCAAGTATCCAGTTTAGCATGACCGTCGTATCTGAAATCGAAAACTGGGAACCGGAATTAACCCTCTCAACACCACCATTACGTTAGTCCGCTTAGCTTTTGGCGAAATTTTTATTTTTATCATTTATAAAAAAAACTAGCGGGGGTACCCGGCGTTGTGGTGAGGTGTGTGTGTGGGGAGGGGAGAGGGGGAGTAAATCAAAACAAAATGGAAATTAAGGAATAAGAGAACGTAACAATCGAAAAAAAAACAGCAAACGTGATGCAAAATAAAGAATAAGCGATCGAAAAAGAAATGGCGTAAATAACCCTGTTTTAAATGTTAAAATTTCTTTTTAAAAAATCGGAAAAATAAAAAGCAAAACAAAATAGCGACATAATGGAAAAATAATGACAAAAAAAAAACGTAAAAATGGCATAAATAACTTCTGTTTCAATATTAAAGCTTTAAAAATAGAAAAAAATACCTGATATCTAGGCTCGAACGTACAATCTTAAGATAACGACGCTGCTACTATAACGACTGGTCTATGATCGCGTGATCAAAGCCAGGTGTTTTTTTTAATATATAAACTAATTCAAGAAAGAACGTGTTTGCGCATGAGTTTTGGCTAAATATTCATGAAGGAACGATTTTTTGCTACCCCGCCTCATAGAAAAGTGCCAATTTGAGGGTGAAGGAATTCATATTTTTAGCCAATCTTTCGATATTTGTCGTCCGAAAGGTCGGACTTCAAAACGATACCAATTTTGTGAAAATCTGTCGCCTCTGTGTAAAGTTTTAGGCAGTCATACAAACGCACATACATTTGAACAGATTTTTGCCCTTTATATTATAGATATTATATTATAAATGGATTCAATTTCATTATTTGTAAATAATTGTTTGTTACTCTGAAGTGTAATTATATTTTGTTAATAATTAATGATTAAACCATTAAATTAATTAACAAGTATTTTCAAAATAAAAAAATAAAAATTCTAATTATAAAAAAGTTTGATTATATTATTTCTTAAAAATTAAATAAATTGCTGAAAACAAATTATGATTTGCAAATCTGGAGTAATATATAATTGCGATTTTGTGAGGTTAACATCAATTCACAATTTCGATTTCAGATATGGCAGCCATGATAAAGTGGAGTTTTCTATTTTATCTCCTTTTGAAAAGATATCCTTCCTTGCATCGGAAGTTTTTTGGCAGGAAAATTGCAAAAAGTATCACACATTTAATTTTTTTTTTAATATAGCAATAGGATGTTTTGACAAAATACCTGTTAGATAAGAACATGGTTAAAAGTTAAATTAGTTATCTATCTATCTATCTATCTAACTATCTATCTATCTATCTATCTATCTATCTATCTATCTATCCGGTGATATTGCTAAAATACTTTAGATTGGGAGTTATTTATTGTTTAGCTGAAGATGTTTACATAAATTAGCCAAGTTAAATAAACAAAATAACTCTGAGCGTACGTGACAGAGGTCACACGTTAGAAGACGTGTGCTTTTGATGATGACATAACGGAAGTGACAGGCCAAGAGGTCAAGACAATTAGATTAAGGAGTTTGAATTTGGTCACGAAAGTGAACAGATGTATTCAAGTCCGCGAAGCGGGGCTAGAAAGAACAGGCAATGTAGACACGTAATGCAGACTCCTAGTGAAGACCACTGAGGCACTGAAATAAAAGTATATTTTAAAAATATGAAGTCGTCGACGTAGCTGTGGTTTCACAAAAAAAGAAAAAAACAGGTTTCTCAATTTTGGTCGTTGCATGTTTCATTACAAAGCCCAGCAGTGAAAGAAGAACTTCGTATAAAGAAAAGTATGAAGCGCCTATATTCTTCTTCATATAAAATATGATACCGTTATGTAAATATGAGCTGTAATATATCCCATGGCTATACTATACAACAATGACTCAATTTACACGTTTATATCACCCTCTCTATGTAACAGCTAATCAATATTATAGAATATTTTAGAATAAACTGGATGAATTTAGAAGTAACAATAAAATAATGAATTTACAAAGACGTTTACAGGGTTTATCTGCTGAAATATATAAGAGAGTTTGATATGCGTATTTCTATTATATATATATATATATATATATATATATATATATATATATATATATATATATATATATATATATATATATATATATATATTCCTTGTTGATGTTTTAAACGATAAATACGGTTAAGTATCGTCTCCACCTCGAAAGCCACTCACATTTTATTTGGACGTAGATAAATAATATATATTTTATTATATTTAATTTTTATTTTATTATTTATTAATATTTTTTTAAACAGTATTTTACTGTATTAATATATATATATATATATATATATATATATATATATATATATATATATATATTACAGGGTGTGTAAGGTATTTGAGAACACTTATATTTTTGCAATTTAAATGAAAATACACTATTTTATTTTTTCTTTTGCTTTCAGAAGATCCCATGGCAGATACTACCATAACTAATGAAATGAACCCCCCCCCCAAAAAAAAACAAAAAACCAAACAAACAAAAAAGCACGCTGTAATAGCATCTATAAAAGCGAAACAGAGCAATTTTGAAATTGCAAAATTTCTAAAAGTCGCCAGATGTTTCGTTTGTAAAGTTAGAAAGGAGCTAAATAAAAACAATGGTGATGAATTGGCCGGGAGCAACAGAAAATAGCTTTGCCAACGTTCTGACTCACTCAGAACACTTGAGTTTGTCAGAAGCGTACATGACATGATCGACGAAAATCTTGGTACATCAATGCGATATCTTTCCAAAGGTCTTCAAGTGACTGAAGGAACACTAATGAAGACTTCGGATACTATTCATATGTTCTTAGGCGAGGTCATTTCACGCCAAAAAACCACGAGAGAATCGTTTAATGCGTGCAAAACAACTCTTAAACAAATTGAAGCATCCCAAAGAACAGGAGTGCCTTTGGTGTTTCTCCGATGAAAAAAAAAAAAAATTCGACCAGGATCAAAAAGTCCATCGAAGAAATGATAGGCGGTTATGTGCAGATCCAACTGAAGTTCAAACTGTTATGCACACAAAGTTTCTAACAACAGTAATGACTTTCAGTGTTGCTAGTAGTGAAGGACACATAATGTCTCCTAGTTTTTTTTCCATAGTCAATATAAATGCTTATGTCGAGACTCTTTAATCCATTGTAAAGCCTTAGATAGAAAACGTAGCTAATGGAAGGACCTATGTCTTCCAAAAAGATTCGGTACCATCCCATAAGGCTCTCAAAACCCCGAATTGGATGGCCGAGAATTTTCATGATCATGTCACGCCAAACTTATGGCCTCCTAACTCATCAGACCTTAATCCTTTGGATTATTACGTGTGGGGCGGCATTGAAAAGCAAGTTGATAATCATCCTCATAACACCAACTGTTATCTGATGGAAGCAATAGTCCGAGCAAAATATAGTAATATAAATAAAGGCAAAAAACAAAAAACAAAACAAAACATAAGCAACATAAAAAGCAAAGCAATATAAATAAAGATCTCCTGATTAAAACTTGCAGTCGCTTTCAAACTCGAATTGAGTCAGTGATAGAAAGCCTAAGGAAAATATATACAGAATAAAACGTGGATTAACATCATATTTATTTGGTTTTTCTTTTGCAAAAATTGTAAATTCCAACGATTTAACAGTTTCATATTCTGCTTTTCTAAGAGTTTTTACGGTGTCATCAGATACAGAGTTTTAAAAGCAACTCCTGTTCCACCTCCCACTAGAAGAAACCGCTCATTTCTCCGCTCAATCAACAACCTGTTGTAAAATTTAACACACGTTCAACATTATTTTCAAATCTATATATCTATAAACGTGAGAATGTGTGCGTGAGGACACTTCTCAACCTATACACTCAACGAATTTTGATATACAGACTTGGACTTTGATATATAGGATATCCAGATATATGTAGAAAGAAATCGTTGATTTTGTTTTTTGCTTTGACGGATTTGATTAAGTTTTTTTTTACAAGCCATTCACCACTTATCAAAGCTTGAAGTATATTCGAGGATAAGGACCAATGCGTGTAAAGTGGTCGGTGAAACAACAGCGTAATGATCGGTAGTAATGAAAATTGAGCAGAATTTGATTATTTAAGAGAACGGCTTGTACCTGGAGATTAGTCCGGGATGTTTCCCATTTTATGACAAGCTGATCAAAGATAGTGTATGGATGGATCCTTAATGCTTGCGTTGTGAAGCTAACGAAAGAAAAACTACCGAACACGCCTTTTATAATTGCAGCAAACCGCATTTCCCTTGAGAGTATGTTAGTGAGGTAACTGCTCGCATCGATAACGAACATCCGATGGTTTAAAAAGTGGCATACATCATCTGAAATGTAGCCCTGTCGCGGTCTAGGGAGAAAATAATGGATTTCTTAGTCATCTTAGCCATCTTAGCCGTGGGTTTCATGCCATGAAGAGGTCCATGGGGATGGATCTGTTTCTGATCGGGGTCTGGTAGTCTATTTTAAGCATCAGCTCAAAGTGAAAATCAAACGCGATTGTAGTAAATTAGACCTATGAATTTCGACAGATGGTAGGTGCACGACACTAGTTTGTACATTCTTCGAGAAGCCAGGTAAGAGCTCATCTTCCTTGCATAGGTATGTCACACGTCCTGGTAGGTTTTCCGGAGACCATCCTTAAATTTTTAAAAACCCTTATCTAGTAGAGGGAATGGGTCTTGGTCTCATTTTATTTTCTGGTATTAGAGAACCTCCGAAGATGCCCATTCTCCGCATTTTATTTTGTCCCTAGTTACCCTGTCATATTAAATCTTGTAAGACATCATCCATGCCCACACCCCAACCCGAGCTGTTTTTTTTTTTACACAACACTTAGTGTTATATAAAGCACTGCCGAGGGATGCCAAGTAACCTGAACGAATTATGTATTTTACAGATAAAAATGTTTATGGTAGAAATGTATCGGGAAAGTTAACGTGGAATGTTAGTTAAATAAACAAAATACGTAACATGGTAGATATCGTCTCCGAGTTTGGAAGCTTGAAGTAACACGACCTTAGTATAATTTAAGAATCAGAAAAAGCTGCCGCACACTTTGAAATGAAAATAAAGTTATATCAAATATACAACCTATTATTGTTTATTTCGTTTCGAAGGAAGATGATCTTGGATAATGAGAAGAGAAGATGATCTTGGATAATGAGAAGATGACACAACGGAGAGAGGTCTCTTAACTGATGTTGATGAACTGTTTTATTGTATGTGTTGCACACCCACACACACATCGACTATGATGGACGCTTTTATAAGGGATTACCTGAAAAACAGTGGGAGATCTGTACTTAGTAGAAGGTTGGGGGTGTTTAAATAGTACATACAACAAACGCTGTCCAATCCCCAACGATAACACGTTTCAGGATCTTTTTCATGAACACTTTCCTTTTGTAAATAAACTGATTTTAAAACAGATTGGGAAGTATATAGGTAGAATCAAAGGACAGTGATTGAGGTGTTTTGGCGAAAGAGTCTAGTGTAGCATAAGTCAGAAAGTATTGACAAATTATATGACAACCGACCCCTATCTCTCTTCAAACCATTAGGGTTCCATGCTTAAGGTAACAAGTGAACCGTTTTTTTTCCTAAATAAAATAAAGTTCTATAGGCGGAAAATTTTGCAAAGAAAAAAAAATAAAACAAAAAACCATAACATCAGTGTTTAGTGCATTTTAGGTGAGGATACCAATATTTTCAGACAGCCTGATCTGGTAGCACCAGAATAGACATAAAGTATAAAAAGAAAGTAAGACCAGAAAAGAGAGATGAAAATAAATAGAAATAAAACAATAGACGAGAAAGACAGATAAGAACGTAAAGATTAGGCACCGCCAAAAATGACCGAAAAATCAAGTTGTTGTTGTTTCTTAAAACGAAATTACATTTATTAAAAGCCATTATTTCTGAGTAACTTCTTTTTTTCCAGAAAGATAAAACCCTGAATTTTATCATATAGAAAGCAGAATAACGTAATACTTTTTCTACTATTTTTAATTAAATTTTAAATGTTAAATTTTCCGAAAAAAGTTAACAATCGGCATGTTTTGTTTTGCACAAAAAACGTATATAAATAGTTAAAAAAAAAAGGTTTTTAAAAGAATTAATTTGTTTATTTCTTGTCTAAGATTTAGGGTGATTTTCTATGAAAATATGCAAAAATATTATAATATAAGTACTTGGATTTCAAATAATTCCACTTATTCATATAGGCAACCAGTTACTTCGAGTCGATTTGATTACTGTTTACATTTGTACTTGATAAAAAGCAAACCACGGAAGACCAAAAAGCCCCCCCCCCAAAAAAAAAAACTTATTTTTCAGTGACGAAAATTTCAATGTATTATTAACGCTGAGGCTGGCCAGTAGCAGATGAGTGACCATTTGTATGAGTTTGGTTTTTAATGTGTATGTGTGTGGGGGGAAGGCTCTCCAAAATGGGGAGGGGGGCAATTTAAAGCAGAATAAAAAAAAATATTTCAGCGCGTTTGGTCAACCGTAGTCGAAAGGCGGCAAACGTTTCCAAACTTGATCGAAAAAAAATAATGATATTTTTAACACAAAGGGCAAAATATTTATCGAATTTTTTTTTGTATCGATTCTTCAAAGCACGCCCTGTTTAATAATGGTCATGCATTATTCGGCTCGCTAAAAAGAAATTGTTAATTTATTTATCAAAGATTTTAAAATGGCATAAATAATAAATGCCATTTCGTATAAATATTAAAAAAAACATTTTTTTGTTTTGCTTAACTTAAATTAATTATTTTACTTAACATATTCACCGAATTTCACACTTCAAAACTCAAAAGCGGGATAATTAAACACAATCGAAGTTCTGATATTCTGACATTAAAATAAGGTATGCAAACAATTTTTTTTCAAATCTATAATCCCTTCCCTTACAACAACATAATATGCTTTGTTCAGTTTCAGATGATTATTTTAAGCATATTTGGAACCCCCTTTTGTAAGCAAAAATAATATATATATATATATATATATATTGTTTATGAAAAATAAGTACACTCTTATAAAGTTCATTCTTCTCTTAATAATCGCTGAAAATTTCGTATTGATTGGATAATTACCTGATTTTTGGTAGATTTTTAAAAAGACGGTCCGTCAAAAAGTACTTAGCTGCCCCCCCCCCAGTTTTGGCGGTGCCTAGTATAGATGAAAAGAGAGATAAACTACAGGAAGTAAAGTAATAAAAAGAATGAAGAACAAGAGGAAGAGATAATACAATGAAAGATATAAAAATAAAGCGAATAAGAGAGTAAGAGAGAGAGAGAGAGAGAGAGAGAGAGAGAGAGAGAGAGAGTGTGTGTGTGTGTGAGAGAGAGAAAGTGTGTGTGTGTGTGTGTGTGTGAGAGAGAGAGAGAGAGAGAGAGAGAAGAACGATACGAAAGGCAAGGCATAAGAAGATAAGTGAGAGGTAAGTAAGAAAAGCACGACAGAGATAAGTATACACAGGAGAACACAAAGAAAGACAAGGAAGGAAGAGTGTATGACGAGAGACAGAGACAGAGACAGAGACAGCTAGAAAGAAAGAGAGAGATGGATGGATGGATGGATAGATAGATAGATAGATAGAGAAAGGGAAATAGTGATAAGAGAAATTCAGAGAATAAAAGAAAGAAACGAAGATAGACACATAAAATACAAAGAATGGTGAAAGAGATAATAAAGAGATGAGAAAAGGAAAGAGAGAGAGAGAGAGATAAAGAAAGAGAGAAAGATATATAATAAAAAAAGGGGTGTGAAATAAGAAAAGAGATAAATAAAGGTAAAGATAAAATACAATGCTTTCAAGGCCCCAGATGAAACGACCTTGTACCAGACGCAGATATCATTTAAAATGTACATATATCAGGGACTGACTGATTGATACATTAAAATGGGTGCTTTTGCAGAATATTGGGATTTGAAACAAATGCATCAACACTATCACGTACTTACACGACATGTTGAAAGTAGTATAAATTCCAAAAATTACAAAATATGGTCCGGTAGAAAAATAATTAACAATAAAAGTTATCGACTTGTGGAGTTTTATCCTATGTTTTAATGTAGAAGAGTTCTGTGCGATTAATTATGAATGGCTAACTGACTTATCTCCCTTGCTTTTCTTGTTTCCGATTAAAATCTTCCATTTCAAAATGTATAATGTGGAACCGGTAATATGTATGATTTTTTGTAAAAATTACATCTAGCACATCTTCCACTGGATCATTTTTTTTTGTCATTTTTGGAATTTATACGAATTTCGCCATGACACGTAAGTACACATTATTAGTTTTTACATGAAATGCATTTGTTGCAAATACCACTATTGTGCAGAAGCACCGAAAACGAAAGCGTTCAAACGGTCAAGATCACGTGATTCAAAGAGAAACCTTTCCGGGGGCATGGTACAAAAAATTTGAAAGTTAGTTGAACTCCGATCAGCCGTCAGATCTACGAACGTTTTGTTCTTCGACACAGAACGCACTGTTTCAGTATCCGTGTACCTAGCTGTAATAATAATAATAAAAAAAAACTCTTCAGAGAACTTTAGAAAAAAAAAAGCTGTGTGATTTAAAGGGCTTAACACAATTCCTATATGCATGTGCCTGTGGAGAGGAGAGAAGAAGTATAAATTGTTTTTAGAAGTAGAAAAATGGCAGCATGTGTGTGTGTGTGTGTGTGTGTGTGTGTGTGAGAGAGAGAGAGAGAGAGAGAGAGAGAGAGAGAGAGTCAATATATAAAAATTGGGTATAGATTATCTTTCGAAATAGAAAGTGTGACAGAGAGAGAAAGAGAGATACGGGGGGCAGAAAGACGCGGAGAAAGAGTGAGAGAGAAAGAGAGGAAGAGAGAGAAGATATAATAAAATAGGGTACAAATTGTCTTTCGAAATAGGAAGTGTGACAATAAGAGAGTGAGAGAATGAGAGAGAGAGAGAGAGAGAGAGAGAGAGAGAGAGTTTTAAATTGTATTTTTCCAGGACGTTTAGCCTTTCTCGACAAAAACACAAATCGATTTTTTTACTTATTAAAAATACTAGGATTGCAAACCGGACACAAACAGACACGTAGTCAACGATCCGGCTGTCTTCCTCTCCTTTTGCGGCATATCAACCCCTTTTGTTTAGTTTATGCCAAACAAACAATACATACTGCAACCGATCCGTTCTAAAAGATTTTAAAGGGAAAACTGGGTAGTGGGTAAGTGGTACGGGCTGACAACATGAGTGTGCTAAGTTCGAATCAACAGAAACGTTTTCGGTTAGAACATTGTCAATCATCATGTGGTTTCTCTTATAATTATCCGATGTCTTTCGAAACAGAATTCTGACTAGTGTGACATAGTAGGGAACCTTCGCCAGTAATTATCGATCAAGTCAGCTAGTGTGAATTTTGACAAGTGTCACATTCAGTGCATGGCAGGATAACCTTAATCTGCAAATATACTTGTACCTAGAGGCGGGTGACGTGAGTTAAAGCAAAGCGCAGAGGTCAAACTCCGTAGACAAAACAGTGAAGCGATGTCAGGATATGATGAATGACGTCACGTTTTCAAGCGGAAAAAAACTAAGAGTTTCAGTCAGTTTCTCTGTTGGAAGTCAAACGAACGTGACACGCAAACGATGTAGAAATAATCTGGGTGTTACCGATGTCTGTTCGTATGCGCGTCACTCATCTTGTTAGGTAAAAACGTAAGTTTAAGAATTGAAGCATTAGTCCTCTCTTTCCTATGTTTATTCTCTCCCAATAAAACCTTGAAAAAACTCAACGAACACCTCCTTGTGTCTTTCATACGTGAGGAGTTTTATTCGTCTAAGATAAGCAGACGAGGTAATCGACAATCATTAGACGATACTGCCACACAGAATACTCTGCGAAGATGAACAGAAGCAACGAGGCAAAGAAATAAACGACTCCGTATAAACAGACCGCGCACATATGTATAAAAAACTTCATTTTGTTCTTGGAAAAATGGAAACGACACTAACCCCATGCGAGTTTAAGCAGCTACCCCAAAGGATGAAGTTCCATGGGAGTATTAAATTCACAAACGGTACCCAGTCGCATGTATAATCCTATTAGAGGAAATAACGACGTTAGGTTTTTGCAACTCTTGCAGGGAAGAGTCGACGTCCTCCTACTTACAGCGCCTGGTCTTCCCAAATTGGTCACCCGTCCTGTACTGACCAGATTCAACGTTGCTTAATTTTGGTGATCTAACGAGAACCGGTGTGTCAACGTGATTATTCTGTATCCTATTATTTATATTATTATTGATAGCTCATATATATATATATATATATATATATATATATATATATATATATATATATATAAATGTTTTTTCTTGCTTCGATTTTAATTTTTGCTGCAACAATTGCATTCTGTTAATAGTAAAAGACGGAGCAATACACGGCATACTAATATCGCTGTAAAAGATATGATCCCCTCTCTAAAATGTTAAATAGCAATTTCTGTTCTGTTAATTGTTAAGCCTAATAATTGTGCTTTCTTTATTTTAACCTTCATTCTTCACATTCGCAAAGGAGGAAGGATTGATATTTTCTGGACCGGAAGCTATCCGTATTACACTTAGCATTGGTTAGTTTAGTAGCATTTTTTTTTTTGCTTCTTATATCAAGTGACTTCATGCCTTATCAAGAGCGATTTCCATGCAAAAAGAAAGTCTAAAAGGAGCTGATACGCTGTAATCCAACGTAATTTGTATGAATCATCTGTTTATGGTTTGTGGACTGATTTGCTTGATTATGTTGCCATTGGTTGTGACGATAAAATTAGGTAATCATGAGAGAAATTATGCCAAATTTTCCAATATCAATAGTTGACATGGTGCTACGGAGCTGTCAATTCGTGCTGGTTATCCATTCACCCCCGCTTCATTCTAATATGCATACGAAAACAAATCAATGATTAATGTAGTCAGACGCGGTCGTCATGTTGATCATACTAAGTGTCTAAGTATTATTGGATTATGGTTTGGAATTTTTTAGATGAGGATTAATTATTGAATATTATTTGAATTCTTTGGACTACTGTTCTCAATTTGAGTGTTATTTTCACAACATTTCGGTCGTTGTAATCTCCGACCTTCTTTAGGTGTATCTTGTCAAATTCGGGAATCTTCCTATCGAAATCGAAAATCTTTCTATCGAAACTGGGAATCTGGAGAGGATTTCGAATGGAAGTCTACGTTTATTTAATCTACGATAGAAAGGTTCCCGAATTCGACAGGATATACCTGAATAAGGTCGAAGGTTATATCGACCGAAACGTTGTGAACATAACTCTCAAGATGAGAACACTAGTCCGTAGTAACCAAATAATACTAATATTATAGTTAAAAAAAAAATTAAATTTATACCACGACTTCGTTAGGGAGAGTGAGGTGGGTGTAGGACGAATAAGACTTCCCTGTAATGAAACTAAAAATATCAGTTCGAAGGTAAGCATAAAAAGAAATGAAATCTCGAAAATAACTGATAAAGTAGAACACACGTTGCTATTTTATTCAAATCTGGGGAAGCCTTTAGGGTTCATACATTTCCTAAATCTATTTGCGCATTAGTAAACATCGTAATACGATAGGATTTGGCATCGGTATGACTGCTCTAAAAATTACCTGAGTTATTTTGGATTGATACCTGAGTGATCTCCCTTTTTATTCTAGTTTACGTTAGGGAAATGCGCTCTCCACGAGAGATAGGATTCGATCGCTTTTAAAAATGCTTATAAATTTGTCTGGCCCATCTGCACTGTTGTTTTTCTTGGCGCTATTGTTTCTTTACTATTTTTGTGTTGTTTATTAATTTGGTAAAGTTTCCATTATTGAATTCAAGCCTGTTAATGCACGCTCTTCATTTGCTGATGTTACATAACAAAAGGTGGAGCAACGTAGTTTTGAATCTAATAACCAGACTAAAACTACAACACTTTTATATGACGAATTATGTCTTAAATAATACTTCATTATTGTAATAGCAGGGAGGGGGGGGCGCCCGACTTTGCCCGGGCGTAAAATACGCTTAAATACGATATTTTAATTTGTACGGATTTCGAATATATTATTAAAGAGTCGTGATTTCAAAAGAAAAAAAAATATTTAGGTGCCACCAGCTAGAATCAAATCCCAAACTGTACCAACGTGAATGTACAAAATGCTGGACGATGTTTTTTTCAATTTTGATCTATTTTTAACCTCTTAAAAACACTTTTAACCGGCTACAAACCCATAAAAGAACGACCCATAAAAATCAAATAATTTGAGGCCCCTAACGCCGCTCTGCGACTTTTAGTTTCGGAGAAGATAGAGTATGAAAACATGGAGACAGACAGACAGACAGATAGCCGTTTATATATTAGACTATAACCCGCATTAAAGCCAACAATACGACTACTCATTATAGCTATTAATTTACATAGTGGTTGCACAATTTTAAATTAATTTGACCGTCAAAGTTAAAATGTGTCTATTAATTCAGCATTAAAATGTTTCATGTTGTATAAAATAATTCTTTCATATTGTTCAATTTTCGCGCTAACCACGCGAGATACATAAGATTTGACTTCGATACAATCATAAGCCAGTTCGGATGTTCAATTTTTCTTTCTTGTCCCCTCCCCCCGAACTTGATATTATCAAAAACCATTATTATTATTTAAAAAAAAAACAGGTATTATCACCATAAAAGTACGTTAAAAAAATCCCCCTAAAATAGAATAAAAACAGCACGAGCAAACCAATACTGGAAACTCAAGGAAAGCGGACGTTCGCCGATAGTCGAATGGAAAATAATAAGACAAGCAAGTACATGTAGAGACCTCGAAGATCCATGTAGATTATGTCTGAAAGAAAAATTCGCTATCCTATTATTTAAAGAACACCAACATCTATTAAACTGTAGGAGAGAAATAGCGAACAACTGTGTGCACAGGATAAAATTTACTCTAGAATGCGATACAAAATTGAAATTGATAATAACAATAGAAAATAAATCTATATATCTATAAAAGTGAACGTATCTGTCTGTCTGTCTGTCTGTGTGTCTATGTGTCTGTCTGTCTGTGTACATTTCCCTACGCAATAACTCTGTCAATTTTTAGTCTATAGACTCGAAATTTGAAATACCGGGTACTGAGATTTGGGAAAATCGATGTGACGGGTGTCAGCCAGAAATTTGGCTGTTAAGGGGTCAAATTTCAACGATTTAACCTTTAAGAACTCTACCAAACTCCTCCGACAATTTTGGGTCTAGACACTTGAAATTTTAGATATAGGTTCCTTGAACTTGGATCTAACTTAATAAAGTGATTTGAGCCCGACACTATAAATTTTAAGGGGTCATAATAGGGGTCAAAGTTTTAAAAAATTGACCATTTTTTTTGTTTTTTTGCTTTTTTTGCACAGCATACACCTCCAAACACCCGAGCAACGCCGGGCACCCCTGCTAGTAAATAAATAAAATAAAGAATAAAAAGTCTCTCTCTCTCTCTCTCTCTCTCTCTCTCTATATATATATATATATATATATATATATATATATATTATATATATATATACTAGCATGGATGCCCGGCGTTGCATGGGTATTTGGGGGTGTATGTTGAGCAAAAAAAAAAAAGCGGTCAATTTTTTAAACTTTGGCCCCTATTATGACCTCTTAACATTTATTGTTTTGAGGTCAAATCAAGTTATTAAGTTAGATCCATGTTAAATGAATCTATAATTAAAATTTCAAGTGTTTGGACCAAAAATTGTCGGAGGAGTTTTGTAGAGTTCTCGAAGGTCTAATCGTTGAACTTTGACTCCTTAATCACCAAATTTATGGCCGAAACCCGATCAGATAGATTTTCCCACATCTCAGTACTCTGTATATCAAATTTCGAGTCTGTAGACTTAAAATTGACAGAGTTATTGTGTAGGAAAATTTACACACACAGACAGATATACAGACAGACAGATACACAACCACGTTCACTTTTATATATATATATATATATATATATATATATATATATATATATATATATATAAACTAACATAATATCCGAAATATAGAAAAAACGCACAAAATAACTTTTCCAACTACAGCTACGATGAAAGTAGACCAGCTTACTATAACGAAAGGATATCTACTCTTCCCATAAACACAAAAAGAGAAGTGGTGAACCAGAGGTCAACTATGCCTTTATCCTGTAAGTGCCTGTCCATTGGCTGATTAGCATGGGCGCGGCGGCAACTAGAAAGTTGACTGGTTAACAAAAAACTCAATAGCATGTGCGCATATATAAACGCGCGACAACCACAAATTTTCGCGTTATATCACGCGGTTAATGGTAGCCGAATGGATACGGTTTTTGCTAATCGAGCCAGAGATGGCTCATGTTGCCGAGTTCGAATCTGTCGACTGGTGTTTACCGTGACACCCTGCACTGAACTGAAGATTCCCGAAAGGATGAAACACTAGTGTCTGTAGGTATTAAATTATTATAGTAAAAAATAATTATATATATATATATATATATATATATATATATATATATATATATAAATTTATAAAATAAATATGGCGATTAAGCTATAGGATTCGTCAGGCTTATGCGCGAATTCTGTAGTTGTTTCTCTTTTTTATATATGTTGAGGATTTTAGTTAGCCAATCAGCTTTCTAGTATCCACCGCGCCCCTTCCTATCAGCCAATAGGCATGCATTTTATCGAACAAAGGATCTATTTTAGAACTAGGTTAGTGGTTTAAGGCAGACGATATTCCTATATATATATATATATATATATATATATATATATATATATATATATATATATATACATACATATATATATATACTAGCAGAAGTACCCGCTTCCTTAGGTGATTAACTGCGACGGGATAATCCTACCCAAAGCAGGCCAGAGGATTGGTTGGCTAAAACGTGGTGAGACAACAGCAACTCTGGAAGGCAATGATTACTGGGGATATAGTTAGAGACCCAGCATTCCTATCTCGTCGCGGTTAATCACACGAAGAAGGCCAGAGGATGAGTTGGTTGGTGGTGAAACAACAACAACAACAACAACAACAACAACTATGAGGATGAGGATAACAGTTCAAACAAATAAATAAATATACTAATTACTCATCTTCAAGCATTCTAATAAAGTAATAATATAAAATTAAGCACATTTTCAAAGCTGAGTTAAATTAGATATAAATGAATTAGTTTCAAGATGTTCATGGCTTTACGCGAAACGACACACATCATTTATTTGATAGGTACTTGATTTTGAATTGCCTCTCTGCTAACTGGCTGAATTTTTAATATATGGGTTGATATAGAAGGCAATAAAATCAAAGACGAATAATAAAATTAAGTTTTGGTTATTAATATTATTGAAACCATTTTGTAAGGTCAGTTTATTTTCCTGTCACTGACAATACACAACACCCAGACTGTGTGAAAGATAGTATATGTAATTTAAAATGTGTTTTCTTAATTAAAATTAATTACTAAAATGTTTGTATTATTTTTTTCATATTTAAACTTACTTTAATGTAACGTAGAAGTTGCATAGATTCTTTTACTACTACTACTACTACTACTACTACTACTACTACTACTACTACTACTACTTCATCTTCTTCTTCTTCTTCTTCATCTTCTTCTTCTTATTATTATTATAATAGATGAATCTTCTCAGCCATCCTCCCTCAAAATTAAAAAAAAATTAGTCCTGCTAAGGCGATTAGAACTAAGCGCAGTGAAAAAATTGGCAAGAAAAAAAATCAATTCTCTTTAAAATTTAGAGAGAGGGATCAGTTTCACGTGTAAATTTAACGTAACACGATTATTTCTTTCTTAAACATTCTAGCGTTTTAGGGCAGTTAATAAAATTTTCCATAGGAGATTAATGTTGTACATTTGTTGGGGAGTACCAACATTTTAAAGCGATTACGTGTAGTTATATGAGCTTTCCAATCGAACTTGGGGTTAGTGGTCAAAAAATGTAACCAACAACTCTAAAATGTAGAATGATCCAGAAATGAGGATTCTTTCACACCAAATTTATATACACAACTCTTAATTCTAAAAAAATCATTTGTTTCATCTTTCTGTCACGTCTTTCATGGTATTTACATATTTACATATTTACATATTTACATATGGCACGAAAGTGTGGGAAAATGTAGGTTGTTGGTTATCTTCTATCTTATATTATTCATCTTACTATTAGCTAGCTTCATTTCAGTCACCACAATGCAACATTTACCGTAAGGGTAATCCTGTTTAAAATATCGTCAGTATGTACATATGTCGCGTCCACTAAGCTTCAATAGTTGATATAGAAATCACATACATAATTGGCTAAATACGTCTAAAAAGTAATAAAAAATGTGAGTTTTAGTGGGCTATATTAAGTAAAGTGAATAAATATATATCCAACAAAAGAAAAAAATGCAAGTTGTGCACTTTGGAATCATACAATATAGTGACATCTATATACAATTTGCTAAACAGAAAGTAGGAGATTCTACAACACTCTCTACAACAAAACAGGTATATGTTATCCTACTTTCCGCTTAAGTAAAAATTAGTTATAGGGATTTAATTAGATATAGCAAACATTACTAAAATTTGGAACTAATACAGTGTCGACCTCTAAATAGTTGATATGAGAGACTTTGACGAGGGTCATTGATACACTCACACAAGAGTACTTCCATGGGGCCTTCCAGAATTTATTGAATGGTGCAACAAGTGTATTACGGTCGGAGGGGATTACTTCAAGGGGGGTTAGAGTTATATATGTTTACTATCAATAAAACTGCCCAATAGGAAAAAGTCTTGAAACTTATTGAAGGCACTTCGTACACACACACACACACACACACACACACACACACACACACACACACACACACACACACACACACACACACACTGTTGAGATGAGGGATAAATGTATAATGAGTTTTGGAAAATGCCAGGATGCTGCAGCTATATTAATGGGGGTGTATTGAGAGCCAGCGTCAGGAATTTTGTAGCTATAGTGTAGGCTAAAGGGGATATCAATACTATATATATATATATATATATATATATATATATATATATATATATATATATATATATATATACAGTCCTGGTTAAAATCATAAGATCACTTAAGAAAGTAAGCGTTTATGCATATTATCGAACTTTTAATCAAACAAATGTTTGAAATCATTGCCAAAAGGGAAAATATGATGGGGGAAAAATGAAATCTGCTTCATTCGAAACCTTAACCCTGATCTAATAATTATTTTTTAAAAAACAAACATTTCCACCTGGTCAAAATGATAAGACCACTTTAATAAAATCGGCTAGTTTTGAAAAAATGAATACGAAAATCTTTCTATGTTACTAAAAGCAACTTATTAGTGGATAAACAACATCTTACTAAATTATAAATGGCAAAAGGGAAACCATTATCAGAGTTTGAGAGGGGAAGGATCTTTGAGCTTAATAGGGGTGGACTCTCCCATAGATCCATTGCAAACGAAGTGAATTGTAGCAAAACGGTCATCACAATTTTTTAAAAGAAATCTAGATCAATATGGGCACAAAAAGAGTCCAGGTTGACAAAAAAAAAAAAAAAATAATAATAAATAACCCGATCACTGGATCGCCGTATCAGAAGAAGTTTAAAAAAGAAAACTCCAGTATGAGCTCAAGTCGATTGAAGAGCCAAACAGCAGCAGAATGTAGTACTAAAACCATCAGAAAGCATCTGAAAATGAAGGATTTCAATCATTTAAAGAGACCTCAGAAACCACGTCTTTTTGAACAGCACAAAACTAAGCGACTTAAATATGCCGCCAAATACCAGACTTGGGATGAAGAGAAGTGGGAAAATGTAATTTTCTCTGATGAGAAAAAGTTTAATCTAGATGGTCCAGATGGATTTCAACACTATTGGCATGATAAAAATTTGCCCAAAGTGACTTTTTCAACTCGGCATGGTGGGGGAGGGTCTTTAATGATCTGGGGTGCTTTCTTGTCAGCTGGGATCCTAAAGTTGCAAGTAGTGAAAGGCCGGCAAACATCATTGAAGTACATTTCAATGCTTGAAAATGCTTCTATCAGGACTGAAGGTCCACGTCTGTGAGGAAGAAATTGGATTTTCCAGCAAGACAACGCTGCGATACACACTTCTCGACAAGCACGAGAATACTTTTCTTCAAATAATATGGAATTGTTAGATAATCCAGCATGTTCTCCGGACCTCAATCCCATTGAAAATCTGTGGGGATGGATGGCAAAAGAAGTGTTCAAGGATGGAACCCAGTATGATTCGATAAAGGAACTTTCTGATTCAGTTTTCAGTACATGGGATAAAATTCCTTCGCAACTGATAAAAAACTTAGTCGCAAGCATGCCAAAGAGAATTTTGACGTAATTCGTAATAATGGAGGCTATACTAAATACTGAGACCCTTTTTAGTAATTTATAATTTCCTTTTGTTAGATAAATTATCAGTGGTCTTATCATTTTGACCAGGTGAAAATGTTTTTTTTTTTTTTAAATAATTATTAGATCAGGGTTAAGGTTTCGAATGAAGCAGATTTCATTTTTTTCCATCATATTTTCCCTTTTGGAAATGGTTTCAACCATTTGTTTGATTAAATTTCGATAATATTCGTAAACGCTTACTTTCGCAAGTGGTTTTATGATTTTGACCAGGACTATACACACACACACACACACACACACACACACACACACACACACACACACACACACACACACACACACACACACACACATATATATATATATAGGCGGTGTAATAAAAACAATAATAATTACAACAATTTAGAAAGGTTATAGGGAGAAGTAGTTGTATAATGAAGTGGAGTAAAGTTCAAGTCTGTTGTTAATATAAGATATGTGTTTTGAGATGAGAAGTGCTTTCGAAATCTTTAGGTTACCAAGGTTTCGAGCCGAAGTAAGGATGATGATCTGTAAATATAAAATAAATTAAGTATGCGATCTAATTTCAATATATTAGGATACAACTAAAATAAATTTGGGACATTTTTGAATTCAATAAATTAGAGTAGATGAAATATAGTTATGGAAGAAATAACTAATAGAGATACCAACTTATCGTTCATTTGAATATTATAATTTAATTGATAAATAAAACTCATAAATATATATTAATTTATATTAAAATGGTTTAAATATTTATATAATTTAATTCAAATAATTAATATAATCAATTTATAATACAATTTGGATTAATAAATAAATAATATATAATAAAATAACAATAAGACTAGATAGATATATTATTTATCATTATAATAAAAATGGTTTAATATAACAAATTTTGATAAAGGGAAATAACTCATTTATATATAAACGTTAATCATTGCCTTTTAACTGTTTTTAACCAATTACGATAAGATATTACGAAGCGAAATGTTATATTAAAATTAAGTAAGATTAATGAAAAATAATTAAATAGCAATAAAAGAATTATAATTTATGTAATAATAAGTTTATTCAAAATAGTAATAAAAATGAATTATATATATAGATATAAAATTTAGATAAAATAAATAATTGGTATAACCGAAAATAAAATACATACGCTTTCGTATAAAATTAAAGAAACGTATAGACATATATATATATATATATATATATATATATTTATTTATTTATATATATATATATTTATATATATATATGTAATATATATATATATATATGTTGTGTGTTGTGTATTTGTGTGCTTTGTTAGGCATGCAAAAGTTTGTGCGTCTCTCGTTGCTTTTTGTAAAAGGTCTTCAATTGTGTCGTACGTACGTGTATGGTCTGTGAAAATAAAGGAGTAAAGCTATATGTTTCGGTTTTTATAGTATTCGCGGGATTTCAAGACAGGTTATTCCTTGTGTTATGATCGATTAAAAGTAACTGCTGATTTGAATTCAAGAGTCGGTAAAGTAAAAACAATATCTACTGCCGCTGCTACTTTGTGTACCAGCATCGGCCCTGAAGCAAATTTCATTAGAGGTTAGGTATTATCTGGAGGATTAGGTCTGTCATTCTTAAGTTTGAAATAGCATTTTTAAAGCTAAACGTGTAGATTGACCCGACGCGTCATACGAATATCCGCTCTTGTTTTTTTTTTTCTACCTACAAAACTTATATATCATTGGACAAGTGCTCCTTTCCATGGCTTTAATTTACGACTAACTTGACTATCACGATCGATGCACATGACAAAAAGCAATGGCCAATTTTGTCACTGTTTCTGATTGAACAAATCGATACGCGTAAAATGTCAGCCCATCCAGATTTTTATCAACAACCTATATTCATATCCAACGTGGCCGATTTTATATGTTAATTTTTGTACGGCCATTTTCTTTGTGTGAGTTTATTGACTCATTGAACAGAGATTATATATATATATATATATATATATATATATATATATATATATATATATATATATATATATACTAGCAGGTTGCTCGTAAGCTACGCTTAAATATGATAGTTTAATTCATGCAGATTCGTATTTATTTTTAGAGACTATTCTCTATAAATTATTATATTGAACCTAAGAGTGAGATCAAAACTAATATAAATAAATGTTTGGACCTGCTTTAGACTGACAGTTAGCATTAAGAAAACTAAGGTCATGTACACTCCCACTTCTGATGATCTGTATGTGGAACCTGATATCTTCGTCTATAGAAAGCGCCTTGAAGTCGTAAATTTTTTTTGTCTACCTTGGTAATACCTAATCCAATGATGGCACTCTTGATGCGGAAACAAGACAGATAATCAGCAAGGTATCAGACGTATTTGGAAGGTTATAGGATAGAGCCAGGTTTGATGGTGATCTAACTCTGAAAACTAAAATCTCAGTATATACAAACATGTATATTGGCATTCCTACTCTATGTCTCTGAAACATGGACGTTGTACCGGTCACATGTAGAACTGCTCGAGAGGATTCATCAGTACTGCCTTAGATACATTCTTGGTTTGAAGTGGAATAGTTTTGTCCCTGATACATATGTCTTAAATAAGCCCAAAACAACCAGTATTGCTACCATTGTTATTAAGAACCACATGCATTGGGCGGGCCATCTTGTCCGGCTTTATGACTATCGACTCCCAAAACAGTTGTTTTATGGTGAGCTCCTTCTTAACAAAAGACTCAAGCACAAACCCAAAAAACGTTTTCGTGATAGCATCAAAGAGAGTCTAGTGAGCTTTCATGTTCCTATTGACAGTTGGGAATCCCTAGTGTATGATCTCAAGCAGTGGAGGGCGTTGATATACAGGGACGCAGAACAGTTTAAAGCAGCCAAGATAGACCGAGCGAGGCTCAATAAAGCATGTAGGAAACGTCAAACCATGCCGCCCAATCATGGAGATTTTATAGAAACATATTTATTGTTGTGTTTATTTAAACATATTTATCGTTGTTTTCATTTAAACATATTTATCGTTGTTTTTATTTAAACATATTTATCGTTGTTTTTATTTAAACAGATTTATCGTTGTTTTTATTTAAACACATTTATCGTTGTTTTCATTTAAACATATTTATCGTTGTTTTCATTTAAATATATTTATCGTTGTTTTTATTTAAACATATTTATCGTTGTTTTTATTTGAACATATTTATCGTTGTTTTTATTTAAACATATTTATCGTTGTTTTCATTTAAACATATTTATCGTTGTTTTTATTTAAACATATTTATCGTTGTTTTTATTTAAACATATTTATCGTTGTTTTTATTTAAACATATTTATTGTTGTTTTTATTTAAACATATTTATCGTTGTTTTCATTTAAACATATTTATCGTTGTTTTCATTTAAACATATTTATCGTTGTTTTTATTTAAACATATTTATCGTTGTTTTTATTTAAACATATTTATTGTTGTTTTCATTTAAACATATTTATCGTTGTTTTCATTTAAACATATTTATCGTTGTTTTTATTTAAACATATTTATCGTTGTTTTTATTTAAACATATTTATCGTTGTTTTCATTTAAACATATTTATCGTTGTTTTCATTTAAACATATTTATCGTTGTTTTTATTTAAACATATTTATCGTTGTTTTCATTTAAACATATTTATCGTTGTTTTCATTTAAACATATTTATTGTTGTTTTCATTTAAACATATTTATCGTTGTTTTCATTTAAACATATTTATCGTTGTTTTTATTTAAACATATTTATCGTTGTTTTTATTTAAACATATTTATCGTTGTTTTTATTTAAACATATTTATCGTTGTTTTTATTTAAACAGATTTATCGTTGTTTTTATTTAAGCATATTATTGTTGTTTTTATGTAAATCGATTTATCGTTGTTTTTATTTAAACATATTTATCGTTGTTTATATTTAAACATATTCATCGTTGTTTTTATTTAAACATATTTATCGTTGTTTTCATTTAAACATATTTATCGTTGTTTTCATTTAAACATATTTATCGTTGTTTTCATTTAAACATATTTATCGTTGTTTTTATTTAAACATATTTATCGTTGTTTTTATTTAAACATATTTATCGTTGTTTATATTTAAACATATTTATCGTTGTTTATATTTAAATCGATTTATCGTTGTTTTTATTTAAGCATATTTATTGTTGTTTTTATTTAAACTGATTTATCGTTGTTTTCATTTAAACATATTTATCGTTGTTTTTATTTAAACATATTTATCGTTGTTTTTATTTAAACATATTTATCGTTGTTTTTATTTAAAGATATTTATCGTTGTTTTTATTTAAGCATATTATTGTTGTTTTTATTTAAATCGATTTATCGTTGTTTTTATTTAAACATATTTATCGTTGTTTATATTTAAACATATTCATCGTTGTTTTTATTTAAACATATTTATCGTTGTTTTTATTTAAACATATTTATCGTTGTTTTTATTTAAACATATTTATCGTTGTTTATATTTAAACATATTTATCGTTGTTTTCATTTAAGCATATTATTGTTGTTTTTATTTAAATCGATTTATCGTTGTTTTTATTTAAACATATTTATTGTTGCTTTTATTTAAACATATTTATCGTTGTTTTTATTTAAACATATTCATTGTTGTATTATTTAAATATATTTATTGTTAAGAGTAGGTAGTAGTTTGCTTGAAGCATTGTTTGTAAAGAAATATATATATATATATATATATATATATATATATATATATATATATATATATATATATATATATATATATATATATATTAAGCCAAAAACAATGCGGAGGAAGACCGGAAAAGATGAAGTAAAAAAGAAAAACAAACAGATGTAGACGAGTATGGTTGAGTAGAGGAGTGTCTAACCTTTTTTTTTACTATCATTCTTCACTTCGATGTATAATTATTTATAACCAAGTTGCTGGTATGTCCGGTGTATGTAAAGTCCGTGGGTGGTGTGGAACTTTGATTAATTTCGAGAGAAAGACAAAAGTGGATTCAAGATGGCGGAGAGAGCGAGGCAGTTTCAATTCTGACCCTTAAGAGCCCGATTCTCCGGATGAAAACCCATTAAAAAGTTTTACACATGCCTGAATAACCTATATACAAAAATTCACGTCCGTAGATAAAAAATTCGTTGTAAACAGATTGAGAAGTGTTCTTACTTTTATAGATATATAGATATACTATATACACAGTCATTAAACATGGCTCATACCATTTTATATATTTAACTAGCTAAAACCAGTTTTATAATGGGCACCTTTTTAACAGTTTTAGAAACGCCATTAAAAAATTAAGATTTTCTTTAACCGGCAATATTTCAATATTCATTACTACCTGAGAAAATATATTTTGAGCCTTAGTTTTTTTTTTTTTTTTTTTTTTTTTTTAATAAAACGAGCAAAGATGAAAGGTTGAAAAATAAAAAAAAAAACTTTAAAGTAAAAATATGCTATAATTTTATGAAGGAATAATAAGCATAATTCAAGTTAGTAAGGATATCTTTTATGCATGTAAATAAATTTAGTATTTTGGTTAGTATTTATTTACTAGTTTGGGTGCCCGACATTGCCCGGATGTTTGGAGGTGTATGTTGAATAAAAAAGATAAAAATGAAATACAATAAGTCTTCAGATGTACCTCTCCACCGTACTCTATGGCTGACTGGGATATCTTCCATACATTCATATCTGACCTACCTCTGCATTTCATGTTTAAAACGGATGTATCCTCTATAGTATCAAACCTGACCGATTCATACCATCCAAAAAATTCCAACAAAAACCTAACAGCTAGCCATGGTTCTCCCCAGAATGTGCTGCTGCCATTGCCCACAGAAATCACTTTTTCCATAGCTACCAATGTAATAGATGTACTGAGACTAAAGCTGCTTTCACAACTGCCAGCAACCACTGTAAAAGAGTAATAAAAATGCAAGAGAGCTATATGCTCAGTCCGTTAAATCCAAAGTAGCTGATCAGCGGCTTGGTTCCCACCAGTTTTGGCAAATAGCAAACAGGATCCTGAACAGAAGCGTGCGTTCCATCCCAACAATCATCAATGGACCTGAGGTCATCTCATCAGCATCAGACAAGGCCAAACTATTCGCCAAGAATTTTGCAGCTAACTCTACCCTCTGCGACGAAAGTCATCAACTCCCCGTATTTCCTCCTACAACAGACAACACGCTATCCAACATACAAATATCTGTGTACGAGGTCGCCAAATCAATCAAGAACCTTGATTCCAGTAAAGCAACTGGCCCTGGCGGCATTCCAATTATAGTTTTGAAAAAGCTTCGACCAGAACTTGCCCCCATAGTTACAAAACTGTTTAAGCGTTGCCTTAAGGAGAAGTGCTTTCCATATCCCGGGTCACAGTTGAACTCAGATCTAAAAAGTTATCAGTCGGCCATAGTTTTATTATCATATTCTTGCATTACTTATTAATAGGGCTGAGACAACAGAATATTCTTTTCATATTTTTGACTCTCGAGTATATATCCGACACAGTAAGACATAGTCAATCAACGAGAACCACATCAGTCTATATAAAAAAACATATAAGATATTAACGGATACATACTCAAGAGTCAAAACAATGAAAAGAATATGCTGTTGTCACAGCGCTACTTATTAATCATCTCAATCTCATCATCTAGAATCAATTCGTTAAATGAACCAAACTAATGCTCAATATTTTTTTTCTAGATTTACAATTTACCAGTATTCTTCGCATATTTGTAGGGGCCCACACACCATGCTTTAAAACGTAATTAATTTGTAGTCACATTTTGCGAAACATTATTTGCGTATGGTAATATTTATAAAAAAATATTGAAAACCAAAAAGATTGCTATTTTTTTTTTTTTTTCATTGAATGAATAAAATTTGTTATTGTAAAGGCTGGGACTTTTGACAACTATGTCATTTTCAAAGAGAGATTCAATTTTTCTATTTTTTATTTCGTCGTCTATATATCTATAAAAGTGAACGTGTCTGTCTGTCTGTCTGTCTGTCTGTCTGTGTGTCTGTGTGTCTGTCTGTCTGTGTACATTTCCCTACGCAATAACTCTGTCAATTTTTAGTCTATAGACTCGAAATTTGAAATACCGGGTACTGAGATTTGGGAAAATCGATGTGACGGGTGTCAGCCAGAAATTTGGCTGTTAAGGGGTCAAATTTCAACGATTTGACCTTTAAGAACTCTACCAAACTCCTCCGACAATTTTGGGTCTAGACACTTGAAATTTTAAATATAGGTTCCTTGAACCTGGATCTAACTTAATAAAGTGATTTGAGCCCGAAACTATAAATTTTAAGGGGTCATAATAGGGGTCAAAGTTTTAAAAAATTAACCATTTTTTTTGTTTTTTTGCTTTTTTTGCACAGCATACACCTCCAAACACCCGAGCAACGCCGGGCACCCCTGCTAGTTATTTATGAAATAAAAATATGAAAAGAAGAAAGCATAATTTACTTTGATCCTTTAATTAAATTGTTAAGAAATCAATATTCATTGTAAAAGAATTAAAAATCGATTATGACAGAAATTAAAAATGAAAGAATTTCTAAAATTGTGAAGATCGCCATTAAATAATCTAGCAAAAATAGATCTTTTTTTCTTTTTTTACAAGGGAGTCACCACTTATCAAGGCCCGAAGGCCACTCGAGGATAAGGATTAATAAATATAAAGTGGTAGTGTAGTAATCGTTAATGGTGTAGATTGGGTAGGATTTGGATTATTTGAGGCGACAGCTCCAAAAGAACTTGTTTACTTGAAGCTTATGATATTGTAATCGGCCAGGAAGTAGGCCAGTGGAACAGTGTTCCATAGGCGGGCAGTTCTATGAAAGAAGCTTTCTTATGGAATCTACGTTTAGGTTTAGGCACAGATAAAGAGTGGAGGAAATTGTTGATAGTGGTTGTAGCTAGTCGAGTGTTTTTGTGAAAGTTTGGTAATGGGGACCGTAGATTTGAGCTCAGATGAGCACTTGCCACGAAAATAGTGTTAAAGCAAAGATATGGTCACAACACTTCTTCCGTAGGACAAAAGTTGCAGGGAAGAGAAAAGGGCATCACATACTAGATTTCGAAACCGGTTTTGAACCCTATCAGCCCTTGACAAGATGTGGCAGCTTTACTCCATTTTAGGACGTGCTTGGCTCTTATACAAATAGAGGATTTTATCGGCAGTGAGATACCTACTGGAGCGGTAGAATCCAACCAGTTTGCTAGCGATCTTGTCAACAGATTTGATGTATGTGTTCCATCTCAGGAGTGAAGTTCAATTCCGGAGGCTTATCACACATGGTGCTTCCACAGGAGAAGAGCCATTCATTTCAATTGGGAACAGATGGGGGAGTCGGAGCGATTATGATGAAAAAAGAAAAGCTTTGCTTTAGATCTTTTATAACAAAGACATAATGTGTTCAGAAATATGAAATTTAATAATTTTGCAAATAAACTGTGAAAGCATATCATCAAAAACATACGCACATTGTTCAGTGCTATGCTTATTCATAATTAATTTCTAAAATATTATATGTAAAATATCTGAAATAAAGAAAAAATGATCATTAATAGTAAATAACAAATATTCTTTAACCTGTCAGTCACTTTTTGGACAGCCTGTAATTTTTAACATCTAAACGAATAGAAATCTAATTAATCCAAGAGAAATTTGAATGTCTGCACAAACAAAAAAAATGTGAGTTATTTCCCCTTGGCTATGATTCTTCTTGAATAATACCATTAGACATTAGCAAACTTTGGTGTATTGTCAGCAAAATAAATGAATGTAATGCTGGATGTCTCATAAAAATGTGAAAATGTACTCACACTTTAACTATTATCAGAGTTGTCTTAACAATAATTGTCATCAATTTGAACATTTGCAAACCTGATTCTTCAATTATATTTGTCTTCTGAATTCGAAGCTAATCCATTTCACTCTATGTTCATAGATAAAGGTTTTGCCGTCATTCGAAGTGTGAGTACACTTTTTTTTATACATCCTGTATTAGAAAGAATTTATTTTCTATAGCTGGCAGCTAAAAAAAAAAAGACAAAAAACATCGATGATAAGTCAAAAGTTAGACAGGGAAATGTTGAAACGATGTATTACACAATTATGTCACTGATGTCGCTCACATCTGCGAATATAAGCTCCCTTCATAAATATGGCGGATGATGAATGTATTTATTCTTTCCAAAATCCCTTTCTGAAATGTCAGATTTAGTGTATCTATTATAGAAATCAATAATTCCAATCAGGTGTGTCACCGCCGTGCGTCGATCAAGAAATATACGATCCCAAAGTCTTCTCCCCCGCCCTCGCTGTTAATACAATCCTGCGCTTAGTAAGCATACACTATCCGGAAATTTCTTCTTAACCCCAGCGGATTTAAAGAAAGTTCGATGCATTAAGACTGTTGTCAATGATTTGAACTGTGGTGGCTTTAATGTTAATGTGATGAAGTGGACCAAGAGGAGCTTTAGGAAGCGATTTATAAAAAAAGGAAAAAGTTATTGAAAGTAAAAAAAAACAACAAAACATGACCTAGGAGTATGGAGAAAATGATTTATCACGACGCACAAAGGAAATGGAATGAACAGTTCGAAGTAGGATTAATGGCTAGGTGTGAGCGGCTGATGTGACGAATGCGAAAATAGTCAGTTTCTATTAATCAGGTATGGTGGTGACTAAAGCAAAAGACCGGACATAGGATTTCTGATCCTGGGTCAATATATTTAGAAGTTTCGAATTAGTTTGAGAAACTATTACTTTTTTTTATTATTGGAATCCTTTCGAGATGAAATTTATTTATTTATTTGCGGACTATTATCCTCATCTTCTAGTTTTTCTTTACAACGTTTCGGCCAACTATTTACCATCTGACGAAGGCCAGAGGAATAGTTGGCCAAAACGTTGTGTAACAACAACTGGAAGATGACGATAATAGTCCACAAATAAATAAATAAAGAGATAGTTTTAGACAGTTTTCAGGTTGTGACAGTTGACGAGTTTACGGCATTTGTAGCTTGAAGCAGATCAGGCCAAGCTTTAGCAGGCAATGAGATGACCTGACGACAATGTCTTGACAGAAAAATTATCTTAATGCGATCTTTACACACTGGGAGTTAACTATGATATGGATGTTTCTTTTCCGCGAGGTATTATGCGCCCTCAGAGGACAACTGATTTATGCACAATGGTTCCGAGTTTCTGTTTTCTATGGTGATATTCAGTTGTATTTATTTGTATATACTTGTAAACCAGTGTTCGCGCCCTCGGCGATCGCCAAGACGACACAGTTAGAACGAGAAAAATAAAAGTATGAAGTAGAAGAAAACTAGGACGCATATTACATTCACACCAAACATCACAAGGAAATAATTTACATGCTAATAAATATCAACGAATACATGAGTTTGTAGAGAAATATAATGAGAACACTCATCAAATAGTTAATTGTGAAGACGAAAAGTAATGATAACTGTACACGGGTTTAACCTGAGTGCCGAATTCTTTGTTTTTTTTAGAAAAAGAAATGATTTCTAAAATGGCTCTATAAGCTTAACCTTATTGAGTTAATAGTGCGTAAATAATTCTTTGTAGACATTAAAACTATTTTCTTAGTTAAATATTATTACATGAGGGCTCATTTAGAGTTAAAAATTATTTTATTTCACATATCTGAACTCCAGAAATACACAGTTAAATTATGTAAATATTACGCAAATAATAACAAACATGGCGATCTTTTGCGATCAACGAGCCTAGGACCGTTATGTTTGTTATTCTTTACGATGTGTTTACGCACGAGAGGCGTGCAATAAGTAATGCCCCTGACCCACTTCCCATAGCAGTAGAGCAACGAAACTTGGCACAGTTATTAGTCATCCACCCAGAGTTATGCATTTCTCCCATCGTTTGATGCAGATCAGGAGATCGTTTTTGTAGAACACCCTAGGTTGGTCCTCCAACCACGACGTGACTTCAGAATTCAAGGCTGCATCATCTGGGAAACGCTTTCCTTTTAAAAACAACTTTATGGCTTGGAACAGGTGAAAGTCAGAGGGTGCAAGGTCAGGAGAGTAGGAAGGATGGGGAAGGATTTTATAACCACATGCCCGTGCTTCTGATCTGGCGACATGAGAGTTATGGACCGGAGCGTTGTCCTGCAGGAGGAGGGTACCTTTGCTGATCTTGCCCCGCCTTAATTTCCTCAAAAGTGAAGCATAATAGGCTCCTGTAATTGTGGTACCCTTTGCTAGGAAATCTGTCATCACTACTCCGTCCTGGTCCCAGAAGACTGTGAACATGACCTTGCCAGCGGAAGGCTGCACCCTTGCCTTCTTTGGACATGGTGAATCCAAGTGGTTCCACTGCATTGACTGGGCTTTGGTCTTTGGATCATAGTGATGGACCCAGGTTTCATCATGTGTAATCAGTTTTGAAAAACTTTGACTCATCTTCTTGGCACATCTCCAAATTCATCCTCGAGCATTTTGGAATGGCGTGAACAACCTAGGAATCCATCTGGCAGACACCTTATGCATATGCAAATGGTCATAAATGATAGTTTCCACAGACCCTGTACTAATCTTGACATCTTGTTCTATTTGGCGAATAGTAATGCGCCGATCATCCAAAATGGCAGCCTCAACTCGACGGACAGATGCCTCATCAATGGCAGAAGTGGGGGGCAGGTCTGGGAGCTGTTTCCACAGACTTCCGGCCATATTTGAATTCACAATGCCAGCATTTTACAAGGTCATATGATGGGGCATTATCACCATAAGTATCATTTTGTCAAAAGTCTCCTGTGGTGTGCATCCTTTCAAATACAAAAACCCGATCACTGCTCGACATTCAACTGACTCAGTTCAAATACCTGTAAAACATAAACCACAATTAGTTCAGAGCTGTAATTTGCTATATAACCCGTAGAGATATAAATCATTGCACATGCAAAATTTCAGCTAGATCAAACAACTGAAAGTGGGTCAGAGGTATTACTTATTGCACGCCCCTCGTATTTTAACTGTGTATTTCCGGAGTTCAGATGCTTAAAATAAAATATTTTTTAACTCGAAATTATCCTCATATAATAATATTTAACAAAGAAAACATTTTTAATGCCTACACAGAATTATTTTCTCGCTATCAACTCAATACGGTATTTAGTGACTTTACCGCTTGACCTTCTTTTGTATGCACGAGCAATACATATGGCATTTGTAGCATATAAGTAGAAATATCAGAATGAATTATAAAATTAGACTAATTTGCATATTCTGATGATGGTCGTTTTGAATTAATAACGAGGTCCACTCATTTCCTCATGCGCATATTAGTCAATTGCTGACTTCATTGCGTACATTTGTACTGTTGTGTCTTATATTGCAAACTAGTAGGACCCGCGTCTCGGCGTTGCCCAGGGAAACATAAAGTAATGCTTTAACTAAAAATTAAGTATTAGATTTACACTCGTGAAAGAAAAGAACCAAGTAAGTTAAAGCAATTGAACTTGGAATATGCGTAAAAAAAAAAAAAAAATTCTTCACACATACATTTCAGCACATAAATTACTGACATTTGATTTTTTCTGATTTTTTGTTTAGTTAAAATAAAAAATTTCAACGCGGACGTATTTTAGGTAGGATGACCCCAGACTAAGTATGTGAGAGTATGACGAACGACATCCTCACTTCCTACTTTTGCGATGGCCTTGTACCTTATTTGTGCGAAATTAAAATTACATTTTCATATTTTTTGTAAATAAATAATTGAAAGTGTAGTATCTGTTATATATTTTGTTTCTTTTCTGTCCTTGATTATTGACAGAAAAATGTTAAACTGAGGCAATGTTTTTGTCCCAATCCAGAGATTACTTTCGGCGAATTGGATTTTCTTCGCATTAAAAACCGATATGCCTTCGTGTAAAAATAAATAAATAGGAACATACCTAATTACTTCCATCTTAAACAATACTATTTTCTAATCATTAATATGTTGGTATTTTAAAGTTAAACAAATTATAATAAAAATCATGTTAAGTTTCGTATATATTAGGTTGAGAAGAAAGTTCTTACGGAATTTTTTATTTTTATTTCCAATGATGTATTTCTATATACGTTTTCGTTATAATACCTTTACTTTATATATAATTTTAAAGAGTACTTTATACTCTACCTAATCGCGTAAATTACAATCGTTTTAAAACAATTATGTCTTCTTTTCAAAACGCTGAATACAAGATGGAAAAAAGCAAATTTGCACAATTTTCTCATTTCAATACAAGCTAGGCCTAAAAGCTGCTGAAACAGCTCGCGATATCAGCAAAGCGTTTGGCCCAGAAACCACTACTGAACGCACAACATAATGGGGGTTTAAGAAATTTCGTGGTGGCGACAAAAGCCTTGAAGATGATGAGCGTAGTAGTCGGCCATCGGATGTTGCCAACCTAAGCACAGCTGTTCAAGAACTTGCTTTTGAAGTAGACATAACATATACGACGCTTTCCAACCAATTGAAATGGATTGAAAAAGCAAAAAAAAATTGATAAATCGAACGACAACCAAAAGAAACGCCGGTATAAAATGTCATCTTCCCTTATTTTACACAACAAGAACGACCCGTTTCTCGATCGGTTTGTGCCTGTAATGAATAGTTGGTTCTTGACAACAACCGGCGACGTTCAGCTCAGTGGTTAGACGCCGACGAACCTCCACGAGACTTCGCGAGGCTAGAGTTGCACCAAAAGAAGGTCATGCTGACTGTTTAGTGGTCTGCGACTGGTTTTATCCATTACAGTTTTTTGAATGCAAGCGAAACCATTACAGCGGAGAACTACTATCAATAAATGGATGAAATGCACCAGAAACTTCGACGACGCCAAGCATTACTTAGCAGTAAAAGGCTCAATTCTCCTCCACGACAATGCCCGACCGCAGGTTATTAAACTGACCTTGCAAAAGTTAAACTGATTGGGCTACGAAACTTTGGCTCATCTGCCATACTCTCCAGACCTCTCACCTACCGACTACCACTTTTCAAGCATATCGACAACTTTCTGAGTGAGAAATGCTTCAAAGGCCTCAGCGAGATCAAAAACGCCACAAGAACGCAAGATTTTTACATTACTGTCATAAATACTATGTTTTGCATTGGCAGAAATATGTTGGTTCTGATGGTACTTATTTTGATCAATACATTTTTGTTTGAGCCGAGATATGTTCATCTGAATTTTGAAGTTAAAACTGCAAGAACTTTATTGTCAACCTGACATTATTTGTGTATAATTGTTCACAAGCAAATAGTTAACGAATTATAAATCGTAAAATGCCTGAAAGCACGTGATTTTATTTATTTGAACGCAGCAACAAGATACCTAGTTTTAACAAGGAGTAAAGTGTATTATTAGTCTGTCGCTTGTATAAACTAGTGGTCCGGTTTTTATGGGTAGCGTGTTAGTAGATACTTTATAGGGGGAGAATATGGTTGCTACCCTCTGGTTGGAAGATGGTTTTAGGAGAGGAAAGAAATCTCAGAATAAATGCATTTTTTAAAAATTAAAAATGTGAAAATACTTTTGTGAATTATTCTGTATAAAGTGCTATTGAGTGTGAAAGATTTGCATTGGAATCCTCTATAATATAAATCTCACCTGTCTGTTAAATGTATGTATGTATGTATGTATGCATGTATGTATGTGTGTTTGTGTGTATGTATGTGTGTGTTGGCGTGGAGAGGGCTCCTGTAAGCCGTAGTGAAGGCAACATTTCTAGGAGAAGCAAATCTCTGATTAAAAAAAACATATAAAAATGGCCCTGTGGCGATGGAAGTCATTTTTGGGCTCATGGACTTTAAGTGTCTGAGGGAGTGGCACTCGTCTGACAAGACGTTGCTATCATCATGTATGTCTAAGATTTTCGACAGAGGCGACGGATTTTCACGAGATCGGTATCGTTTAGAAGCTCGGCCATTCAAGCGAAAAATATCGAAACATTGGCTAAAAACATTAATTCAGATGTCCACTCTTTACGACGTTCTCCCAATGTATTGCGAACCAAAACTACATTTGAATAAATAAGCAACAGAATCATTTAAGTAAGTTAAACAGACAGAAGATTTTTGCTTGATCGGTGTTTGTTTAGATAAATTTCATTTTTCAGTTCTTAAAATTATTTTTTTTTGCCATGCTATAGTGTCTCACTCATTTCCTACCAATTCATAAATCTGAATAAATTTTCTTAAAATAAAAATGGATGGAAAATATTTAACTGAAGTTTAATAAAAAATAATTTAATTTGATAAAAGTTGAGGAAACCGGCAGCTAGCTTTATATATGAACTGACATTTTTTAATTAAAAAAAATCACTGAATTTTTACAGAATTTTCGGTGCTTTTATATTATAATAATGAAAAATATTGAATTTCAAGTAAAACAAACCGTACCTACGTAATTGCCATTTCGCAAATAGTAACATATCCAAAAATTGAGGAAAACGATCATTTAGAGAAATAATTATAATGAAAAACAGTTTTCATTAAAGTTTAGATGAGGAATAAAATTTGTCCGACATTTTGAATTACGATCATTACGTGCAGTAAGCAACATAACTTAATTATCTCCCCTGTCAACTTATCTCTTTGTTAGTAACCTTAACATAGTGATTTCGCTTCATTTCACAAATTTTCTTCATTAATAATTATTTTTCAACTCATCGTTTTTCGTAATTTTTTGATATGTTAGTATTTGAGACTTGATAATTACGTAGATACCATTTGTTTCACTTGAAATTCAATATTTGTTCGTTATTATAATATAGAATCACTGAATTTTTTTAAATACAATTTTTAATTTTAAATTTGATGGCCATTTTTAATATCTGTTATGTAATAAACTGCAAACAGCAATAAATAACCTTGAAATTGTACAACAACGCTATTGCATTTATGCGAGGAGCGGGAACAGAAAAAAAGTAAAAACGAAACGTTTCACTGATCTCTATGGCGGAAGAAATCGATTCTCGTAATGAACAGCGATTCTATTCAATTCCAAATTCGCGCCCATTTCCGAAGAGAGATTCTCTTGCATTTATTGTCATGAATTTATTGATAGTAATAAATTATTTGTTTATCGGCGGAATCTTTCAATGTTAATAAAACACCCGTGAAAGAAGAAAAAAAACTTAAAAAACATATCGATAATAGATTAAAAATATATAAATCAAAAGCTGGCCAAAGAAATTGCAGAACTGTAGTAAATTTTATTCACAAACGATGATCAAATGTTTAGTGTTCAACATATGGGAAATTATTTTAAACATAAAACTTTTACGTTTAATGGTTCCTTATGACTAATTTTCTCTCTCTTTTTTTTAATTATTCATTTATTCATTATTTTATTTTTGGCGATTGTGTTTTATAGTTAACAACAAATAAAAAGAAGCAACAGACACCCCAAAAATAGACAACAAATAATTGTTACCAAACGCAAGAAATCGTACAATACGCTTAAACATGATATTTTAACTTATGCAGATTGCGCGTGTAATATTATCGAATCAATCCTGTATTATATAATCTATATATTACGAGAGATAATTTGCCCGGTGAACTGATTCGCCCCCCCCCAAAAAAAAAGAAAAAAGAAAAAACAAAAAACAAACAAAAAAACAATAATGATAATGATAATATCGTTCATCAAATTCCGTTTGTGTTTACAATATCACGTCAGCTGAACCTTGGGTTTGACGATCTTAAATATAGTCTTCCTTCTCTTGTAGATAAAAAAGAAGAATTTTTACAGGGGGAATATTTTGCGTTACAAAAGAAAAGACACAAGAAAGACCGTATTTAAGATCAGATTTTTTCGATTTTCGATACTTATCGGATGAATTTTTATACAAAACATATCTAAGAACACTGCCAGAAATATAAATTAGCTTTGTGTGAAATTTGCAAAAGATACGCTCAACCGTTTCGGAACCTATGAGGAAGGAACTCACACGCACACATACACACGAAGTAACTTTTATATAGTAGATAGAGATTGTAAGATTTATTATCTATGTAATTGTTATCGTAACTTTTACTTAGCCAAGCCAGTTTGGTTTCATCAATGTATTGCGAAACAAATGCACCAAAACTACATTTGAATAAATAAGCAATAGAATCGTTTAAGTAAGTTAAAGAGACAAAATATTTTTGTTTGATCGGTGTCTGTTTAGATAAATTTCATTTTTCAGTTCTTAAAATTGTTTTTCCCCCATGCTATAGTGTCTCACTATTTGAGGAGAGGGAGGCCTTCGCTTATTTAAATCTTAAAAGGTAATAATAATAATAATAGTAATAATAATAATAATAATAATAATAATAATAATAATAATTTGTGCATTCATTCTTTTTTTGCGGACTGTTATCCTTATCTTTATAGTGGTTGTTTCACCACGTCTCGGCCAACAACTCCTCTGGCCTTCTTCAAGTAATTAACCACGACAGGATAGGAATGACGAGTCTTGTAACTTGTAAGTACTGTCTTCCATAGTTGTCGTCTCACACATTTTGTCTATACGACTAATTAGCCGAGACATGGTGAAACAACAACAATGAAGAGGAGGGCAACAGTTTGCAAAAAGAATGAATGCACAAATTATGAACCTTCATCTTAAAGCATTCTAAAAATTAAAAAAAAACAACTACATAATAATAATAATAATAATAATAATAATAATAATAATAATAATAATAATAATAATAATACCAAGCAGGATCATCAACATGATAGAAAATGCAATGAGAATGTGGAGATTAGAATTGACAGCTGATGGACAACACATAACAGAAATTAACATACAAAGAGACATCTTCCAAGGAGACTCACTATCACCGTTGCTGTTCAACCTAGCCATGATGTCTCTGAACAATAGACTGAGAAAGTGTCTACAAAGTAGAGAAAGTAGACACAAGTTCTCGAACACAGAAAAAATTAACCACTTGATGTACATGGACGATCTGAAACTTTTCGCAAGGACCCCAGATTCTGAACTAGAGACACTAATAAATACTACCAGGGTTTTCGCCCCGGGATATCCAAATGGAATTTAGCATGGAAAAATGTGCACTACTAGTTATAAGAAAGGGAAAACTGGAGGCAACGTAAGGCATAAAACTACCCAACTAAACGGAGATGAGGGCATTTGGGGAACAAGACACCTATGAATACCTGGAAGTTCTGGAAGCAGACAACACCAAAGCAACAGAAAGTAAAGAGAAAATTGGAAAGGAATACCTCAGGATAACAAGAAAACTTCTGGAAACTAAATTATATAGTAGAAGCCTAATAAAAGGTATAAAAAAGAAATATTAACGGCTCTATTATTACACTATCGAGATATCTAAATGAGAATGAGTTAATTATTTATATGTAAATGCTACCTCTAGTAGTAGTAGTAGTAGTAGTAGTAGTATATATATATATCGTAGTATTTTTGCTGTTATTTTTAGCAATATTTATCTTAGTGGTATTAATTAGATCTCCTGAGCCCCTATGAGTTATCTCCCATTAAATGCGCATTAATTTCGTCCCTTACGTATGCATTATCGCCTTATTTGCTAGGGCCGTTTACAAATCTATACGAATCCTGTCATAGTCAGCCACACTGATGAAGTGTAGTGACGGCGAAACACACATATATCGATAACTATTCTCTCTCTTTAATATATATATATATATATATATATATATATATATATATATATATATATATATATCCCGCAGTCTCTTTACTATCAATCTATCTATCTTTTTCCTTTTCGATATCTTAAATGATTTACTTATATTCCATGTAAAATTATTCGTGTGAACATTTTGCCTTATAAATGTAATACCAATTAAAAGAAAGAATATAAAAAGAAAGAAAAGAGTTTCGTTTTACTATTCGTGATGAGGTAGGTTTTCATATCACTTCTCCCCCTTTTCGTATTTCATCCGAACATTAAAGCTCTTAATATGCTGCAAATTTTTCCAAAATTATATGCTTTGTATATCACGATGATTTTGAGAAAGACCGTAACTTAAGAAACGAGGGACGATGCATGCATTCGCTTGAAGAGAAACTCCCAGATATAAATCATGGCTTCCCTTAAAGGTAACGCATCACGCAGAGAGCACGTGCATGAACATTTATTATACGCATAAATCTTTTCCGCTCTGCTACGACCAAAACGCTACTATTATCTTCAGTTAATCATTAACGCTATGTAGTTTTATTAACATATATATATATATATATATATATATATATATATATATATATATATATATGTGTGTGTGTGTGTGTGTGTATGTATATATATATATAAATTCTTATATATATATATATAAATTCTTATATATATATATATATATATATATATATATATATATATATATATATATGTATATATATAAATTCTTACTGAAAGAACTTAAATACCACTTTAAACATATCCAAGGGGGATTTTATAGAGATGATGCCCTTTTTACTACAACAGCCAGGCCAAGACAGTACAACAAAACAATTAAAAAATTACATAACTTCTTTAATAACTTTGGCCTTTCTATAATTATCGAACCGAATAAAAAACACCTTCAAATTCTCTAGACGTTACATCCAATCTTAAAACCGAAACTTATAGTCCCTATCATAAACCCAACCTTACGCTTTTATACGTCAATAAATCTTCTAACCACCCCAACTCAATTATAAAATCTGTAGTACTATGTGTCTCTAGAAGAATTTCTGCTCTTTCTGCTGATAAAAATCTTTTAATCAAAATGCTACTTTCTTTAATAATGCCTTATGGAACTCAGGACACATTGAAAAGATTAAATACAACCATTATGCTTCTCCTGATGGCTTCCTAAAATCTGTAATGACACACAATACGACTCGCAAGAAACCAGTTCAGATAACAAGATCTGCCGCTACCAATAACAATAAACTAGTCTACATACAGTGATGATCATATTTATTGGCACGGTAAAATAAAAGTTAAATTTTGTCTAATAAATTCTAAAAAAGGGATTAAATTAAAGAAAATAACAAAGTATATTATGTATTTTTAACTGGCCTTTCCGAAAAGCAAAGGATCCCCAAAACATCAAACTGCCTCCACCGTGCTTCACTGTTGGTATGGTGTTCTTAGGCAGGAAAGCTTCGCCAGATTTTCTGTAAATATAAGACACTTTATTATGGCCAAATAACTCTATTTTCGTTTCGTCAGTCCATAGAACACGTTTCCAGAATGCAACATCTTTATCAATATGACGTTTTGCAAAGGCTAGCCTTGCTTTCAGGTGCATAGGCTTCAATAAGGGAGTCTTTCTCGGACGACATGCTTTTAAACCAGCTCTCTTCTAAACTCTACCAACTGTATGTCGAGATACATTCACTCCAGAGGTGCTCTGTTCATCAACAATCTCCCCAACAGAGATCCTTGGGTTTTGTTTTACTTGTCGAACAATTTTCCGTTCATCTCTTGGGGAAAGAATCCTTTTTCTCCCTCTACCCTCTAAACTCATAACGTGGCCTTGCGATTTGAACTTGTTTATTATGGCTCTAACAGTGGATTTAGGAAGGTTTAGCTTCTTTGAAATCTTATCATAGCCCTCCCCATTGGTATGGCATGCTACAATAAGCTTCCTGACGTCTTCGCTGTGTTCCTTAGTTTTAACCATGGCGATTGAAAATTATAATTTAGTCACTTATAATAGTTTAAATAAATCGCTATCTAAAAATGATCTGAAAAAAATTATTCACTGAATTAGCGTTAAACAAGCATAATATGGCTATAAAAAAGTTCAGAAAGCACGTAAACCGGAAATTGATTGATATTATACTGATACTAAAAGAAAAACAAAGCCGTGCCAATAATTTTGAACAAGGGTTTTTTGCAATTATGTTTGTTGTTCCTTTGTTATTTATTTTTTCTAAAATCCGATTGCTGCATCGGAAAGGCCAGTTAAAAATACATAATATACTTTGTTATTTTCTTTAATTTAATCCCTTTTTTAGAATTTATTAGACAAAATTTAACTTTTATTTTACCGTGCCAATAAATATGATCATCACTGTATATAATCCAAACCAAAATACTAATCGTAATACCTCTAACCCACCCAGTCGCATCAGGAGAAAGAAAAATATTTGCTTTAATCCTCCATTTAGCGTAAATGTCAAAACTAATATACCTAAGGAATTCTTCAACATTGTACAAAACTCTTTCAAATATCCACACAGATATAGTTCTATTTTCAATAAAAACTCAATAAGGATTTCTTATTCAACAACGCCTAATTTAGCATACAGAATCTTAACATCTAATAACAAAAAATTAAATCAGCCCCAAAAATCCCTTTCCCAATTAAACCCAAAATTAACTGTAATTATAATAACAAACATCTTTGTCCACTTAATAATGATTGCATCCATAAAGATTTTATATATTCATGCAGAATTACTGAGCTCCCACGCAATCCTCCCATAACACACTAATATTGTATATTCAATTTACCATTCTTCCCAACCTCCATCTGATATAGTTACTAATCCAATATACCACTCGAGCAGCCTCTCCATCAACAATCATACAAATAATGATAATAATGATAATGATAATAATAATAATAATAATAATAATAATAATGATAATAATAATAATAATAATAATAATAATAAAGAGAATAATAATATTTCTCCTAACAGCCATCCTAACACTAACAACACTCCAAAGCAATCCTCGTACAATCATTGTTGAACACAATGAACAAAATTCAAACTATTTCCCTAATATAAATCAGCAAATTAATATTACTTTCAGACCTTTATTAAAAGTACACACATATATCGGCGCTACTTCAACATTAATTAAGAAAAGAATATCAAGCCACATTTCTCCTTTTAACAACCATAATTCTAATAATAACCAAGGAACTTCTCTAACCACTTTAATTAAAAACAATTCTAATAATACCCCCTTTTCAATCAAATGGACTATCATAAAAAAGTTAAGTCTTATACTCCAGGCTCTAAGTCATATCGCCTCTGCACAACCGAAGCTATAACTATATTTCCTTCTCCTCAAAGTAACAATATAATAAATTCTAAAAACGAACTGATCTCTTTCTGTAAACATAAGTCCAAATTTAATTATGGTAATTTTGAAATTATATAGCTATTACTATAACCTTTCAGATATATATCATTTTTCTATAACATTATCGTTTTTTCTACATACTTTCTTAATACTTTAACTTAATAATCCTTTATTTTAAGTCTTTATTTCTTCTTTGGTTGGCCGGTTTTTTATCTACAATTTCCGTTTTAGTGTTTAAATATTCATATCTATCAAATATATCAATCTACCTACACATTCATATTCTGTATGTATATTTACTTATATTTTACTATATGCATTTACTTACATACTTACTTGCTTTATCCGGAATTTGCTGATACCGGCCATTCTCTCCCCTTATTTTTTTTTAATTTCATTTGGTGTGTTTTAATAACTCCTGCTGATATTTTCTTAAGTAATAACTTGTACATTTCAGTTGACCTCTTTTTTTGCTCTATATTTTTGGCGCCTTTTAGTGTCATCTTTTCTAGGTCATTTTGACATTGGCTTTTCTATTTTAAATTTAATTCAATCACCATTCAATTTTTTTTTCTCACTTCTTCACTCATTTTTTTCTCTCATCTTCTACACTCATTTTTCTTAATTACGCCTAGCCTCGGCAGCAGAGTCTAACGCATATATTATCTTTCTTTTAATAATATTATTGGAAGTCTTTCCCCATTTCCTTAGACCTATTTGTCAATTATTCCACGGATTTCTGCCTCTTGATTTATTTTGGACCATCTTCCAATTACGCGATTCGCTTGGATTTTACTTGTGCGAATGGAAATTTAACTAACTTTCTTGGATTTGCATTTTTGGATTTTATCGTCATTGGATACTTTACCTTTCACTAGACTATCCATTCACGTGCAATCACTTTTTTCTTTACCCTATTTCCTCTGCTTCACTTTTTGTTATCAAGTATGACCTTTGATTTACTTGTAGTTTCATCAAATACTTTTGCAAGCAAAATCCGATCCCGCATTTCACTAAATCCTACACTCTGAGTGGAAGGAAAGTATTTCTTCGAAACTCCACGGATTAAGGACTATCCACTTATTTAGTGTTTCCTTTTCAAATTAAATATGCTTTTAACTCTTTTTCAAAGTGTTTTTAACATGTTTTATTAACTATTTTCTCACACACACACACACACACACACACACATATATATATATATATATATATATATATATATATATATATATATATATATATATATGTGTATATATATATTATAATGTATATATTAAATAAAGTTATTTCAAATTTCCACAATTAATTAAGCTCAATACAAGTGGATTTACTCTATCAGAGCATACATAACATTTGAAAAATTTTTGCTGAATAAGTAATATAAGTCTTTGATGATTTGTTTGACGTGTTCATACCATCCAATGGAACACGCATAAACACAGCAATAAAACAATATGAATGTAAATTAAGTTATTACTTCTGTGACTTTGAAACATTTGCAAAAGTTATTCATATATATATATATATGTGATTGTTTATTTATTTATTTTTATAAGCGACTAGCGGGGGTACCCGGCGTTGCCCGGGTGTTTGTAGGTGTGTGTGGTGTTAAATAAAAAAGAAACCGGGGGGGGGGGTAGAATCGAACCTGAAGCCCTGAGACGAAGTTTGAAAATAAAATCGGCCAGGCAGAATGAGTTACAGAAAGATGTTTGAATTTATTTAAGTAAGAACCAAATTGACAGGTGCGCACACGGAAGTCGTCGAGCGTTACGACGACGACGACGACGACGACGACGACGACGACGACGACGACGACGACGACGTAGGTTTGTTTGTTATAAGCGAAGTAAAAAAAGAAAACAACGTTTTCATTAAGCGGGGGGGGTAATCAAAACATCGAAAAAAAAACACAAAAAAACTAACGTAAGGCAAACGAACGATGAAAACAGAAAAACGAACACGTGAAAAATGGCTTAAATAAGACTGTTTCTATATTAAAATTTAAAAAATCGGTGGGTACCCGGGTGTTTTTGTGTGTGTGGTCGGGAGTGGATAAGCGAAGTAAAAAAAGAAACCAGAAAAACGAACGTTACGTGAAAAATGGCTTAAATAACACTGGTTCAATATTTAAATTTAAAAAAAATCGAAAAAAAAAAGACATTTCACACCACGATTCAAACCCAAAACGTTTAGATAATGAACCAACGCGCTAATCAACCGACCTAACGCGACGTACATGAAATTTGTTCAGTTTTTCAACTATTTAAAGTAAATCAGGTCATGACGTCATCTGGGGCATGCGTAGAACCGCTCGTCGTCACGAGAAGACCGTTTTTGTTGACCCCCCCTGTCGAAAATTGTCGATTTCGGGGTGAAAAAATGAACGTTTTTGGCCAATTTTTCAATATTTTTCGAGCGAAGGATGGGGCTTCGATATGATACCTAGTTTGTGAATTTTCATCGTGTCTGTCGAAAGTTTTTAGCAGACACACAAACATACACACATACAATCATACATACATACGCTTTCGCTTTTATATTTATAGATTATGCGGTGGGTTTTTCCTACTCCCTGAGTGCTTTAAAGGAAGAGATTATCTGCCCTTTGTTATTATTCTAGTCGCCCTCACATTTTTGGGACGTATTATTTGTAATTAATTTATTATTTAAACATTTATTATTCAAATTATTATTTAAATATAAATTTATTATTTGAATATTTATTTAAATATTTTTTACGTGAATAATATATATATAACTAGCTCACGTGTATCCCGGATTTTCCTGGGAAAGTAGATTAACTCAAGACATTTCATGCACTATCCTGAGCGATTTGTAAGCGTGAGTCAATGTTAGCTATTATTAGCAATTGTATTATCAAAAAATAACACGGTTGTCAATAAAAAAGTTGAAAAAGTGCATTCTATCCTTTATGACTTAATACCAAATTACCATCCTGGTGAGACACATTATATTGGTAAATAAATATTTCATAATGGAAAAGTATTGAAATCTTTCAATATTAATCATTATGTCTTTTTACCTTCCGCATATCCTACCCAACGGCGTTTTTTCCACAAGACTTCATTATCATAGCCTTCAAACGCGCGCGCGCACACACACACACACACACACACACACACACACACACACACACACACATATATATACATGCATACATATATATGCATATATATATGCGTTTCTGTGTGTGTATTTGTGTGCGTGTGCACGCGCGTTTAAAGGCATTATAATGAAGTCATCTTCCAACGTAGACCCCTACTACCAGGTCTCCTTCTCCAACATCAGGGGTCTACGTTCCAACCTTCCAGAGGTTGAAACCCAATTACAGGAGACGAAACCGAACATATTATTTCTAAGCGAAACTGAAATAGGGCCGACCACTTCCCTAGATAAGTTCATAATTAACGGATACTCTAATTTAACAGCTAAATCTGGCCCCCAAGATCGCCATGGGTATGGAATATGTGCCTACATTAAAGATGGCTTCCTGTGTCGCAGGGATATCTCTAGAGAAGATCCTAACTTACCCTATATGTGCTTCCGGGTAGCACTTGTTAACACCACTGCATTTATATTTGCCCTATATCGGCCCCACAACAGTGGAGTTACTATCTTTAAGAGCATATCTGAGAAAATAGACCACATCCTGTCTGCACATCCCTCGGCTAACATCCACATCTGTGGTGACTTCAACGTCCATAACGTGGAATGGCTGACCCATTCAAATAAGACAGACGATGAGGGGAGGTTTTGTCATAATTTTGCCATTGCATATGACCTCACTCAGATTGTTCGCGAACCCACCCGTGTGCCCGATACACCCGGTCAATATGCAAGCCTCCTAGACCTTTTTATCTCAACTTCCCCTGAGCTATGCTCATGTTCTGTTCATTCTCCTCTAGGATCCTCCGACCACTCCGTTGTATCAGTTAAGATAAAAACGAAATGTAATAAGTCCCCAGACGTACCCCTCCATCGTACTGTATACCGATACTCTATGGCTGACTGGGATAGCTTCCGTACATTCATATCTGATTTACCTCTGCACTCCATGTTTAAAAAAGAAGTATCCTCTATAGTATCAGATCTGACCGAATGGTTAATTGTAGGCATAGACCAATTCATACCATCTAAAAAATTCCAACAAAAACCTAACAGCCAGCCATGGTTCTCCCCAGAATGTGCTGCTGCTATCGCGCACAGAAATCACTTTTTCCATAGCTACCAATGTAATAGATGCACTGAGACTAAAGCTGCTTTCAGGACTGCCAGCAACCACTGTTAAAGAGTAATAAAAAATGCAAGAGAGCTATATGCCCAGTCTGTTAAATCCAAGGTAGGTGATCAGCGGCTTGGTTCCCACCAATTTTGGCAAATAACAAATAGGATCCTGAACAGAAGTGTGCGTTCTATCCCAACAATTATCAATGGACCAGAGGGTCATCTCGTCAGCATCAGACAAGGCCAAACTATTTGCAAAGAACTTTGCAGCTAAATCTACCCTATGCGACGAAGGCCATCAACTGCCCATATTTCCTCCTATAACACAGAACACACTAGGGAACATACAAATATCCGTGCATGAGGTCGCCAAGCTAATCAAGAACCTTGATTCCAGTAAAGCAACTGGCCCTGACGGCATCCAATTATAGTGTTAAAAAAGTTTCAACCAGAACTTGCTCCCATAGTTACAAAACTGTTTAAGCGCTGCCTTAAGAAGTGCTTTCCGACTCCCTGGAAGACCTCATCAGTTTGCCCTATATTTAAGAATTCAGGTGATAAGTCATCTCCCTCTCAGTACAGACCAATAAGTCTCCTGTGTGTTATGAGTAAGTAGCTGGAATCCATATTAAATAGAGAAATAGTCAACCACCTCAGCAGAAACAACCTTCTTAGTGATACACAATATGGTTTCCGCTCTGCAAGATCTACCGCAGATGTGCTGACGGTTATATCTCACAGGATTAGTGAATCTCTTGACAAAGGCTTCCTTTCTAGGGCAATTGCTCTTGACATATCAAAAGCCTTCGACAAGGTATGGCATAAGGGTCTACTTCACAAGATTTCCAGCTATGGTATAACTGGAAATGTTTTTTCTATCATTAAATCATTTCTCTCCGATAGGCTCATAAGAGTAGTGGTCGATGGACAAAAATCAGAGGCCTGCAGTATTAATGCTGGAATCCCTCAGGGGTCAATCCTGGGCCCAACTCTCTTCCTGATCTACATCAATGACCTCCCTAAACACATACTTAAATCATTCGTTGACATCTATGCGGAGACACGACCATCTACGGCAACGCGTCAAAGGCTGTAAATCACAAAGTTCTCTCTGATTCTTTCTCCTCTGATCTCGAGCGCGTGGTTCAGTGGGGGAAGACGTGGCTGGTTACCTTTAATGCATCTAAAACTAAACTCCTATCCTTACATCATCAACGCTCTGATCCCCATCTGCCATCAATTGGGATGGATGGCTCTCGTCTGGGAGAGGCCCCGTGTTTTGACAAGCTTCTGGGTTTGACCTTTACTCCTGATCTGAAATGGAACACGTACAACAAGTCTGTTGCCAAGGTTGCTGGAAAGATGGTGGGATCCTTCTACCGCCCCAGAAGATATCTACTGATACAATTCTCTATCTATATAAAAGCCAAGTACGTCCAAGGATGGAATACTGCTGCCATATCTGGGCAGGAGCTGCTAAAAACAGCCTATCCTGCCTTGACAAAGTACAAAATAGGCTTCGTGGCTTAGTGGGGGATGCCCTTTTCTCTACCTTGCAATCTCTCTCCCACAAAAGAGACGTTGCAAGCCTATCCTTGTTTTATCGTTATTTCCATGGCAGGTGCTCGTCTGAACTCCAATCTCTGATCCCCCCTTGCCAATCTTTCACGAAAAACACCCGTCTTGCCGAATCCAATATAAAAAATTTCCCCCACTCTTTATCTGTGCCTAAATCAAAACATGGATTCTATGAACAAAGCTTCTTTCTTAGAACAACGCGCCTGTGGAACTCTGTTCCATCTGCCTGCTTCCCACCTGACTACAACTTGGATGTGTTCAAGTCCAACGTTAACAAATTCCTAATGAACCGCCCCCTTAAGTAAACACTTCATCAAATCTCCACACTAACGTAATGTACTTGCAATAACCCCTATCCCTGAGTGGCTTCAGGGCCTTGGTAAGTGGTGACCACTGTGTAAAAAAAAACGTCCTGTGGAAAAAACACCGTTGGGTAGGATATACGTTAGGTAAAAAGACATAATGTTTAATATTGAAAGATTTCAATAATTTTTCATTATAAAATATTTATTTACCAATATATATATATATATATATATATATATATATATATATATATATATATATATATATATATATATATATATATATATTAGTGCTGGGACGATTAAACGGAATCGAAATCGGAAATCTGTAAACTTCAGATTTTAGACAGATTTTAGATACTTGTGCGTACAAATTAAACCTATGTTGCTGCAGTGACTGCTTTGAGTGTTGTTCCGTATAGAACTTTAATTCCCCACTTTTGTATTGAAAATCATAAATTTGTCTTATCCGGATTAATGTAAAGGCCAATGTAATTTGATCATTTTTTTAGCTCACGTAACAGCTTTTGCGCATCAGATAAAAATCGTGAAATTATATAATCTTAATGAAAATCGAAGGGTTTATCCTCCAACGTTTACATATCGATTTAAACGTTAAATTATTCTTCATTTGATCGATTTTAGCCGCGAAACCCTTCATTAAAATTATTACTTGCCACTTTTTCGTTAAAAAATTAAATAAACATATTTTTTTAATGAAAAACAATAAATGAAACTGTAACAACGAAGCTGTATTAGACTAGGATACCCGGAATGAAGCTGTCCAACGGGATAGAATGGTTCACAAATGAATTACCATATTTTATGCGGGCTTAATTCTCTTTTAGAGTTAAGTGCTTCCACCATGAAAATTATACTGACCTTTAATAGTACTTTTATTTTAGAAATAACTTATATGAGAATAAATTCAATCAATTTATTAATTCTTACACTGCTTTTTTAACTCGTACTTATTATGTTCCTATTTTAGATCTGTATATGAATTATAAAACCAAGAATATTTTACTATTAAAACTTATTATCGTCGTCGTCGTCGTCGTTGTCGTCGTCGTAGTCGTCGTTGTTGTTGTTGTCGTCGTCGTCGTCGTTGTAATAATAATAATAATAATAATAATAATAATAATAATAATAAAATAAAAAAAAACATATTCATACCAAAAAATAAGTATACATGTTTGATTAGTTTATTGGTAAAAAATACACCTATAAGTTCCAAAAAATCTGTTTCCTCGCGTTTTAACACTTCTCTTATTTGCAACGACTATTTTTTAAAACGACTATTTTATTGTTTGCTTTATTAGTTTTTATAATAGAATTAACGTTAAAGTGTGGTATCTGTTCTGATACTATTCTGATACTTGATCTGTTTTTTTTCTTCGTCATCGAACGATAAATCCTTGTTACAAAACTGTGTGTGTATTTGTGTGTATGCGCACGCGCGTTTGAAGGCTATTATAATGAAGTCTTGTGGAAAAAACACCGTTGGGTAGGATATACGTTAGGTAAAAAGACATAATGTTTAATATTGAAAGATTTCAATAATTTTTCATTATAAAATATTTATTTACCAATATATATATATATATATATATTAGTGCTGGGACGATTAAACGGAATCGGAATCGGGAATCTGTAAACTTCAGATTTTAGATACTTGAATATAGAGTCCACACCACGGCGAAGAAAAAGAGAAAAAAATATAAAAGACTGACAAGGTAGTTTTACTCCGAAATATGATTCTTAAAAACAAACCCTTATTTATTTTAATAATTTCACTTTGCTATAATGGCTTCAAACGTATTAAATACGTATTTTATTTTTCAAATTTCAGTCAACGCTTCTAACACGGGTGTATATATATATATATATATATATATATATATATATATATATATATATATATATATATACTTATTTTTCAACGTCATTATTTGTTAATAATTCTTAATTCGCAAAATTGATATTCATTTTTGTTGTTGTTGTTGTTGTTGTTGTTGTTATTAAAACATTTTCTTCGATTACATTTTAATATAAAAAAAATACCAGAAAAAAAAAAAAAAAAGAAGAAAATAAGTACAGAAATTGACTATTTTTTATTTTAAGGTGGGGGATAATTTTCAAAAAATATTAACGGGTAATGAGTGCCCACTTCCTGCCTTGTTAATGGTAAATCAACAAGTATAAACGAATGGTACCTTGATTTGGGGGATGCGAAAATTGATAGTAAGACATTTCTTACTTATAACTTTTCTATTCTAAACTGATATTTTGAGGAATTTACTTTTATAAACTTTCGAATTGTCGACATTTTAGTGGCTTGAGGAATTATGGAAACGTTTATCACTTGGCAAAAATATGATTATGATGTCAAATAAGTGTGTTTGGCTTAATATAAGTAATGATAACAAATTTCACCGAAAAATCCACACAATATGGACCAAACTGCTTCTTTTTATCCTTATCTAACCCTAGATTAACCCTAAACCAATTTATATTTTAAGCTTTCAGAGTGTCCAGAAAAAATTAATCTAAAACGTTGCATATATGGTTTCCGTACTTCATTTTATTGTAAGAATATGAAAAATATTTTTTTAAGAAAATTCTTTTTTTTTGCGGATTTTATATAGTTAAGTAGTCCTTTTATATTGCACCAGACAAAGCTGGGACACGGGTTCTGATAGTTAAGTATATAAGCAAACAACGAAATAAACTATAATAGCAGTAACAATGAACACACATATACATTGTTTGAGAAAAGACACCAGTTTGCCATTAAAACATTTTATGCAATTGTATAATATCTGCAATTTGCACTGTTATATAAAAAAAAGATTCGTAGAGATAAAGATGGGATAATTCAATTCAGCTTAACTCAGAGTCATGGACTATTTTATGCATACGTCCATTTCAATTAAGAATTTTGTCTCATGAATCCAATAAATGGCAAAATATGATATTATGGCAAGTCGGCGCTACAGGATGGACTTTCTGGTAAGAACGAATATACGGACGATATGCCAGCCAGAACTACCGTCTACTCCATAAACAAGATCATATTAAATACGCATAAAAAAACTAAAATTGGAAAACGAATTATTTATAGATGTTAACTGCTAATGGTTCTGTGGACGCCGCCGTAGCACGAGATGGACGAATAAAAGTAAGAAAAAGAGAATAACTGTTACTGATTATTAAAGTTTTTCTTCTTGCGTACATTCCGAAAAAAAAAAAAGGAATAAAAAATGGAAGAAAAATTTACTTATAATATATATATATATATATATATATATATATATATATATATATATATATATATATATATAGTAATTTATAAAATATATATGGCGATTAAGCTACACTGAATATTCTGCGTTTCATCCAACTATAGGATTCGTCAGGCTTATGCGCTAAGCCTGACGAATCCTATAGTTGGATGAAACGCAGAATATTCAGTGTAGCTTAATCGCCATATATATTTTATAAATTACTAACTAGCTCTACCTACGTATTGAGCACTTTTGAAGTAAATACTTAAAGTTTACGCATAAATCTATACTTTCGTATAGTAAATTTATGTGAATAAATAAAATAGTTATATATATATATATATATGTGTGTGTGTATATATGTATATATATGTATATATATATATGTATATATATATATGTGTGTGTGTATATATATATGTATGTATATATATATGTATGCATATATATATATATATATATATATATATATATATATATATATATATATATGCAACGGTAAAACCATTTTTTCCATGTCATCGCATAGCAAAAATGATAGAACAACAGACCGTGAAAATTCTACTGTAGGTAAGTTGATAGCGTGTATTTTTTTTTTGTTCAAACTTCGCACGGAACTTTCTTAATTTTTTTCATTAACTCAAAGACTTTTCTAAGACTTGAAAATTTACGTGCTTTTTTTTTTTTTTTTTTTTTGCATTACGTGGTCTGTAGGTTCAAACCAAGCACGTGAATTTCTTAATGTTCTTTTTTCGTTAAGTTTATATAAAGTGATTTTATAAAAGAAACAGTAGGTTCTGTAGAGTGCAATGTAGAATAACATATTTTGGACTAAGTTACTGCATGGAGGCATGTGAAGCTTCCTCCCAGGCGATTTCACGGATTTCGATGACAATAAAAATATAAGTTGTGAAATATTTGTTGATCATCAGTCAATCCATTGTAATTTCGGGTCTCCCTGCTAGTGTGTATATATATATATATATATATATATATATATATATATATATATATATATATATATAATTTACTATAATAATTATCACATACCTATAAACACTAGTGTTTCATTTTCGAAAATCATCAGAGCATGGTGTCACGATTAACACCAGTCGATAGATTCGAACCGGCAACAGAAACCTCTCTGCTTTCATTAGCAAGAACCTAATCCATCCGGTCACCGTTAACCGCGAGCAATACTGTTGAAATTTAAACATTTATTTTTTTAAATGCTTTTTAACGTCTGTCAGAGTGATGTAATCATTATATGATCATTTGCACACATGAGCTAAATTGACCCACTTTATTTCAACTAAAAGTGCTCAACGATAAGAAACGAGTTTCTTAAAGGGGCTTACATAATTATTTACTATAATAATTATTAAATACCTACAGATACTAGTGTTTTATCCTTATATATATATATATATATATATATATATATATATATATATATATATATATATTATATATATATATGAAAGAATTCAAATTCTTTAAAAATGATGATTTACCACATTTATTGTTCGCACAAGGTATAGAAAATAAAGATAAGTATTTCCTTATTTCATGGAGTTTCAAAAATTTGCTTCTTTCCTCAGAGGAAAACAGTTAAATGAATTACATAAACCAGCTATAATTTTGCTGGGAAGCCCAAATTACATAAACTAGCTATAATTTTTCTGGATAGCACAAAAACTGAAAGCTTTAAAGTTTGAAATAAGTAAGATATTCTAAATGTTATAGCGATGTACAGATTAAATAAAAAGTATTCACATTGAAGCCCAGGTATGAAGATGTATTTAGACAGCAACAAAATCGGTGAAGTTGGTTGAAATTTGATAGTATGTACATCCGTAGAAATTGGAGTATTCAGATTGTATAGACGTATAGATCTTTGATGGATTATGATGAGGATGCTGCTGGAAATATCTTGCAGTGTAGAAATTATAGTTTGTCGAGTGGTTAAAGAATTTGATTTAGAGTTAAAGGAAGAAAAGCTGGGTACTGGCGTTAATATATATATATATATATATATATATATATATATATATATATATATATATATATATATATATATTACATATATCTATCTATCTATCTATCTATCTATCTATCTATCTGTGTGTGTGTGTGGTAGTGCGTGTGTTTATATTTGTTAAAGATATATATTTGTATTATGTACATATTACGTATATTTGGACATTTTTCATTTAAATAAATATGTAACACATTTATTTGTAAAAGAACATTTAATAGTTTTAATTATTGTCCTTTTAATTTCAAGTTCGAATGCTCTCACCATTACCAAATAGCCATTCTCAAAAACCTACTAAACTGCGCAAAACTAATCTCCACTAAAAAAACATTACTCATCGAACCATAAACATATAAAACAAGTCCTTATCAACAGCGGATTCCCTAATTATATCGTCGATGAACAAATGAAATTAATCTTTAAACACTTTTAAAAAAATACTACCAAAAACATCGCATCGCAAACACTATTAGCATATACCACTGCAATCAAATGCAATCAAACTTTAAATTAGATAGCAACGTCATTAACATTATTGTAAACAGATACATAATGCCAATTAATAATAGCAATAAAATTAGATTCATTTTATCTTATAAGAAATTTAAGACACAAAACATTATAGCAAAACCATGCATCCCAACCATTAGAAAGAACCAATGTTATCTACAAGTTTAATGACTGTAACTCCCATAATAATCTTAAGGCTAATCTTCTTTTTACGATCAATATCCAATCCCGTCTTTCCTCACCATGTATCTCGTAAATTCTAGCGCAATTTGTCAACAGCCACAAAAACATAGTGTATTCATACCAAACTATATATATATATATATATATATATATATATATATATATATATATATATATATATATATATATAAACAGTAAAATTGTCTAGGATTTCGTGGCGTAACGGTTAAACGCGCTGGACTACAATATACGTGGTACGGGCTTTGATTCCTAGAGAGACACAGTCGAGCTATGCTAAAGAGAGGTAGCAACCTCGAAACATGCATGTCCGTAGATTACTGTTTTTTATCTATAAAAGTCAAATTATATGTCTGTGTGAATGTGTGTGTTTGTGTGTATGTGTGTGAGTGTGTGTGTGTGTCCGTGTACATTTCCCTACCAAATAACTCTGTCAATTTTCGGTTTAGCGACTCGAGATTTGACATAAGGAATATTTTTGATCGGTTTTCGGCCAGACATTTGGCTGTCAAGGGGTTGACCTTTGAAAACTCTACCAAACTCCTCTGCCACTTTTGGGTCTAAACACTTGACATTTTAAATGTAGGTTACTTGGACATGGATCAAAGTTTTTAATTTTATTTGTGCCCTCCAAAAATAAATGTTAAGGGATCAAAATTTGACCTCTGCAGTCTCTACCAAATTACTCAGCTAATTTTTGGTCTAAACATTTGAAATTTTACATAGAGGGTATTCAGAGATAGGGAAAGCCTTTAAATCGGTTTGTGTCGAAAATTTGAGCTGCCAAAGGGGAAAGTTCAAAAGATTTGATCTTTGCGATGTCAAGCAAACACTCAGCCAATTTTGGGTCTAAAAATTTGAAGTTCATACATAACGGGTATTCTATAGGGAGGCAAGATGAATGCGATGGAAAAAACTAAACAGAGAACTGAAATGAATATAAAACATGAAGTAAGTCAATAAAATACCAATAATTGTAGGAACACTAGGAACAATCCCAAGGAAACTGGAAAAACACTAGGAGAAATTTGAATAAGGGAGAACACTGAAACAGTTGAAACCTTAAGGAAAACACTTGATTGCGGAAACCAACCCACATACACTACATACGCTGACCAATCAGATGGCATATGCAATTGAAGTAAAACAAAAGTATGGAAGGCGAACCAAATAAACCCAAGTAAACTGAAAGTGCAAGAAATCTTTAAAAATGCCCGCCCTCCCAAAAGGACACCAGCTTGTGTTGATACGACACAGAATAATTATGAAGAGTCAAGGAAGGGACCGTGGAGAGAAAGCACCAAGCTAACCTCCAATGGATGAGTAAGAAGAGTACTAGGACCTTGGGGAGACTTATTGCCACCCAAATTCAAGTGTAGATCAATGGTCGTTACGAACGAGAAATCAATGGTAAGCGGCTGTTGCAATAACACAAATTATTTGCAATGGTTATCCAAAATAATAATAATAATAATAATAATAATAATAATAATAATAATAATAATAATCGAGATGACTTAAATAAGTTTCCAGACATGTTTCGTACGGACATTTTTATTGATAGTACATACATTAAACTCTAGTCACCTTCAAAGTAATCTCCCTCGGCTGTAATGCACTTGTTGTACCGTTCCAACAACTTCTGGTATGCCACATGGGAGTCCTATTGGATGAATGCGTCAATGAACCTCGTCACAGTCTCTTTCATTTTCTCAATTTTCTCATAACGACAACCTCTAAGGTTTTCCTTGAGCTTAAGGAATAACAAAAAGTCATAGGAATCATGGTCTGGACTATAGGGAAGGTGAGGAACTGTCTTGATGTCCGTCTTGGTCAAATAGTCTTCAGTTTCTCGTGAATAATTGTGTGTACAGTTCCCACACTGGAATCAAACTGTGCACTTATTGTCTCTATAGACATACAACAGTCCTTATCTATGAAATTCTTTATCTGGCCAAACGATTCCATTACTCCTCCCACACCTCTCATCATCCCTCACAGACTACCTTCCTTGAATCTCTTATGCCACGCAAAAACTGATGCTCCATTCATGCTAGATGGTTCAAAAGCAATCTGAAGCATTCCATTGCATACCATTCTTCTAAAATGTCTTCACGTCCAGATTGTAATTTTGAAATTCATCAGGTGTGACAATCAGGCTTTAGTAGGGTGCATTCCAAGTCCTACTGTAGCTGTTCATTTGAACCTGAAACTATAATAATTGGTTAGTTATCTCATAAGACGCATAGCAATAACATACTGAATTTTCAAGAGTTTACGACAATTTTAAATGCTTGTACCAAAAGTCTGGAAACATATTTAAGACACCTCGAATAATAATAATTCTGATTTCGTTTATCAACGTCTCTCTGGAAAGGGATGCTGTTCATTTCCAGATGATTTACCTCAATCCCGGCTCCAAACCAGGAGCTTCAAAGATCAAGGGGTTTTCTAAGGATGTTGGTGGTACCTACAATTGCAGAGGTCTGAAGGCCACCTAAAACATCGGGGATTTGTAGTTTTTTTAATTGTCTTTCCAGACGACTTGATACTACTCCTAGTGTACCAACTACAACCGGAATAATTTGTGTTTTAACTCCGTGTATACGCCTTATCTTCAAGGCTATTGGAGCATAATTGCTCCGCTTCTCGTTCTCCTTCTCTCACATTCCTGTTCCAGGGTATTGAAAAGTCTACAATCTGCTAGTTTTTTTAGACTTTGTCTGTCTTTGGACGATTATGTTCTAATTGCTTGGTCGTTCTGACACTTTTGTCCCAACATACCTCTACCTTGCCATCCTCACTTGTTCTCATTTCATCAGGCACCTCCTCAAACCATTTTCCAGCACACTTTACCCCAACCTTCTTACACACCTCCCAATATATCCGGAGTCCCATGCGATCGTGTCTTTTGCGGTACTCTCTCTGGACCAGTCCACTACACCCTGCTGCAAGGTGCGCAATTGACTCTGAGGTCTTACCACAAATCCGGCATTCTGCAGCAATTTCCTCTTCTAGAACTGGCTGAATAATAATAATAATAATAATAATAATAATAATAATAATAATAATAATAATAATAATAATTTTTTTTTATTACATTTTCACCCCAAACAAGGCATATTGCCACTTTGTTGTAGGGAGCTACTATCAGGGACATAGGCATCAAGGGTACTGTTTAGGGAGTTGAGCAGCAAGATGTTGCACTTTAACTTCTGTATATCAGTACAGTTGGAGAAGCAGGGACCCGGCAGGGAATTCCAAAGTCTAGTTATCCTGGGGAAGAAACTACTGGAGTAGAAGGCTCTCTTACCCCTGGGGATCTCTACTGTGAAGGGGTGGGATTTAGCTGCTTGTCGGGTTTGTCGGGGGGTATTTACGTCGAGGGGGCATAAGTGCTTGCAGTTCGTCAGAGCATTCACCGTTAAAGTACTTGTAGAAAAGGCAGAGGGATGCAATAATAATAATAATAATAATAATAATAATAATAATAATAATAATAATAATAATAATACCCACAAAAGACACTTTGAAATCTACGCATACATACATGAACTCCTACTGTTTGGTTCACTCCTAGGAGCTCAATCCTCAGAAACTTATTTATGAGAATGGGTTAGTTTATTACTAATCGCCCGATGCATCTCTACTTGGGAATACCGCCCGGGCTGTCGAGACACATATTTAGGCGATAGCGCACTTAGTCTAGTACGATGGCTTTTAGAACACTCCTCTACATGACCTTGTGTCTAACCTCTTGCAGAGAAAATAGATAAATATGTACGAGCACATACGCATAGCAACACATCCTTGTACGTATTGACGTATACGATTGTGAGTTCGTTGGAGTGACTAGTCACTCACGTTCTCGCCCGTCTTTTCCTAGTCTGAAAGTACTCCTTCTCCTCCTTCCCATTCACCTCCTCCTCCTACTACTACTCTAAATCTCGACAATTGTGCATGCAGATATTCTGTCCAAGTAATGTGAATTCTGTTGTCAATTTTTCTTCATTGAATGGGTATTTGGATAGTAAAACGTACGCACAATGAAAAAAGATAACGACACCTTTTAAGCAAAAAAACATGAACGCAACCGATTGATTCGTTTGAGATGTGGTTCAAAAGAGGAATAATAATAATAATAATAATAATAATAAGAAGAAGAAGAAGAAGAAGAAGAAGAAGAAGGAGAAGAAGAAGATTGTAAATTCCCGAGCATGCGCAAACGGTTGCACTGCGCTGAAGATATATGATGATTGAACGGTTATATAATCAGGGAAGGCCATTGTGTTTCGTGAAAACACAGAAAAGAAAAACTTATATGTGTATGTATGTGCGTGTGTATGTAGCTGTGTGTGTGTGTGTGTGTGTGTTATAATCATTATTTCATATGTTTATTTTATTTCATGCTATTTTTTTTAAGAACATCACATCATTATAAACAGAAAAGGATTTCATTCAGTCTCCAATGAAGCCATCTATATTCTTCTTTGCCGTGCCAATGATCAGTAGATTTAAAAAGATTAGACCTATCTCTTGCTCACATTTGAACAATTAATGGGATATGGGTCCGGTCTGAAAAATAACGTAACTAGGTGTGCTGTATGAGCTAAGGGCGAAAGATTGATACACAGATTATGTTTCTAAATTTTTGAGATGACGCTTGTTTATTCTTATTATTTGGATCATTCGAACTACTGTTCTCATCTTGAATGTTATTTGCACAACGTTTCGGCAGATGTAGCCTCCTACATTCTTCAGGCGTATCTTGTTGATCTCAGGAATTTATCTATCTGCACAGAATTTCGAACTGGACCCTTTCTTTAATCCACGCGGGTAACATGCTCTCATTTCGTCAGCCATGACCAGGTAGAAGTTCTAATTAATTCGTCATTGTATTGTCGCCCGCCTTGGGGATTGAACCTTCAACGACTGGGTAGAAGTTCTAAGTAATTCGTCATTGTATTTTAAGTGTCACCTGCACTGGGGATTGAACTTTCAACCTCCAGAAGGGTGTAACTTACAACTGAATTTTACGAAGAACGTTATCTACGCAGGTATTTGAACAATTAATGGGATCGATCTGGAAAAATAATAAAACTGAGTGTGATGTGTGAGCTATGGGTGAAAGAGAGATAGGCAGAATGGATTATCATCTAATATTTGTAGTGTGGCTCGTGGCTTGGATAGGGTATAGATTATTTTGTTGTGTAAAGACTCACGCTGACAATAATAAAAAAAATTTAGAAGCGGCAAATGAGAAAATGGATGAAAATGCTCGTTAGATGTATGATTGAGAATAGTTCACCATTTAGCAAGTGCTAAATTAACCAAAATTGTGCTGTGAATGAAAGAGATGAAACACATTTTACAAAGAAAACATATTTATGCATTTTTAAATTTGCAGTAATAGAGTAAAAGATATTTTGCGTGAATGGCTCGTTAGAAAAGTTAAAAGTTGTATTTGTTAGAAGAATGTTTGCAGCCTCGAAGAAGCTACGAGTGTTAAAAGTGTGTATGCGTTTTTTTTTTAAATTTATTTATTTTTTTGTTAATTTATTAATTTTTACTAATATTTACTCCAACTAATGTACTATGCCACTTGGACGTAAGGGGATAAGATTTAGGACTATATCTACAGGAACACTATGTAGAGAATTGAGTAACGAGATGTCTGTTTACATTAAAAATAAACCTCTGCATGTCAGTACAGTCAAGGAAGCAGGGGATCAGAAGGGAATTCTAAAATCTACCAACTCGAGGGAAGAAACTATTAGAATAGACGGCTTTCTGGCATCTAGGGATCTCTCCAGTGAAGGGGTGGGATTTTGCTGCTTGTTGTGTTTATATTTACTTTTTTGTCGTTTTTTTTTTCTTTTTTTTTAAATTTTTTCTTCAGTTGAAGTTCTCAGAAATCAAGGGGTCCCCTCCCTGGAGCTAAAACTTGATATCCATATGAGACACATAGATATTCGATTATTCTATTAAAGTTCTCCTTAGCTCTCAAACACTGGGTTAGTAAAGAAATTGAGAACATTATTTGACCACTTAACTATGTAACCTTGTGGTTTCTTGGTCTTATTGGATTCTAAGGGCAATAATTCTTCTAGTCTGGTGGAGTATCCAGCATTGTGTTGTTACTTGAGTTAACATCACTTGAAGAAGGTGCGCCATTCCTTGTAAAAAAACTAGTATGGGTTAGGTATATCGAGGAGATCTTGTTTGGGCTGTGAATACTATGTGATTTTGAATATTTAGTCAGTCTTTATTTGTAGGTGAAATTATCTGCATGCCAGGTTGTCTTGACAAACCCGTGTACAGAGAGATCTTGGACGCTCGAGGATAATGTTGAGTAAGCACTCAAGTTCTCCCAGTGTGAATATGCGTGCGTGTGTTCACGAAACTTACAGTGAATGCTACCTTTGCCTGTGTGTGCATACGCGCATGCGTTGAGTAGTCATTCTCTTTTTATCTCGAAGGGTGCTGAGCAAAATGTCGTCTTAAGGATTATCTTGTTTCTGGCTGAATGGTATCTACAGATTTTTGGTTGTCAAGTTGCTGTTTTTATTTGAATAAACTCATTCAACTAGATTTACCAAGAGAAATCCTTTCAACGAGCGGAAATCTCTAATATATATATATATATATATATATATAAAGGCTATATATCTGTCTGTCTGTATGTCTCCATATTTCCAAACTCTATCTTCTCCGAAACTAAAAGTCGCAGAGCGGCGCTAGGGGCTTCAAACGATTGGGTTTTTGATGGGTCTTTAGCCGGTTAAAATAGTGTTTAAGGGGTCAAAAATGGGTCGAAACTGAAAAATAATCGTTATACATTTTGTATATTCATCTTAGTTTATTTAAATTTTTTTATTTTTAATCACGTTGGTACAGTGGTAACGTCACCAGCTTTGAATGCTACATTTTTGCTTTAGGTTTCAATTCTAACTGATGGAACCCAAATACATTTTTTTTTTTAACTTTTGAAATCACGACTTTATATACGAAATCTCAACAAATTAAAATATCATATTTAAGCGTATTTTACGCCCGGGCAAAGCCGGACGCCACCACCTGCTAGTCTAATATGTAAAAAGCTATGTCTCTGTTTGTCTGTCTCTATATTTTCAAACTCTCTCATCTGAAACTAAAAGTTCCCAAGCGGGGCTAGGGGCCTCAAATGATTGGATTTTAAGGGGCGTTCTTTTATAGGTCGTTAGCTGGTTAAAATAGTTTTTAAGGGGTAAAAAAATGGGCCGAAATTGAAAAAAAATCGTTATACATTTTGTACATTCACCTCAGTTTATTTTTAATTTCCTTTATTTTTAATCAGGTGATATGCTTGTCACGTTAGTACAGTGATAATGTCACCAGCTTTGAATCGTTCGGTTTCGATTCTAGCTAATGACACCGAAATCCTTTTTTTTACTTTCGAAATCACGACTCTATAATAATATATACGAAATCTGGGCAAATTAAAATATCATATTTAAGCGTATTTTACGCCCGGGCAAGGCTGGGCGCCCTCCCCCTTACATGTGTGTGTAAGTGAAGTATTCAGTCGTTTCGTCCTAGCCTCGAAGACACGGGAAGCTAAGCTTAATGTGTTCGTTAAGTGTCTTTTTTCTGGCTCTGTTCGACTATTTCTCTCTTCAGTTCTTGATTGGCACGTTACTATCTTTTTTTTTTTTAGAATTTATTTTTCATAAAGGCTCGCTAATTTTGTCGTTTCGAATGAGCAGGAATCATTTTTATTAGTTGCAAATTGTAAAATTCGAAATCATTTAGTGAATTTATGTGAAATCATTTTGCGAAGTTATTTTCGGGACGGTGGACGTAGCATGAAACTATTGATGCGAATGTCTCCCATTTCCGCTCGATGCAGAACAGATGGAATGAAAAGAAAAGAGTAAGCTAAACGGACAGGAGAAAGAAAGAGAGTTATGTTTATACATACTGGTAACTTATTTTGTTCGTTCGTATCGTCTCTGTGGCTTACGTTCGATTAACTTTTGTAAGTAAATGACTGATATATTAACTTTCTACAAGAAAAAATAATAAATTTCATTCACATGTTTTTGTTTACATTTTCATATTTTCATGTCGTTCACGTAGCAATGAACAAAAAGAAGAGTACTAGGGCAATTCCCTGCCTATATTATGTTTCTCATAATCGGTCTATCTGTCTGTCTGTCGATCTATTCCACTTTTTATCAGAAACTATTGCGCCTATCTGACTGAAATTTTGTATGGACATTTGTTATGATAAGGTGCTACGAACTAAGTACAGAGTGAAACGATGGAATTATCGGTATAAAAGAAAGACGACATGATTTCCATTTCCGTTTGATGAAAACCGTTTTTTTTTTGTTTTTGTTTTTTTTGCAGACCATCTACTAGTTGGCCAGTTTTATACAGATCACAAGAGGGATATGAGCCTTGTATCATATCTGAAAGTAACACAATGTTCAGCGAGTGAGATCAGAGATGTGCCGCTGTACAACTCATGCTCTCTATCGATCCAAGTTAACATGGTCATTGCCAGCATCCTCAAAATGCAAACTCGGACGGTTCAGCGCTTGAGGGCACAGCGCAATGAAGTTTCCAGCCACAGTTATAGTCTTAGGTGTGGTTTCAAATGAGGGCCACATCATGCCACCTCACATCTTTGAATTGGTTTGAAAGTCAACACCAAAGTATAGATGTGTGTGCTAAAGATTGTCATTATTCCTGGTGCAATCAGGTGGCCACTGGCAGACCCTGGGTGTGGCAGCTAGACTCGGTGCCGACCAACAAGTCCAAAGAGTCTCAAGCTTGGCTTCAGAAGGAGTGTTACAACTTAGCACCCTTCTCTCACTGCCTCCCCCCTCCTCGTCTGACCTGAACCCACTGGACTACTTCGTTTAGTCATACGCCGAGAATATCACCAACATGATCTCCCACAACACCAAAGCCAGCCTGATCGCCGCCATTCGCCAAGTATCCACCGAGCTCCCACAGGAGCTAGTCGAAAAAGTATGCTCCCAGTTCCGGACCCGTATCGAGGCAGTGATTGAGACTGAAGTCGGTTACATTGAATAGATTTCAGTTTTACTACATAATCAAATTATCTGAATTGATGTTTTTAATAAAAGTTTTGAAAGCTGTAGCGTTCGTTGTTTTTTTTTATGGAGACAAATTTATCGTTCCACACTGTACTATGGTATTTGTTCTATGCACAGTTAGTGTTATATATTGGGCGCTATTATTAAGATGGCGTATATATTTGTTCTATGCACAGTTAGGAATTAATTGGAATTGGTAACAACATTTACTCTAAAAGTTCTCTCAAAAATTAGTGTGCCTATCTGTTTGAAAATTTATAGGAACCTTTCCTATGAAGCGGACTAAGTATTGATTCACAGTTATTTATTAATATGTATCGATATAGATCAGTATTTAATGCAAAAATGAGCACACATTTAACCATATCCAACCGTCAATTTTGGCATAAAACACTCTTTCTACGTCACCGTGCTATAATTTTTGTTGGGTTTTAACGGAATAAAAAAAATCTAGTCTATATTATATTTCTCCTTATCTATCCGTTCCATTTTTTCCCGAAAAGTAGTGTGCCAATCTGACTAATATTTTTATGAACCAATGTTATGATAATGTGCAGCGAACTAAGTAATATATGCTATTTGATCGATGCACAGTTATATAGAGATTAATTTTGTATAGTAGACCTTTATGCCATACCCTATCAAAGGCCTTTGATATGTCAAGAGCAATTTCTCTAGAAAGGATGCCTCCATCGTGAGATTCGCTCATCCTATGATCCTGTAGATATAGCAGAATGAAAATCATATTGCACATCACCGAGGAAATTATTTTTACTGAGGTGGGTGACTACTTCACAGATTCTAGCAATTTACTCATGACGTACAGAAGACTGATTGGTCTGTATTTAGAGGGAGATGACCGATCACCTTTATATCTGGTATTTCTAACAACGCATTTTTCTAAATATTTAAATAATTCATTCCCCCTTCTCTGGCCGCGTGTGACTTTTCATCCCTGGCGAGGCGTCACCCACGTGTTTCGAACACATGCTTTTCCGAACACCATCCACGACTCGAACCTACGCTGCTCTCTTCACGTCTCAAATACCACTCCTCTATTCAAGTGTATCCTTTTGTCTCTGCTGTGACGTCACATCGCGCAAACAACTTGGCCACTTGCATATCTTTATACGGCGGCTGCTTCGGCTCCCAGTATTAGCGGCTTGGTTACATTATTCCAATAGCTTCTTTCCAAAAATTACAAGCTTATGGAACTCTCTTTCTGCTCACTATTTTTCTACAACCTACAACCTTGCTCTTTTAAATACTAAGGTGTAGCTATCCCCTGTCTTTGCGATAATCATCATTACTTGTTGTTAGATGCTTACATAAAATGGCTTCACGCCTTGTCTGGAGTAGTTTCTGTAAAATAATATCATTCCAAATCAGAGTAGATTTAAAATTTGTTAGGTAGTTAAAAGTGTAGGGAATGCAAACTAATGGAGAATAGAAAATCAAAACAAAAAAGAATGGAGGGGGTGTCATTATAGGGGAACAGAGGTATGAGGAACAACTGCTGCTGCTGATGACGACGTGTCTTAAAAAAACAAGAAATGTCGAAGATTGTTAATAAAGAAAGATATTTACAAAGTCAACAAACTTAACGAGTCAGGTCCATATTACCGTCTGAACCGATAGAATGCGAACCCCGAAATCAGCAATAAAGACAGTGCATTACTGAAGACCGTGCTTTATGCATAAAAAATGTATTTTGCGATCGATATCAGGAAAAGGGGTGGATGGGCAAGAAGAGAATTTCAAAGGGAAGCAGTTCGCGATGAGAAGCTATTCAAGTCAAATGTGGTTCGACATCTGGGGATCTGAACAGTAAAAGATTTTGTGATTTTGCTGATTTTGTGTGTAGCTTGATGGTATTTACGTTGAGAGTATTATATTTATGTAATTATTTACTTATTTAACCAATAGAAAATGTGTCAAACTGCAGCGTCGACATGCATAGCTAAACGCTTCCGAGGAGGCGATCTGGTATGTCCAGAGTCACGTCGGCGTTGCTGTCTAAGCAGATATGAAGCGAAACCTGAAATCGGCAACAAAGCACTGCATCACTGAAGAATATATGTACGATCAAACAATAATTATTGTATTTTTATATTTCGGAGTAATACTTCTTTATCATGCTATTGACAGTAGGATCTTTTTCTCCTGTTCTTTTTCTTTCTCTCTTTCTTTCTTTCCTTCTTCTTCTTCTTCTTCTTCTTCTTCTTCTTCTTCATTTCGGTGAGCATTCCGCATTTGGAGCATGGAATTTTACCCGTTCTCGTGTCACTTATTCGAAGCGAGCATTACAGATAATAAAATATGGTTTATTCGAGGTATTGTGAACATGAGATTTATCATAATTGTAGAAAGCCATACCAATGCAAACGCACTAGCGAGATTTTAAGTGATTGTTATTATTATATTTTTAAACGATCTTTAAAAATAATGTTTCTTTATCAAGTTATTGATGGCATGCAGTATAATTTGAAAAATTAAAAATGGCGCTTAATCTGGAAAATTTCGAAAAAAAAAGAACAGTGAATATCCATCAAATATTCTATTTGAGATGTCTTTTTCACTTTTATTTTTTTAGTTTTATCAATATAAATTTATTTTTCATTGAATTCATTCATTTAATGTAAGGGCGACATTTATTTGCTGAGAATCGAGGGGAAGTCTATATATTGCTAGTCTTAATAATAATGCCGTTGGCTTTTTGTCAATCTTCTTTTTATTTTGTTCTAGATAGGAATGGGGAATCCTATCGGACACCAGACATGTATCTTCTATTTCATATATTCAAACCGAGAGATCATTTTCAGATTCAAACCGTCCATTTAAGGGCAATTGTTTGCATCTTTCTTACATTGTGTTCATCGAGTAAATTTACTAAGTAGTTTTTGAAATTCTTTTTCTATGAACCCGGAATAATGGAGATCTTCCTAGCATTCCAGCTTACTTTTCATGTAGCTTGGTAATTCGTTATCTTTTCCCTCTGTTTTACCCAATGTCATTGAGGACAGTAACTTCCATTAAAGTTGCTTCTTGTCTCCTTCTTGGCGCATATCACTGTGTCTGGTTTAATAACGTTTCCTATGCACGAAGATGTAGGAATTGCATAGTCATAGTGGAATGTTTATGACTTAATTCCAACTGTTGTTCCTAGCATATGTTCACAGGACTTGCTACTACTGTAAGGAAAAAGTGTAAGGAAAAATTCAAGATGGCGCCCGACTCTCTCTTTAACACGGTAAGATATCCTCAACACGGCACAAGAAGCAACAGCCACACGATTCCCCAGCCAACTCAATCGTCACTGCCCCACGTCTTTCCCCTCACCCGCTTTTATCGTCGTTCTAGGCCGGCTAAATTTGCATATTCCGAGAATTCGTGTGACTTTGCGAGACATCATACTTTACAAAAGACGGCGGTCGCCATCTTGGTCTTTCTTTTCTATTTTTGGTCGGTAACGCTGAGCTGGTCTCGAGGTAAATCTTTTTCCCCTCATCCGTCTCTCCTACGTACCCACACAACACGCAAACACGCGGGCGCTTATCTCCTGGATGCACGTTACACTCCCCCCTGATCTGATGATCACATAGAGAGCACTGGGGGGGTGGACTTTTAGTGCGTGTGCTTCTGCGAAGAGGTACATTCACTGTTTCAGATTCGGGCTCTGGATCTGGTTCCGCCTCATCAGATGAAGTATCGCTATCAGTCTCTGGAAGGGGCTCACTGAATCCGTGCATCGGCAGCTCATCGCTAGATGCTTCACTGCTTTCTTCTGTAGTTGTATGACGCACCTCGGTAGCTGGGCGAAGATCTCGCACATGTCGTGGGGTTCCATCGACCAAAACAGACTGCTGGCTAATCACTCCAGATATGTGTCCTCGCTTAAACTTGTCGGTGCACCGATTTCCTGGAGGCCGCACCCACACTGGATCTCCCACTTCATATCTGTTATATGTTCCCTTGTCGGTTGGCTGCGTAGTGTTGATTCCCTTCATTCCGACTCGGTACGTGTAAATAGCATTCGCAGGTGCGGTTGAAGGGGACGTCCCGTCCTTTGGCGTAATGTTGTACCAATATGTTGCTTCCGCAATAGTACATCGCTTCCGGCAGCAATTCTCTTGATGCTGCGATGGCTTCTTTCAGCAATGCCATTTCCTGACGGCACATGCGCACATCGCAACCGTAGTCGGACGCCCCACTCATCTAACAACTGCCGGACTTGCTGGCTACAAAACGCTGCATCATTGTCAGTCAGGAGCTCTTCCGGCGCACCTCGCTCAAAAAAATGGATGATAGGTGGCGAACAACATTTGCTGAATCCTGTCTGGTCATCTGCCGCCACACCGCAAATCTCGTAGGCCCGCAATCAATGAGAGTTAGAAAGGGCTTGCCACTGTAATGGGTAATATCCATGGCCAGCCGCTGCCACACACTCTCAACTTCCAAGCGACCCTTCTGCCATCGCTCTGGTGCAGTATCAATAGACTGGCAAGCCTCACAATTTCTGACGATCTGTCTGACATCCATCTTGGTCACTGCTGGGTATGCACGCCTCACAAAATAAAGGGTCCTCTTGATACCCGGATGTCCACTCTGTGCATGAATTTTTTGTATTTGACATGGGTCGATTGCAACTGCACAAGATCGAGCAGTAATCTCCATTCCCATCTTCGCGGCTTCATACCATTTGTGAGGTACACGGGTCAGTTGGTCAGCACGATTACAATGTGATGGCACCAGAGTGACGCTCAGTGATAGCCCATACTCAGATACCAGGTTTTTTAGCGTGTCTAGCCTTCTCCGTATTAACATTTCGCTTGCTGCCTTGGTACGGATTCGTGTCCGTCCTGAAAGTGTGTCAGACACCCAGTGGTAGACACAGAGAGAATCTGCGTACAAGGTCAACTTCTTAGACTGCCACTGCAGGGCCAGATTTACCCCCTTTACAACAGCGTCCAGCTCTGCCAGGTTGATATGCTGAGAATCTGTTACGGGCCGCAGCCAACACGCATCCTCGAACACGTTTCCTCCTTGCTCCAACGATATTCCCAACGCCAAAGAACTGGCATCAACCCACACACCTACGTTGTCTCCGTTAACACACCACCGCCCACAGGCAGGGTCCTTCTTGTTCACTCTCTCCAGTGTCTCTTTAATCATCAGAGTTAGTAGGACATCATCGGATATGTCATCCCAACCCGTGGTTGTTAAATTTGCTCTGCGTTTAATCACACCAACAGCTGCGCGGAGCCAGCCACAGACCGGTAAGTGACCAACAAGTTTTCCACACCAAGAAAAAACGGTCCGCCTTGTAACGAGGTTGGGGATGCTTGGAATTTCACTGCCACGCCTCCATTGTAGGGTGCCATCTTCATAAACATCCAATCCCAATACACGTGCTCCTTCCCTTAAACGTTCGGGATTCTTGCATTCCAGACCAAACTGAGCCAACTTTTCTTTGACACACGACGCAGACTGTACATCTTCATTGACGTATACGTCATCAATGTAAGCTGACGTTGAGTCCCTCATGGGCTTTTCTTGGGACAATACTGTGTTGACAATAGTCTTCATGATCTGTGGTGCCACATTTAGGCCAAAACCAAGGCGTGTAAGGCAGTACCTCTGCCCCTGGAACCAAACTGTCTGGAACGGCCACAACGTCTCATCAACTCGCACCTGTAAATAGGCTTTTCGCAAATCCAATATTGAGACATTAGTGCCTTTCTGACGCCATTCCCTCAACTTACTGGCGCATACGTCAGCATCGGCAGTGTAGGCTTCAATATGCTTGTTAAGCTCCCTATAGTCCAGCACGGGTCGTACTTTCGACTTGTTATGCTGGACTACTGCCATCAAGGGTATTAGACCCTTCGGAGGCCCAAGCTTGTCCTCAGGGTAGGGGATTAACCAGCCATCTTGGATCCACGCCTTTAGTTCCCTTTCGTATTCTGCTCGGTCCTCACTGGGTATAGGGTACTCTGCAACCACATTCTTGAGTTTAGTCGGTGCCATTCCCTCGGTCCACTTCCAAGATGCAATCCAGGCCCTATTGCGCGAGTCGTAGTCCACTGTAAAATCCGGCCGATCGATATGGAGCGCTGCACACACTGGGGCCTCTAAGAATCGCACCTTTCCATCCCGATAAATTGCGACTCTCCCCAGCGCCTTGATGGCATCGTATCCGAGCAACAGGTCAAACCCCAGGAGATTTCCTTGGGTCACGAGCACATTGATCTTAGTGGCTGCACCGGTGTCCGTGTAGATCTTGACAGTTCCAGCTCCACAGCATGTCTGGGTCTCGCCTCCTATCGTGGTGACTTTGATCTTCCTCTTAGTCCAACTTGGACACAGCCTGGTGCTCACTATAGTATGCGAACAGCCTGAGTCGAGAAGTGCTGAGCAGGGTATCCTGTTTACGTAGACGGTCATTACTGGTTGCGCCTTGTTCAAATTTTGCTCGGGGAGCAGGGCGGCGCTGACGTCCTCTCCCCTGATACGTTTCCCGCACAGTTTTGGGCTAGATGCCCCAAACCGCCACACTTAAAACAGCGCACACGCCCCCTGTTGGTGCAATTCCTTGCAAAATGTCCGCGTCGGCCGCAGCGAAAACATTTCCCATAGCTTGCAGGGTTCTGATTCGGAATCTCCCGAGCGCCAATCTGGCCTGTCTGTGTCGCCATCACAACTGGTTCCCCCAGGTCCTCCTCATCTTTGATGATGGCTCGAGCACGTTCCATCAAGTGTTCCATGGTCGTTGTTGAAACGCTGGTTGAGGCTCTCAGTAGCTGCTTCACCCAAGTGGGAAGGCCCGCCACAAACGTGTACGCGAGCGTCCGCTCCGACACCCCTCCACCGAACAGAACTGCGAGTTTCTTTAACTCAGCGAAGAAAACGTCCACGCTTTCCTACGGTAGAAGTTTTCGGGAAGCAAATTTTTCATAGGCCGTACAAGGATCCATGGCAAATGCCTTGTACAGCGCAGCTTTAATTGCGGTGACATCTCCCTTTTCGGCAGCACTGAGTTGCTGATATACACTCAAGGCACCCCCAGCCAATCTCAGGGGAATTACAGTGTGTACCCTTTTCATCTCACAAAGGTCGCACGTCAGCTCAACCCTTTCAACCCAGTCGACGATGGACGTGGACCCGTAAAACTCGGGTATGAGCTTTAAGTCAAATTTCGACTCGGTCATAGTCCTAGAGGCCAAATGGCCGAAATAGCTTGTAAGGAAAAAGTGTAAGGAAAAATTCAAGATGGCGCCCGACTCTCTCTTTAACACGGTAAGATATCCTCAACACGGCACAAGAAGCAACAGCCACACGATTCCCCAGCCAACTCAATCGTCACTGCCCCACGTCTTTCCCCTCACCTGCTTTTATCGTCGTTCTAGGCCGGCTAAATTTGCATATTCCGAGAATTCGTGTGACTTTGCGAGACATCATACTTTACAAAAGACGGCGGTCGCCATCTTGGTCTTTCTTTTCTATTTTTGGTCGGTAACGCTGAGCTGGTCTCGAAGTAAGTCTTTTTCCCCTCATCCGTCTCTCCCACGTACCCACACAACACGCAAACACGCGGGCGCTTATCTCCTGGATGCACGTTACAACTACATTCGATATTCATTTTCTTTTTCAGTATATTCACAATTATGTCCCTGGAATCAATCTCAAGTTATTGCCCGTGATGTGCCCAGTTGCAGCCTTATATACATCTTCCTAGCAGTGTTCAACCGAGATTTTTTCCTATAATGCGATTTGTCACCCAGTCGTATACGCGAATGGAGTCTGTTTTTATGTGTACAACTGTAGCCTACTATTTGAGCGCAATGTTGGCTCCTCTTAGTACGACATTCAGCTTCGCCATGTAGGTACTTTGGATGTCCTTTATCGCCTGCACTAACCTACTTCAATCATGATCTGATGGCCATTTGTAGTGCGCATGATCGGGGTCGGAATAATATACTAAGCGATCATACTTATTTAAAGGTGGAGTAAAACAAAAGTGAGACAAAGAACACTTGCAGTTAGAAGCAAACATATACACCGAGAGACAGTGAGAGTGAAAACGTTGCTATTTAACAGTTAAAAGTTAAACACTGAAGCTTAGAGTGCGACCTCCAGTAGAACCAACTGCAGATGCAAATATCGGTGGTAGTTGCAAAAAAAACCCTCAAAAACTGAAGTGGGACAGGGTTCCGTGCCAACAGCAGTCGAACACGTATCAGTCGGTCCTAACACGCGGCTTACCAAAAGTCACCGATAACAACTGTAAATCTTCTAAATATACGTCAACATTTTCTCTTGTGTGTAACACACGTCTCGTAAAATTTCTCATAAACCGTGAATCTATCTAAGACAAAGGCTGTGATTGACAAATTCTTAATTCGGGGCCTGTTCAATTTTTCAGCCTTCATTTATTTGTTTTGTACATGATTAGTTTGGAGGTAAATTTATTTTATAGATATATATTTTGTAAAAAAAAAAAAAAATGACTAACAAATCAGAAGATATTTCCACACAAGTGAATTACAAACGGCTGGCATGTCATAAATCCAACAGTGAACAAGTCCATGTAGACATAAGGTAGCAATCTGGTTTGTCAGTCATTTTTATTGGCGTTTTCACCAATAACTGGATTTTCCAAATAATTTGAGTTTTAGCTATAGACTAGCAAGGATCTACAGAGATTGCAAAATAGTGCTAGGGTGTTCGAACTAGAAGTCTTGGAAAGCATAGTAGACTACTATGGTTACTAAGAAGTAATGCAGTGAGCGTCACATTGAACTAGAATGACAAAGTCAGTGATGACACTCTGATGAAATGGATTGGGAGCTATCACTTTCATTTAGGTCACATTCTGCCACAGCCGATAAAGGACATCCAAAGCACCTACATGGCGAAGCTGGATGTCATATCAAGATAAGTCAACAGTGGGCTCAAATGGTAGGCCACAGTCATATGCATAAAATCAGATTCTATTTGCGTATACGACTGGGTGACAAATGGCCTTACAGGAAAAAAAATCTCGGTTGAACACTGCTAGGAAGATTATATAAGGCGGCAACTGGACATATTGACCTCACTTGTGAAGAAACACAGTATGTTGGCTGATATGACACTAGTAAGATCTGACCAGAATCAAACAAATTTATTGGTGAGAATTACCAGAGATGGCACAACGACATTCAAAGCAAAATTGAACACATGAAGAGAGTGTGTGCTATTGTTGCGGGAAATATGAACCCTGCACAGTTAACTAAACTTCATTGACACAGTGGGCACAATTGGACCAGACAGACACATTTCCGGCTTCTTCAAACTGACCACAACCTTACGTGGAAAGAAACAACCGAGTTGTAGAAGATGCCTCTTCCACCAGTTAAGTACAACGCTAAGAGTTAACAATTTTTCTTTTTTCTTTCTCTACTTTCAAAGTAAGCGAACGTTTCGTCGTGGAAGAAACTTCGATGTTGTTTGTTTTCAACCTGAAAGAATTTACGTAACTAAACCAGAAATTAATTCCAAGAAAAAATATCGCTCGGTCACGAAAAAAAAAACAAAACAAAAAAAACTATAGAAAATCTTCCAAACTATTTCAGCCAGACTAATATGCGGTGCATTGTTCTCGGATTGCAACCAACAAACGTCATCAAAAACCATCCCGTGTCTATCCAATGCAATCCCGGTTGCTAGCGCACTGGCATCGACCCGTAGTTTAGTTCTCAGCCGTCCACACACTAGTTCCTACAAGCTGGATCATTCTGCTTTACTGAATTCACAGTTTCACACATCATATGTTGTATTAGGGAATCTGTTACTTTGTCATTCTAGCCAATCGTGATCGTACTAACTCTCCTCTTGATCACGGAGTCACGCACACATCGGGAGGTGTCCAACAAGCTTTTCACACAAGGTGAATACGGTTAATCGTGTGATGATACTAGGGAATTCTGGGAGCGTGATTCCTCGCTTCCACCGCAGGAGCATGTGCTCCCTTGAAACCACCAATCCCCGCACGCGTGTGATGTCACCCAGCTGGTAACCAGCTTCACCATATCACTGCTGATTTATATCTATTCCATAAAAACAGCCGAAATAGCTTGGAAGATTATCGATAGCTTTTTTTTATGACTGAGTGATATTTTTCTAGAATTTATTCCTAGTATAGTCACGTAAATTCTATCTAGGAAAAAATATCGGATACCAGATACAATGGAAGCAGGCTCGTTACATTACCCCCTTATCATGAAGACCATCTTCAAAAGATGATGTCATGAGCCAGCTCCCTCTGTGATCAGCTGCAGATCGAGAAGATAGAGTCCCAGTTAAAAGAGGAATTCACGGATAATGCGTTCACAGCCTATATCAACGATATCTTTGTTAATGAAGACGGCGTATTCGTGTCTCAAGTCAAGGAAAATTTGACTCGATTTGAATTAGAATGTAAGGACCCGGAACAGTTGGAGAAGTGATATCTTGTGCACCAGAGAGTACGCTCTGAATGATAAGAAGCGAGAGAGAGGGTTACAATTGTTGCTGGGGAAATAAGTGAGACGTAAGAAAAGACATTTTTTTCTGGCTTTCGACAATACATGAGAAGATGATCTCATGACAACAAAAGAGATAGTACACTACTCCAATAAAGGAGGTGTTTAATACCTGACAGTATTATCTCATAACAACAGAACAGATCCTACAGTATCTGTAAAAGAAAGAAATACTGCATGACAAAGAACATATACTGCTTCCATTTTAACTGAGCATTAGAAAACAGTTAAATTGAAATAGTATAGTAAACTTAATGAACATAACTAGATAGTAATAGTATAGTTTCGATTTCACATCTTACGTTTCGCTTTCACTATTTTTAAAAAAATTATTCATTCTTTAACTTGTTCGTTTCTTGTTTTTTCTTTCCTTTCAAATAGAGTCTCTACCTGCCAACAATGACGTTCCCTGGTTGCAAGTAAAATCGAACTAAAGACTTGTCTTCAATCGACAGAGTAGAAAGAAAAGTTTTTCATTGGTCACATCTGTTAGCTGAAGACTGACTGAGATTTATTTAGATATATCCCTTGGGTCAGACATAAGAACAAAAAAGATCGTGCTTGCTGTCAAAATTAGATTCACAGCCATAGCCTCGTGGTGAGCGTCTTTCAAAAGAAAAAAAGAAAAAGAAAAGAAGATGGCCACCAGAAATATGGTTAGCTAAAATATAGGGTTTAGGGTCGTATATGGATATAGGCTCATGTTTATTGGGCACATAAAAGAATTGATGGCTTGAATAAAATTGTCGTCGGCTGTTAGCCATCTTGGGTTTATAAAATGGCCGCTTAACCCCCTAGTTTAAAAATAGTTTTTGTTATACTGTAATTTTGTTGAACATTTTTTCTGTTAGTTACTCGATTAAAAAACTATTATGGCGCAGACATTTTTCTTCAATCCCCCCTCACCACACACACACACACACACACACACACACACACACACACACACACACACACACACACACACACACACACAAATAATTTTCAACGTTTTATTAACATAGTTTAATAAATTAAATAAATTGACAAGATTTTTAAGTAGTTCTATAAACAGAAACCTCATCAATCAATTTAATGGTGATTTTATCTGTATTATTTGGTTTCTTCATCTTCAGTGTTATTTGCATCACCGTTTCGATCGATGTAACTTCCGATCTTTTTCAGGTGTCTCTTGTTGAATTCAGGAATCTTTCTGTTGATCTCGGAAATTTTTCTGCCAAACTCGGGATTCTGCATGGAATTTCGAACGGAATTATTTAATACACATATTAATTCACATAGACGCCCTAAGTGATGTGCAGTTGTATTTTGAGTATCGCCCGTGGAAATTATTGAACCAGAAGAGTGTAACTTACGACTGAATTTTACCAAATACTTTATTTACTACGCTACGGGTACTTACGGACAATTCTAGTACGAATTTCGGAGCCATCGGAGTCATGACTGGCAGAACTATGAAGGGTTCCGTTCGAAATTATCTTCAGATAAGAATAATAAATAATTAAAGGACGTATACCATTACACGTTACTGCAGATTCATGGTATTATCCGCTGTATAGTGACGTATAGGATATAAATAAACTTCTGGTTATCAGTTCTAACGAGGAACGATATATATATATATATATATATATATATATATATATATATATATATATATATATATAGATAGATATATCGTTCCTCATATATATATATATATATATATATATATATATATATATATATATATATATATATATATATATATATATATATATATATATGAGGCTTATCTTTACACTTTATTGCAGTTCCTCGTTATATATATATTGGATTTAAAGAGTTCGGATAAAATCTTTTTATAGATAGGAACTTATCAGGATATACGAAGCGCTCAACGGTAACATAATAATAAATTTAAGACAAAATAAAATAAATATATATGAATTTATTTGTCAGTTCAATGAGGAGAAAGAGGATTTAAGGAGGCTTTTTATGCTATGAAATTTCGAAGGCTAATGACTCTTTCAGAAGAGGAGAAGTGGGCTAGGTTACAGATATAGAGATGCGACAGCTAGCTTAGGTTAAACATTAAGATAGAAATGGAAAATAAAATAGGAAGATAAAGGAAATACATCCATAAAAGATGAAGCATAAAACATATGTAATGATATAGTAAAGTATTTTTATTATATATATATATATATATATATATATATATATATATATATATATATATATATATATACACACACATACACACATACACACATATGTATATATATATATATATATATATATATATATATAACTACTTTGGATGTATTTCCTTTATCCTCCTATTTTATTTTCCATTTTCTAGCCTAATATATATATATATATATATATATATATACATTTATATATATATATACATTTATATATATATATATATACACATATACATTATATATACATTATATATAGATATAGATAGATAGATAGATAGAGATTATAAAAAATGGTAAGGTGTATTTACGACATTACTTGATGTATAACGAAGCGTTTTGGTTTTAACGCGCGTTTATAATCTCCTCGCAGATAATAACATAGAAATTCAACATGGAGAAAATGATATTCAAACAGGATTTGAACTTACACCTAAAAATAGACGCCATTTTCAGCTAGTATCGATATGGTAATTCGCCCATCAATTCTGCGGTTATTCGATGGCAGATATCATGTTCAGAGATAAAGTTGGACACTTTAGAAAATTTTAATTTATATCATGATAGAGCATTCCTTCATTTTTTGTTTTTGTGTCCACCGCTGAATACTGTTATTGTATTCAGGTGACCTTGAAACAAGCCACACTGCCTCTTCTCGATGACGGTAATCGGAAATGAGATGACAAGAGATTCAGAGTTTCAAAGTGACATACGTAGAGGCATTTAAGCAGAATACGAAAAACGGAATATTACGTGATTTGGTTGTTGGTGAAAGAAGGCGAACGGGAACGGACGTGCGAAATGTAGTTCTGTCGGAAGCTTGTTCTTAATGTATAATAAAGATCTATATATTTGGGGTATAAATATCTTCGATGATATCCAATTGGAGAACTGATGCTTCGTCTAGAGCTGGACATGCCCCTTTCAGCAGAACAGTGACTAGCCTTCATCTAATAATCTCTTCAGTTCTTCAGACCGAAATTGGCGGCGAATCGGTATTTTCAAATAACAGTCAAATAATCAGAGAAGAAAGAAAAATGTAAGAAAACAATGACCAAGACGGATTCAAGAAAGGCTAATCAAAAGAAAAATATGAAATTAAACCAACAAAAGACAAAGAAAACTGTAAGTAAAGTTCTTATTAAATGGTACACATAGTTTTATTTACTAATGAGTTCCCGTATATCAAGGGCAAAAGCTACTCGGGGACAAAAGTTAATAAGATGGATTGATTGATGGTTTCATGATAAAGAATATTATGAGAGGATTGAAAATGGTTCATGGAATGAACAAATTTTGATTATTTATGGAGACGGTTTATGATAAGTATTTGTTGACATTGAATTTGAAGACGATCATGGAGTTTTATGGCAATGTATTTCACAGGTTCTTGAAAATAAACTTTCTTCAAGGAAGTCCCCCTCATGACGACAAGTACATAGAAAAAGAAAAAGAAAGTTTTCGGTTGTGATAGAAAAACGAATTATTGGTGTAAATGTCTTATCAAGAAGAATCAGAGACTGGAATTCGACCGAGCATCTTCCATGGAAATATCGATAGAGCAGAAAAAACTAGCAACGTCTCTTCTCTGAGAATAGAAGAGACCTTCGCCTACTAAACTAATCAATTTTGAACTCTGACGAGGAAAAAAAATGCTCTTAGCGCCACCTGCCCATATGTTGCGAAAGTATTTAATTTTAAGCCTTATTTAACTCCTGTAGATAGTGTTATTTTCGAGGCAGTGAACTTTAAATTAAGATAAATCACAGAAAAATATTTTATTATAAAGATATGTGATTTATTCTAAAGATTCATTTTTAGCATTTATAACTGAAATGCAATTTCGGACATAAGCGTATATGACGTATACTAGAGGTTCAATTTTCACAAGTCTATGCATTAAATTAGTCTGTATTTGGGCAATAACGCATCGAATGTTGTCTTTCAAGTGGTCTATTGTGTCTAGTTTATCAGCGTGGAATTGGAATTTTATATATTTGCAAAGAACATAATCTAATAGGGGTAAATCGTACGAACGAGGTAGCCAGTTGACAAATCTACTTTGTGAAATTATTCATTCATTAAATGTTTCTTTAAGTAAATTGATCGTATCACGTGGTGTATGGCATGTGTCCCCCCTCTTGCTGAAATCAAATGATAAATCGCCAAATCAAGCTAAACTCAAAATAACCGATATTTGCCGGATCTGCGATTAGAGAAAATAGTTTTAGTTCGTCGCCTTTAAAACAACTATTCCTCTGGCTTTCGTCAGGTGGTAACCGCGACGGGATAGGAAGTCCAAATCTCCTAACTGCATTCTCAGCAATCACTGCCATCCACAGTTGTTGTCGTCTCACCACGTTTTGACCAAGTAAGCCAACAACAACTATGGATGGCAGTAATAATTGGCCGAAACGTCGTGAAACAACATTTAAAAAAGATGAGAATAATAGTCCGCAATAAATAAATTAATAAATAATGCTTATCTCAATAATGAATGCCAATTAAATAATACAATTGCCACTTGTTTACAATTCCATTCTTGTCACTTTTTTTTTTGAAAATTACTCTCAGTATTTAGTATTTGTTTCGGAAACTGTTTTACATGATATTAGTTCTGTCCAGGGATGCAAACTGCATATTTGAACTAGCTAACGTACTCGTTAGCTAATCGCACGGCTCCAATCTATTAGACCAAGAAGAGCTAAGACTACAGATGTGGACCAGACGATTCCAGAATGACCCGCCCTTACTGACATAGAAATCCCTTCTTTTGAAACTCTTCCTTAGATTCAGAAGAATTCTAGCTCTAGTGGAAACACTCGGCCGCTTGAGAGCAGGAATGAGGCGATCAAAAGTTGTTATGACTAGATTAAGCTGCAAAATTGAATGTGGAGAGGAGGATCATATGATGCAACCACTGCCCAACCAGAGTGTACAGAATCCAGCAATAATGCAAAGAACTTTTTTTTACATAGGAATCACCACTTATCAAGGCCAAGAGGCCACTGGAGGATAAGGGTTAAAGAGTGTACAGTAGAAATTGGATAATATAATAATCGTTAATAATGAAAATTCGGTAAATTTGTTAACTTATATGGAACGTTTCATCAAAACTTGTTTATGTTAGACTTGAAGACGACCATATTGTAGTCAGCTGGAAAGCAGGAAAACGGAAGAGAGTTTCACAGGCATGCAGTTCTAAGAAAGAAGCTTTGTCCATGGAATCCACGTTTAGGTTTAGGCACAGATAAAGAGTGGGGGAAATTAGTGATAGTGTTTTCAGCGAGACGGGTGTTTCTTGTGAAAGTTTGGCGAGGGGGACCATAGATTGGAGCTCAGCTGAGCACTTTCCATGAAAATAACGATAAAGGAGAGACAAAATCGCAACATCTCTTCTATGATAAGGAGGTTGCAGAGAACAGAAAAGGACATCCCCTACGAGGCTACGAAGTCTATTTTGAACTCTATCAAGGCAGGACAAGTCCTTTCTTGCAGCTCCTGCCCAGATGTGGCAACAGCACTCCATCCCTGGTTATTATATAGATAGAGAATTGCAGCAGCAGTGAGATATCTTCTGGATCGATAGAAGGACCCCACCATTTTTCCAGCGGCTTTGGCAACGGATTTAATGTATGTGTTCCATTTCATATCAGGAGTAAAGGTCAAGCCCAGAAGCTTCTCAAAGCATGAGTCCTCCCCAAGACGAGAGCCATTCATTTCAATTGATGCCAGATGGGGAGAACTCTGTAAAACAAAGTGATAAACTGTTGTATGAGCCATACTTCAAAGACATGCAAATATCACAATGTATTTCTAATCTGATTTAATATAGCGATATAGCCTTTATTTCCAAACTGTGAAAACGGAATTGAAAGCGAAGCATTTATCATAAAAATACTTTCGCATGTGTTGTAATTCTTCGCAGTACAAAAGGGTTTAAAGCTTTTAAATCTGATGAGTTAGCCACGAATCGTTCGCCCATTTAATATATAAGACATGAAAATAGTTGAATAAATGTTACCGGGCTCTGAATGCTGTACGACCGATCGGGTGGATCAATAGATAATTTTGGTTTATTTTGGTTTGTTAGTTTAACTGCATTTAAAAGCCTTACTGGTTATATAATGCCGAAGTAATATATATATATATATATATATATATATATATATATATAGGCATTACCACATTATCAAGGCCAAGAGGCGACTCAATGATGAAGATTAAAGAGTGTACAGTAGAAATTGGACAATATAGTAAACATTAGTAATGAGAATTCGGTATATTTGTTAACTTATATGGAACGGCTCATCAAGAACTTATTTACGTTAGACTTGAAGACAACCATATTGTAGTCAGCCGGAAAGCAGGAAAACGGAAGACAATTCCACAGGCGTGCAGTTCGAAGAAAGAAGCTTTGTTCATAAAATCTACGTTTGGGTTTAGGCGCAGATAAAGAGTGGGGGGAATTATTGATAGTGTTTTCAGCTAGACGAGTGTTTCTTGTGAAAGTTTAGCGAAGGGGGGCCATAGAATGAAGCTCAGTCGAACACTTTCCATGAAAATAACGATACATCAGAGACAAACTCGCAACATCTCTTCTGTGAGATAGAGGTTGCAGGGAAGAAAAAAGGGCATCTCCTACGAGGCTACGAAGTCTATTTTGAACTCTATCAAGGCAGGACAAGTCCTTTCTAGCAGCTCCTGCCCAGATGTGGCAACAATACTCCATCCCTGGACGTACCTGGCTCTTATATAGATAGAGAATTGCATCAGCAGTGAGATATCTACTGGATCGATAGAAGGATCCCACCATTTTTCCAGCGGCCTTGGCAACAGATTTGATGTACGTGTTCCATTTAAGATCAGGAGTAATAGTCAAGCCCAGAAGCTTATCAAAACTTGAGGCCTCCTGAAGACGAGAGCCATTCATTTCAATT
>NC_136491.1:94529762-94619762 GCF_053919585.1 Euprymna scolopes
TCGGCTCGAAAAACAGTGTTTATCAGTGTATTTGAAAGATACAAATGGTGGTGGACACTGTTGATTACGTTAAGTTTGAGAAAGTGAGTTAAAACTAAAAAAACTATACAAAATACTGTCACAAACCCACCGATTATATCAGCCTATGTCATGGTAACATATATTTGGTGGGTTTTTGACACTGTATTGTATAGTTTTTAGTTTTCAACTTACTTTCCCAAACTTAACGTATTCAACAGAATCTGCAACCATTTCTGTTTTCGAGCCGATTAAACATTTTACATTACATTAAAACACTAAACAATTATCTAGTTAGGTCGAAACATAACTTACCTTACCTTTGCTTTCATTTATTTGTTTTTCGGACAACTTTTTCGAATCTGTGTATAGTAAACTCCCCCCATCACTCAAATATCAATTACTAACTCACATTCTTGTATACAGAAAAAAAAATTTAGCGTTTCAACATTTTTGCTACGTTCAGCTTTATCCACTGATTGTTGGTTGAGCCCAAGCCATGATTGACGGTAATCCAGAGGATCAGGATCCAATTCTGCAAGAGTAACATTTTTTTTCATTTTCGCCTTTTTTTTTTTACTTTTTGGAGTGGATTGCTGTACTAAGAATATAAGAAACATGCATTTTCTCTTTTTATCAGAATTTTCCATTACACCAACTTGAGCCGCAGCAACGTGTGGCAGGGTACAGCTAGTACAAAATAATAATAAATGATAAATACACGAAAGAAGTTTCGTTTCATTTTCTTTCGATAGGATTCCATGTTTTCGTTCGTAAATAAATTTCTGCTTCTTGATAAAACTTTGAGACGAACAGAGAGAGAGAAAGAGAGAGAGAGAGAGAGAGAGAGAGAGAGAGAGAGAGAGAGAGAGAGAGAGAGAGAGAGAGAGAGAGAGATTAGATTGTCGTATCGGGAGAGATAACGAAGGAAAGAGAGAGATTGAATCATCGTATCAGCAGAGAGAGAGAGAGAGAGAGAGAGAGAGAGAGAGAGAGAGAGAGAGAGAGAGAGAGAGAGATTACATCAACAGATACGGATTGACCTCATTTCATTAACGCGCCATTTCTTGGTTTAAACAGAATAAAAACAAGTGCTGATTCAGTTCAGATTTAGTAGTGCAGTGGGTAGCGGTTCCACCTTATATCCTACTGTAGTCACGTTCTTGCTATACTAAAGGAATAGATTTGTTTTATTAATGCTATCGAATTCATACAATTATATTTTTTCTTTTTATTTGTTTTTTAAATATCGAGATGAAACGAAAAAAAACTTCATTTGTTTTTGTTTTAAGATTTACGTTTTATTTTTTTTACAGTGATATGTTAAATAATTGACACAAAGTATTGCAGTTAATGAAACAAATAATAAATGATGAATACACGAAAGAAGTTTCGTTTCATTTCCTTACGATAGGATTCCATGTTTTCGTTCGTAAAGAAATTTATGCTTGTTCGTGCCCAACTATACGGCACTATACTTTTTATCGAGGGGGGGCATGGTTAACATGTACTGCTAGTAGTTAAATATTTAGAAATTAATGAAGAATTCGAATCTGTTATTGTATCGGGATCTGTAATTTAGTACGAAATCGGTAATTGCATCAGATTCGGGAAAAATATTAGAATCGTCCCATCACTAATATATAGTCTAAAAAAGCTTTGAGTAAGAAATATGTAAAAATAAAAATAAAGAATGCAATTTAAATTCCCGGAAAAAAACAAACAAACAAACCAAATTTTACTTACCGCAGACTTAACACTTGCGTAATTCGATTCTAAAATGTCTACAATTACAAAAGAGAATTCAACTATATACGTATAAAAAAACAACTAAAATTGTTAAATTGAAATAGACTTAGCACTTGCATAAGCCGACTTTAAAAAGTTTAGAAAGAGAATTCAAGTATATAAGGATGAAAAAAAAAAAGAGAAAATCTTAACTACAATCGTTAAATAGAAAAAGGAGATCTCAGCTGCCTCCCATGTAGCTGTTTCCGAGATTATATATATATATATATATATATATATATATATATATATATATATATATATATATATATATATATATATAATAAATCTTGAATTATATATAAGTCTTTAAATAAATACGTATATGTATAAGCTCTATTAAATGCTAATATTGGGCTTCTTTTTGTAACTGAAATTCGATCATTCGTGAATTATTTTGAACTATATAAATTTAATTTATATTTCAGAATCACTCTCTCATATGCATATATATATAAAGTAATTTATGAAAATATATATGTCAGTGAAGTTATACAGAATTTTTCTCATTTCGTCATCGTAAGGATTCATCAGGGTAATTTATTAGTCTAACAAGTCCTTATAAGGATAAAACGTGGAAAATTCTGTGAATCTCAATAACCTGCATAATGTATTGAAGTAAATAAAAAAAATCGATGCATAAATATTACATCTCCTTAGTAGAAACCCAATTAAAGAGATAAACGCATCAGCAATGTCACTAAGATACTCTGAACCGCTTGTAGTTGGCCCATAGAAGATTCGAGGCATCTCAAGCAGAAGACCATGGAATTCATAGCTATACACAAGGCACTACATCCAAAGGATAATACTGACCTACTCTTTTGGCCAAGATCAATGTGTAGTATCTGTTCCGGCAGATACTGCACTTAAGATAATTTGTACCAGTCAATGGAGGGGAAACCCTCTATACTGGGACAATTATTATTTTTGGTAACCAGAGTGACCCCTTTTAGGGGAGCTGGTTTTTACCTCACATTAAAAACGGCCTTGTGCCTAATTTGCTCAGTGGGGGAGCAAATAAATACCATCTGTTCCGGCAGATACTGCAAGCTATGACTAGCAAAGACCAGATGTGGGGGAAACCCCACATGCCTGACCTTTAACCAGCTCCCATTTCCCACCTCTCGGGAGCTGGTCCCCCTTTTTCCCTTCCCCCTCCCTTCACTCCTCACATTAAAAATCGGCCTTGTGCCTAATTTGCTCGGTGGGGGAGCAAATAAATACCATCTGTTCCGGCAGATGCTGCAAGCTATGACTAGCTATGACTAGCAAAGACCAGATGTGGAGGCAACCCCACATGCCTGACCATTAACCAGCTCCCATTTCCCACCTCTCGGGAGCTGGTCCCCTTTTTCCCTTCCCCCTCCCTTCACTCCTCACATTAAAAATCGGCCTTGTGCCTAATTTGCTCGGTGGGGGAGCAAATAAATACCATCTGTTCTTCAGATGCTGCACTCCCATTTCTTGTTCTCTTTCGGTGTAGGAGTAGTCCTTCACGACTGAGACAATTTTTATTTTTGTACCTTTTCTCCACGTTAAAAAACGACCTTGGTGTCTAACTCTGTCCCGTGGGGAGGCATTGTAAATAGGTACTCTATGTGAAAAGGAAAGATGGAGGAAGAGGGTTTGTTTGTATAGAATACAGTATAAACATCAACAAAAACAATTAGAAAAATACATAATGGAGAACACGGAAAGAGACACTGAAAAAATTAACAAGACAGAAAAAAAAGAAACAAAGGATGAGACGAGAAAATAAAAAAAAATGGAAGAGAAATACTACAGGGACACGTCTTAAGGATGACAAAAGATGAGATTAACGCAAACACTTGGGCATGTCTACAAAAAGGAAACCTAAACAGAAAAATCCCTTATACCAGCCGCACAAGCTAACACAATCGGAACCAACTACATCAAAGCGAGGATCGACAAGACTCAAAGAATCAGCAACTGTAGACTGTGTAGAAAAATGGACAAATAAACGAATGCAGCAAGCTAGCCCAAAAGAATATAAAAATAGACAAAATCAAGTGCGGAAGGCAGTTCACTGAGAATTATGCAAAACGGTACAAGCAGAAGTACTTGAAAATTAAAGTCATAAAATCCTATGTGACATAGATATACGAACGGATAAACCCACCCAAGCAAGAAGCCGTATGTCATAATTGTTAACAAGAAGGAAAAAGTTTTACCAAATTGCAGATTTCGCTGTTCCAGCAAACCACAGAGTGAAGATCAGGGAGACTGAGAAGCGAAGCAAATACATTGAAATGGCCAGAGAACTTAAAGGAATATGAAAGATGAAAAAAGTCAAAATTAATGCTAGGAGCGCTATGGACAATGCCGAAAAACTTTGAAGAAGAAAGGGAGAGATTGAAATCAGAGGAATAGCTGAGACGATACAACGGATAACAGTAATAAAAAACGGTTGAAATATTAAGGAAAACCCTTGAATGCGGAGACTAATACAAACGAGCTGTAGGCGCAAGCCGGACAGATAGAATTTTTCACAGAGGTAAAACAGAAAGGGACATCACATGGAAGTATGCAAATTGAAACCGGATAATTGTAAGTTTACCCCTATTTACTAGCCTTTTTCTTTCCTTTTTTTTTGTCTGTGGGTCACCATAAAATAAACTGACGCCACACGGGTTAGAGAGGAGAGTCAAGGAGGATGGAATGACCGAGGAGAGAAAGCACTACCCAGATCTCCGCTGGATAAATGCAAAGATGACTGGGACCTTGGGGAGACTTATTGCAACCCAAATTCCAATGGTCAACGCGAATGGGAAATAGTAACTGGCTGTTATGATAATGCAAATTAAAATGCAAAAGTTATCGAAAGAGGTGGAGACTATTGGGAATCTGAGGAGACTTGTTATCACTCAGACTCCAGAGAATTCTACAAGTTGTTCTCAAAGTATGAGTTCGTTTTATGTGGACTTCTATACAGTAGGGCCGGTTTAAATTTTTTTTTTACACAAATGTATTTTATATGACTGGCAGAGTTCCTAGATAGGTTTTGTATTAGAATATCTTTGATAAGTGTCGATTATCGATAATCGAAAAAATCTGATGAAAGAAGGAACAGGCAACTTTGATTAAAGTTAACGCCTTACACAGCCTACAACATCACAAGTAGCTTTGAGAAGTTTTATTACCGAACAAGCAAAAATGTCCGTCATATAAAATCTACAGTAGGTGATTTGAAGTGATTTTTTTCTGTTTAGAGAACAATTTAAACATGATATGTGACTTTTGCGTTTTAAACTTCAATTCAAGCCATCATCTAAATCTACATAATTCTAAATTTATTTGTAAATTGAGAAGTAGGAATGATTGTAAATTTACTTGTAACGTGACAAATAGAAATGACCGACATATAAAATCAACAGTAGATTCTTTGATATGACAAAGGCCCGTTCGAAATGAACACAATTGAACCATCATACTTGACTTTTTCATTTTAAACATTAACTCAAGCTATTATATATATATATATATATATATATATATATATATATATATATATATATATATATAAAATTATAAAATGAAAAGTAGGTTCCCTACAGTTCAATGTAGACTACAATGTATTGAAGACTAAGTCATTGTAGGGAGGATTGAAAAATGGGCGATTTTTACCGATTTCGATGACAATAAAATATGGAATATGGGAATGTGAAACATTTGTTGATCCCCCATTCATTCCCGGGCAACGTCGGGTCTCCCTGCTAATTATTATTTCTTCATATGTCCATATAAAATTTTATAAGATGTAATATTTTGTGTATCGATTTTCAGTATTTACTTCAATAGTGTCCAATAATCTAAAGAAGCTTTGAGTAAAGAAATGTAAAAATAAAAATAAAGAATGCGATTTAAATTCCCGGAATAAAAAAAAAACAAAACAAACAAACCAAATTTAACCTATCGCAGACTTAGCACTTACATATTTCGATTCTAAAATGTCTATAACTACAAAAGATACTTCAACGATATAAGAATGAAAAATAAAAAAAAATAAATAAATGGAAATAAACTTAGCACTTGCATAAGCCGATTCTAAAAAGTCTACAATTATAAAATATATATATATAACAGTGTTCAAAACCGTCATCGAAATCTAGTGGACAAGGATCTTTTCGCATTCCCACGTCCTCTTTTTCTCAGAAGAGAAATTGCTAAACTATCTCTGCTCTATTGTTACTTTTATGGTAGGTGCCCGTAAAACATTTGCAACAAACACTCACCTAACTACAACAACTGTCAACAATTTCCCCCACTCTCTATCTGTGACTAAAGCTAAATGAAAATTCCATGAACATAGTTTCTTTTCCATAACTGTCCGTTTGTGAAGCACAATACCATGGAGCTGCTTCCCAGCTAACTAATGTTAATAAGTTTTGTTAAACTGTTCTCTTACATAATTAAACTTTACTCAAGTTTCTACCATTAGTGCTCATTACGGCGTTGTTTCACCGTCTGCCTAACACGCATTAACGTTTATCCAACTGAATATGAATGAAAATAACACCTCCAACTACTTCACGTACTGTAGATTCTTTGTTTACGCTCTTTAAACCTATATCAAGGCATATCGACCGGTTTTGAGTTATTTATAGTTGAGACAATGCATAAACTGCTGATTGCTTGGGTTTTTTTTTATCGGCGGGCTATAAAAATGTACGTCTAAAAAGATTTTCTCTTAAACAGTTCGGTTGTGTATTCTGACTCACGCGAAAACCTAGCTAAAAAAATAATGTTCCTGGCCTACAGTAAGCTACAAAATGGTCATGATTGCTGAATCTCCACGCATCGAGGAATGAGAGAGGAAACCTAATATTCTGAAAGACAAATTCGTCAGTACTTCTGTTACAGAATTATGTAACCAGTGCCCCACACGCGGGATGTACTTTAGAGCTAAGATCTGACTGATGGACCATCACTTGACTCACTAGAGAACCGCAAGATCACTGTCGTCTTCACAAGCGATGCACGAACATCATCATTCAAATCTAAATATAGGTGATGGATCTGATTAGATTTGAATTCGGCTTAACGAATTCCATATTCTGCATTTGTATCCACTTACCACACGTGCTCCTCACGTAGATAGATATAATAAAAACAAGTGAAGCATGCATGGTCTCCTCTGAGTGCACAGTGAACGAGGCATAAAAAACATTACTAAGTTCAGCATTTGCCCCCCCCTTTAGTCCCAAAAGTCCTCAGGGGATGTCAAATCCTGAAGAAAGTGAACAAACGGTGCAGTTTTAGGCTTTAACATATGTAAATTTGAGGTCTGCACCAAAAAAAAAAAAAAAAAAAAAAAAAAAATCACCAAGTCCATCATTTGCCTCACCCCCATTAAGCCCTAAAGTCCCCAAGGCCTTAACATATTTAATTTTGAGTTCATCACCATGAAAAACTGCTAAATAGACATACACAGAAAATTTTGGACAAATATGGTAAAACAGTTCCAAAATTGTAGTGTTTTTATTAGCCCTAAAACAGCCCCTGGGACACACCGAAGAGTTATCGCAAAGTATAGAGAAACAAAATTATATAGTAATCAGTTAGTTACAACTTTTCAGAAAGTTTTATAAAAATCCAAGGCATCAATTCAAAAAAACATGAATATGATGTTTTTAATTTAAATGAACAACTTCTACTATATAAGGTTTAATTCGTAACACTTACTTGGATATGATATCGAATACGATAGTGTATTTATAATGCATATATGTTGGCTATTAAAACGTTATAATTGTTGAAACTGAGAAAAATGGACAAGGCATCGAGTGAATGAAACGTATCACCATTTAAAGAAAATACGATTGAAAGAAAAAATGAATGAAAATGAGAAAGCTTGTGCTTATATATTGGTATAACAGCAATACTACTATATCAAAGAATGAATGACGGAATGAAACAATGAATGAATGAAAAAGAGGAAGGTAATCCTAAGAGAGGAATGTTAATTTTTATTATGAGAATACTACATCAAAAAAGTGTAGCATGGATCCTGGCTTGAATAGGACATAGACAAGGGTTGTAAATTTCTTTATAACATTATAGTCAGCGTTAATCTTGGTACATTCACAGATACGAAGTTGTGTAACGTTGTACCCTATTTTAACATTTATCTTTAAACGGGCCTAACACGTGGTAGACTCTGTCGCAAGCAAACAGAAAAAAGTAAAAGAAAAACAGCTAGACTCACTTTCTTTCTAAACAAAAGCCTTTGTATCTGGTATTTCCAATGTTTAAACAGTTCATTTCTCCTTTTCTGGTCACGTGTGACTTTTGGTCCCAGTTGTGACGTCACCCACTCCTCCAAAACATGCTTCTCTCGTCACGTCTCTAACACCTCTTCTCCAAACACTCGCGTCTCGAACACGTCCTTTCCCACTGTCTCGTATCTCGAACACGTCCTTTCCTACTGTCTCGTGTCTCGAACACGCCCTTTTCTGCTCTCTCGTGTGTCCAACATTCAGAATCCTCTGCGTCTCGAACACGTCTATAATACGTCTGTTCCTCTGAACACCTTTCTTCGTCCACCTGTGTCTTTTTGGCTCTCCTGTGACGTCATATCGCATATCTTTATGAAGCTGCTGCTTCCATCAGCATCAATAGCTCTGTTAGAGTTATTGCCTGTATTATATGCAAGCCAGGAACCACGCGATACTTCTACTGCAAATCTCGTGCATTCAATGCTTATAAGTACGACAAAAAATTGAGTTGCTTCCAACTTTCTTTCCACAAATACAGCAGGAGAAACTTTTTCTCTTTCTGGAAGCTTTCCAACACTACAACCACTGATAATTATTTTGGTCTTGGGTAATATTCGCTCTCAGACCATTATTTTTGCAAAGCATTCTTTTGAGTCTTTGATTTAATATATATACCTTTTAACGTGTGGATTTTATTTGGTTTAGTAGCGCCGATCCAGTCTTGGATAGGATATAAAATGACAGTCATGTCTTTGTAAATATACCTAGAGCCGATATGAGAATTAAAAACACCATTAAAGTGGCGAGTGAGAAAAATGGACAAAAATGTAAATGCTGTGAATCATAGATAAAGAGCGTCAAACATCTACCCACTGTCTCATACATTCCATACATTTTAAGATCCTAACCATACCTTTCAATGATATTGCTTGTATCTCTGTTGCACTTGGTTCATCAGGTATATTTCCCAGATAGTTTTTTGAAATTCTTTTTCATAAGTTCAGTTGCTCTTGCGTTCAGGAAACATTGTGTGTATGCGGCCTTTGCCAATGTGCGAATATGCGTGAACTGTTGTGTGTGAGAAGTAGTCATTCGCCTTTTCTGCCTTGAAGAGCAGAGGGGGATACTGACGGTAATCTCGTGTTAGCCGATTGCTTTTTTTTCTGACTGAACTGTCTCTACATGGTTGTGTTGCTATTTTATAAGCATAATCTCGTTACATAAGTAAACGTGTAGTTACAAACGCTAATCGGCCATGTAGAAACTGTAATAGAAGTAAAACATAGAACCAAGAAAACTGAAACTGCAAAACTGTAATTAACTACTCCTGTCCACACACAAAAACTACAGTGTCTCGACATCAACTGCCCCTATACTAAGTAGTCAGAGAGGATGAAAAGACCGAGTGGAAAGAGCACTAAGCAGGCCTCCACTGGATGAATGTGAAGGGATTGGGACTTTGGGAAGGCTTATTGCCATCCAAATTCCAATGAAAACCAATAGTCATATCCAGAGAGAAGTCAATGTAAAGCGGCTGTTGCGATGATGCAAATGTATTTGCAAAGGTTACTGTTAATGGAGAGTTCTGGAAAGCTGTGGAGACTTATTGTCACACAGACTCCAGAGAACACCACCAGTGGTTGTCAGAGAGTAATCTCTAATTATATCCTGTGTGAGAACCCCCTAGTGAGTCTAATAATAATAATAATAATAATAATAATAATAATAATAATTCGAATGGAAAAGTGTGCGCTCCTGATCATAAGAAGAGAAAAACTGGAAACTCCGGTGAAGACCAACGAGAACTCAATGGTAAGTGGCTGTTACAATAACGCAAATCCATCTGCAATGGTTATCAAAAGAGGTTGCAAGTGGTCACTTAGCCTGTGTGAATACTCCTAGTGAGTAAATAATAATATTTGTTTCTAGAATTATATTTTGTGTTTATTATTGTTATGAAAGCCATTACTTAACTTTCTTGTCTGTTATTCCATCCGGGCCATCTTATAACGTAACCGGATACCTCCGGTGGGACAAGGGGATATTGGCGTGCTAAAGAAATCACAGAGAAAAACCAAGCAAAAAGACGCCTGGAAGGACAAAATCAGAAAAAAAAATAGCAGATCTAGAAAGCAGTGAAAAGGAAAGAGCGTCCATCTTGATTTAGCGAAGAGCGCTCGCCAGAAAAGAAAATCGTAAAATAAAACGCATAGTGATACACTGACGAGACAATAGGACTAAGATCCGAGATTACAAGTGTCTAAAAAGCTCGGAGCGGATGTGTAGGCGCGAAAGGACATTGTCACCATATTCTGTTAGAATACACAATAGGACTATATACCCATTTTTATCAGTCGATGGAAAAAGAGAAAAAAAAAAGGTCACCAGACGTTGTCAGGTAATATGCATACCTGGTTATCAGTTGACAAGGAATATAACGGAACAGGTTTTAATGAATGCGACAATTAAATGCTGGTTTATTTCTTGTGGTTTAAAGTATAACAAATTACTCACAAGCGACAACACGTTTGTTTCGATCGGCAGTGGAAGAAAAAAGAAAAGAGGTTGAGGATTCATTTTATAGATGCGGCATTCATTTACGTATTGTGGGAGAACATAATTTATAAAAAAGACTGAATTGGAGAGGATAGTGTGTCGAATCTTTGAGAGATGAGAGTGAGCAGAGACATCGATAGTTGGTAGTATAGATTGAGTTAAGGGGAGTCAGTAGGAATTCAGGAGTTGGTGTAAAGAGGTTCAGAAATTGTTTTTCCATATCAAACAGCATTTATTTATTTACTTTTTTTTTCACCCCCAAAATAGACATTGTCACTTGGAATTTAAGGGGTTACTATTTGGGATCGTGTCTAACAGGAGACTGTAGGAAGTTGAGCAGCGAGATGTTTGTTCACATTACATTTAAACTTCAGCAGCGTTAATACAGTCAGTGAAGCAGGAAACAGAGAGAGAATTCAAGCGTTTAGCAGTCCGTAGAAGGCTTTCCAACATCTAGAGATGTTAATAGTGAAGAAGTTGGATTTTCCTGCTTGTCGGGTTAGTTGAGAGCATGTAGGTTGAGAGTACACAAGTGCTATGAGTTCATCAGAGCATATTCCATTAAAATGCATACAAAAACAGGCACAGAGATGCAATATTGTGGCGATCGGACAGAGGTTGGAGCTTGATTTAAAGAACGCCACCTATTAGATTTGAGACTCTTTATTGGACCCCGTAAATGTCGATCGGTTCAATTTTTTCTGTATGGTGGGGTTCTATGGCGCATCTCTGCTTCTAATGCATGTCTATGACAGGGGTTGCTTTCTCAGGGTTTTACACCGTCAACATCTGCAAAAGTACTGTCTGTGGATTGCTCTCTCTGTCTCTCTCTTTCTTTCTGTATGTCTCTCTCTTTCTCTCTCTATATATATTATATATGATATATTATACACATATATATATAATATATATATATGTATATATATATATATATATATATATATATATATATATATATATATATATATATAGATAGAGAGAGAGAGAGAGAGAGAGAGAGGGAGAGATACATTATGTTCACGTCCTGAAAATGGAGCAATAATGCATCTGTAAGGGAGGAAACTCTTCAAGGCTCAAGGGAATTAATTAATACTATGAATAAAGCTATCACTTAAAAACAACAACTAAAAGATTCCAACATAAAAAGTGATAATGCTTTTGGATGTTGTTTATTTTTATGTCAAACGAAACATGATTGGTTTATAAATAAGGAATAGGTAGAGAAAACATTACTAAGACAGTAGTTTTTACGATGTTAATCTCAAGTAAGCTGATTGTTTTTTTTAAACTTGATACGTGTTTTATAAATTTAAAGAAATTGGCATAACATATTAAAAAACCGCTACATTAATTTTTCTTTGATAATCCGTACAACACAATGAAGATAAATGGTATTCGGCATCGTACAAAGTGAATTATTTTGTCTTAAAAACATAATTTCTAATGGTTTAGTGTTGCTAATAAGAACAATAAGTGAATATCATCGTAGTACTCACTCTCCCATGCAAATATCAAGTAGCGTATTCTTTCCATAATTTTTTTCACAAATATCCTTCTTACCCTAACTATACAACGTTTGAAGCTAGATATTGACATATCCAGATACTGAAGCAATACTACTTAAAAAGCAGGTATAACTAGTATTAATTAAATTTTGTTCAACTTAAAAAAAAAAAAAAATCTTCTGCTTCATTTTATTCATTTATTTATTTATTTTATTTTTTTTTTTTGCATCTGAACTATTTTCGATGGGAACAGTCACAAGGACTTTTGTGTCTCCTCCAATTCAAAAGAGCCTGACGTGGATCTAGTCTAATGTTTCCATCACTGTTTCCATGACTGTTTCTATGACTGTTTCCATGGGCCAAATCACGCTCTCAGCGCATCCGCCTACATGTCAAGCGTAAGATTACACGGACTATTTTCAATTTGAGCATTCTAAGGTCTTCAGTGTGGATCGTTCCGGAAGATAGGGTGATTTGTTAAATGTCTTTCACACCAACCCCTAAAAGGACGAAAAAGTCAATAGAAAGCTGTGAAGCACAAAGATTGATGGCCTTCCTTTTTTTATACTGCTGCTGCTGATGATATCGTTGCAGTTTTTCCCGCCTCTTTTTTCTTCAGTCTAAGCATTATCGTGTGTCTTTTTCGATTTTAACCTTAAAGAAAAAAATAAAATAAATAAATAAATAACCCAAAGACAATGAAATGTTTGCCGAGCAATGTCACTTTTGGGTAACGACTGACTTCCAATATGTCCGTTGAGACGAAATTCCTTAGAATTCGACACCTCGTATTTACACAGTGGCGGATTAAAATAAACGCAACAAACTAGATTAAATTGTCAGGGATGAGTGATGCCCGACTTTCGCCATGAACGACGTTTTGATGCGGCTTCTTGAATGCGACCTCGTATCGTTTGGTGGAGCACTGTCTGTCGATTGACCAATTGGCGATGCATCGATTTGAAACTATTGCTGAACACGCAGTAAAAAAAAATGGACGTATCTTGATTTAGATGCGTCCAGGCATTTCTTAATATGATTCTAGCCAATAGGTCAAACACGCTTAAGTTTGAAATATTCATTTACATTAGTCCATCACGCTTATTTTTTATTTCAGCATTTTAGATGTATTAACACACACTTAATAGAAATTACGTCTATCCGTAGGTCTGTCTGTTTGTCTGTCTGCCACACTTTTATTTATGTGAAAATCGGCCCAAACAACGCGTGAAGCCACTTGATGCAAGGCTCTTAGATGAATGAAAGATGGTTATCGCAAAACAGGAAATGCCTATATTAATCATAGTCTTGAAAAGACCAAGGTAATAGGTAGGAAGAAAACAGTCAGCAATAAAGCAGCCTCTGTAATAGGAAGCTGTAATATAATGAGCTATTATAACAATGAATTGATGAAGACTACAAGACCAACGAGTCAAACGAGCTGGAACAAAAGAAGCAAGGATTAAAGCCTGGATCTGACAACAATATTCCACGCATTGTCTGATAGTAAAATTGTAGAGATAGAGAATAACGTTTGAGAACTTAACATCTGAAATAGAATTTTGTTATTATGTTTGTCAATTTTTGAGATGAGGTTTGATAGTTTGTAATATTTGGATTATTCGGACTACTATTCTCATATTAAGTGTTATTCTCACAAGTATGATATTAAGTATTATAAAAACATTATTCGGCTAATATGACCTCCGACTTTTTTCAGGTGTCTCTTGTCGAACTCGGGAATCTTTCTTGTCTTTCCAATGTGCAACGCCTTGAAAGAATTTTATGATTAATAATATTCTCTTAGCTATGCGATAGGCTTTCTTTTTCACGTCACTGAATTTGATGCATAAGATTCTCATATCATCATAGGAGCTACCAGAAATATTGCTGGACACAGCTTTTAAATCTACTAGTGACTTGTGAATGATCTGAGCTGTATAATCTTTCAACAAATAATTATTGTTACATTATTCAAAAAGGAGATCAGTCCGCGGAGTGCTATTCTTTCTTCCTTTGGCTTGAAATGACCTTTGCTCTCCATTGATACAGACTTTGGTGATCAGTGCTGGACGATTCGCTATCTTGATCTTTTCACAACGTGAGGAGAGTGGTGATTCGACGGACAGGACCTTTCAACATCCATGGTCTTCGCCAGAGTGACCGCAAAGTACCAAGGAGTCAATTGCGACCCAGAACGGCCAGATCGTGTTGTGTCTCGAAGTCATTCCTTTCAGTGTATGTAGCTGGCGTCTTTTGTATTTAAATTAACAAGTCTCATCTCAAACTATTTTCAAGTATTGGCTCACCTAAATTCGTGTGATTTCTCCGGCCAGTGGACTGGGGTCAACAACACTGGTCATGAGCTGATTACTTTCTTCACTCATCAACCCAAGGTCAAAATCCAGTATGATGAAAAGATTATGTTCCTCGGAATTCAAAAAAAAGAAAAAAAAAGAAAAAAAAGGTGGATACAAGTTACGAACTCGTGTGTACGAAAAGTAGTCGCACATGAGTATGTGTTCTCTGCCGCAGCATGGTGCACACAGTTTCTATAAGGTCTCAGCCCTTCAGCTATTCTTATTCATTTTAGTTAGTCGAACGAATTGGCTTTGTTCCATTTTTTTACTTTTTAGTAATAGAGTGCGTATAAAATGACCACCCACAACTCTTATTTTGATCTTGGCCCCTCCAAATTAAATTCATCTTGGAAGTATACGAACCACTCCAAAACACGATCGCTACTTCATTTACCCCCCCCCCCCACCATCCACTGGAATCTCATCAACATTTTTTGGCTATTTACGAACTGAAAAACCGTTAGCGACCTATTATTTAGAAACTTAAATAACACCTGTTTAACAAGAAGTGCGGTAAGGCATTGTACAACATTTGCTTCACTATAGACTTTTCATTACACAACACTGCTGACTATTTTCTTTCAGAATCGCGATTAATATATTCTAGCCTTGTTGTGTTTCTTGACCTTCAGGCTGGGGTCAGAGTGACTCGTTTTCTTGTTCCTATTTATTCCACTCCTAGTTTTTAAATTGACTTGTTTATTTTCGGTCCTGAACAAATCGGAAAATATAGATTGTTTCGAAAGGGTTGGTAAGCGCTACTAATTATTTTTAGGAAAAATATGTGCTATCTATTAGTTTGAAAGATTTAGTAAGGTTTACTAAAATTTTTTGTGTGTTTTGTTTCCTACTCTCCACTCCAAATGAATTAGTAAAACTTTATAATTATGGATAAAATTTAAAGTTTTAAAATACTTTAGGAATATCCTAAGTGGGTGGGGTTCTACAGTAAATGTGATATTATGGCAACAGAAATGATTTTGGCCAAAAGTAAGACAGTCAATTATATTATAGAACGACCCCCATTTCTTCCTGCACTTTTTATCGCCTTTAGCCTCATTTTACATGTTGAATTTTATTTTCATTATATGGAAAAAAATCTGTTATCTACTCTGTTCTCGGTTAAAGAAGGAGAAATCCTTCTTGACTGGGAAAAGTAATTTTTTTCAATCAAGACTGCCCTTTTGGGGGAAGCTGGATATTTCATACATAAAAAAGACATTAAAAAAAAAAGTGTGTCTAACTTTGCCCTCGTGGGGGGGGGTCGTGTAAAAAGATAATTGCTGTGTTTTCTCTTAAACTAGATTCTCTTAAATAAATTTCGTTGATTCTGTTTTTGTTTTCAGACTTCAGTTAATGATGTTGGCGTTGAGTGAAACACATGATCCATCATAGAGAGAGGCTTCCCATCCATCTTTTGCTTTCGTGAATAAATTGCAATTAGTTTTCTAACATCTCCCCTTCTGTTTATGTTAATTTTATGGAAACACAAGCAAGCATACATTATTATGTATTACTCCAACAATATATATATATATATATATATATATATATATATATATATATATATATGTATATGTATATATATATATATATATATATATATATATATATAAATCCGCTGATTAAGCACTATCCACTTATCTTTTTTAAAATTAAATATGTTTTTAACTTTTTAAAGATGTCTTTTAACATGTTTTATTAATCATTTGTTCATATATATATATATATATATATATATATATATATATATATATATATATATATATATATATATATATATATATATAAAAAATACAATAAATCCGTATTCCTGTCTGTTTGGTCACAGTGACGTAATAATACATATAATATATGATACTAGCAGGACCCGTTAATCGGCGTTGCTTGATGGTAGAATGCACGGCCCCCGCGTAAAAATGTAAAATACGACTATTAGTTTTGTTGTTGTCCAAATATTAAATTACTAAGGTTGAAGGAAAGAAACGGGTCTGCACTGCCAAAATAGCCTAATCAGTTGTTTTATTTTTTAATAAGTGTATAATATGTAACTGCAACGCGCGCCACAGCTTTAACACCCCTCTTTGTATGTCACACTATGTAACCGCAATTTAATATTATCATCCTAACTGTTTTTTTTTTTTACAATTTAAAAGAAGAAACTTTAAATAAACCGCTATTATTTTACAAATTTCTTGCAGCGTACAAAAATAATGTAAATGCGAGACAAAAATCGTTCTTATGTAGTGACGTTTATGAAGCCGTAGACATACTCATGTTTAGGAAACCTAGAAAAATAAAATAATCATATTTTCCTGAAATTTCCGCGATTTAATCATTATTAAATAAACTTGTTTTGTAACTAATCTGTGTTTCAGCCTTCTTAGATGGTATCGCGCTCTGCTATCATATGCATCCAAGATCAATATCTACTTTAAAATTTGGTGGTTATGCATTTTTGGTACCGCGCTATGTGTAAATAGTGTTTTCAAGTTAAATTCAAGTTTCCCGCTAATTTTTTTTAATAGTGGCAAAACACCCTCCCCAAAGTTAAAATGGATTTAAATAAAACATTATTATTTCAGCACCAAAAATACATAAGTACCCAAAATTGTACTTTGTATTGTTCAACGCTTTTAATTATAAATCATATATTAAAAAAAAAAACAAAAAAAAAAAACACATGCACTCATTTTCAAATTTCGGTACGTCTGCCGTTTAAAGCCGATTTTTCCGTGAGTCTCGCTGGGCAACGCCCGGCGAACGACGGAAACCGCCGGATTGTACCGAGTGAGCAAAAAGAAACGCGAGCGAGCGGACGTTAAAAATTGGAAGAAGAAAAAAAAATAAAGAAAAGATTTTAAAAAGGAAAATAAAAGGACAGAGTATCATTGTGCCAACGTATTATAAATACCCCAAACCTCCCATGTTAAGAACGGCTTTCAGAATAAACACCTTTAAACTCAAAAGCCGTTCTTAACATGAGGAGGTTGGGCGTGTTTACACTACGCTTGAGCAGGCCGTAACTTTCCATACACAAACAAATAAAAAAAGTCACATCCTCGCATGTAAAATAATAGCGTGATTAAATTATACTCATTCAAAGTCAGTGAAACATTTTTAATAAAACGAGGTTTCGTTCATTCCAAAATGGCAGAATATAAACTTGTCAGCCAATGAGAAAGTGAGAAATGTGAGGAGGGAGAAATTATTATTTTTTGGGTTAGAGGAAATGAAAGATTATGATGTGTGCAAAAGAATATGAGCCAAAAAAGTTGGGCGAAACCCCATTTATGACCCTAATGCAGAAAACTTCCCGGTGTCGAATGGTAATAAGAGTAGAATGTTTTTAGAGGGAAAAATAGCAGCTACTTCCCTTGTATATCTGTGCGATCGTGATGATGACACTCCTATAATTAAATCTACGGTTTTATTATAACGAATTAATGTGTCTTAAATGTCGTTCTATAGTTACATAAGATATTGGCTAATAGTGTAAATATAATAAATTTGAATGTGCCATCTGTTGTTGTAAACCTACGGTATTTTGATCCAGAGGGGAATTTCTGCGCCTCCTTTATTGTATACTAGCGAGGGGTACCCGGCGTTTCCCGAGTGTTTGGAGGTGTGTGTGGAAACTCCGGGGGTGGGGGTGGGGTTAAAAAAAGTAATTATGAGGATCAAATCCGAACCGTTGAGGCAAAGTTGTAAATAAAAGTGTGAAAAAAAAAAAAAAAAAAAAAAAAAGTGCGACGTTAACCATTGCCCCACCGCGACATGCTAACGGAAACACGTATGAATTTATTTAATTACTTGGATTTGGCAGGTGCACGTTTTAATGACTTAATGAGGTCAAGTTTGACTGCGGGATAGTATTTCATTTACTGCGGAATGCTTTTTTTTAATTTTTATTTTCCCAAGATGTTATAGGAAAAAGACTAACCCACATGCGGCGAGCAACAAATGTTGAATATTTATCTTCCCGAAATCGAGCAAATTAAATAGACAGGCGAGCTTCGTTGTTAACTGTGAGATATTACGATTTATATGTGATATAAAAACCTTTAAAAAGTTGTGAACCGACCGACCGCTTCTCTGAAAAAGCCTTTTGTAGACATACAGGAAAAGCGAACACACATACATACATACATACGAAATTGAACCGACACTCCTTGTTATGCAAAATGTCCCATGACTCTTACTTGAAAATACCTACAACTTCAACTCTATTCGCACCTACTGAAAACCTGTCCATATATCTATTCACCTAATTACGCATGACTCAAAACTTGCTGTTTTATCCATACGATATTGCACTTACATCTTTACCCTCCTATCATCTAAAATAGTTTGGGCACAACTCGTAGCTCAATTCTTAATACCTACTCATACTGTAACATTATCCTAGCCCTAAGCTAACGCAAATAAAATAAATAAAAAGGGTAAGACTCAAACAACATTATCTCCCCCCTAACAAGCCTTCTTACAACCATAGATGCTTACACTGCATGAACTCCACTCACCCCTTTTATCCATTAACAATTAAATAGCAATGCCCCTAAATCACTTTGAGGAGTGTAACTAATCAGCAGAGATATAACCTCCACAAACTAACCCAGTAACACTAACTAACCACGCGGGATCGCAGAAATACCTGGATTAGAACCTAGGCGCGGAGCAAACTCTCTCAGTGTTGACGGACCCAGTAGGTCTTCCCAGATCATCCGTCTAGGAGAAGGAAAACTCTGAAACTAAACCAAAGGGGAGGGAGGCCTCTTCAGTCTTGGATGACAACCTTCCTAGAGCTGGTGACTCAAACAAATTCACCAGTTTGCAAACCTAAACTGCTTAAGGAGCAGATAGGCTCTGTCTATCGCCCGGCTTCCATACTCCTTCTTTGCCTATTAGTCAAGCGCAGAGACACTATCTCAGTGATTCGACAGAAACACCCAGCGGTAGATCTTGTTTCCTGGCTAGGGCAACGAACGCCATTTTTCCCCATTCCCAGCACACACCACCCCTAAAACTGGACATTTGGGAGTGCTTGAGTACGATATATGCCTGAGCAATTAGATTGGGTTGACCTTCTTCTAATGGGTTGAGGGTACCGGATTGACAGTTCCTGACTGCTGTTCCCGACTGGTAGTACAGGTGACCTAACTCTTTGGTAGCGCTTAGAGCGGCTGCTCCATCAACAGTTGAATAATATCGGGTTATTTGTAGTGCGATGACGTGCATGGAAATGGACCCTGCACTCATCCCCGGTGGGCTTTCCTGAGGCCACAATCCTACTTGGAGAAAGGTCAGCTGATGGTCTACTTGTGATGCATGTCTTATGCTCTGCATAACCTCTTGTTTAGCTCCCCCTTACCAGGCTTAGGGACAAACAAATTCAACTTGCCTCCTCCCTTGAGGCTTGCATTCACAAATATCCGTGGGCTTAGAACTAATTTAGCTGATGTTGAAGCATTTCTCTTAACAAATACCCCGGATATCTTAGCACTTAGTGAGACTAACCTACACTCCTCAATCCCCTCTAATCACTTTAACATGCCTGGATATCTCCCACTCTGCCGTAAGGACTCTGACACACATATGCACGGGCTTGGAGTTTACATTCGTAATATCCTCCCTCTGACTAGAGAAACAAACCTAGAAACAGATGATCAAGCCTTTATGTTCTTTAGACTAAACATGCAACACAATATTAGCTACTTTTATTTTCTCTACCGCTCTCCCTCTACTCAGGACTGCACCATAATAAACAAAGTCTCTGACAGCATAGACACGGCACTGTCCCTCGACACTAGCGCACAAATACATGTATTTGGTGACTTTAATGTCCACCACAAAAAACTGGCTTGGATTCTCTACTTACACAGATGCAGCGGGCAGCACAACTCATAGCTTCACTATATCTCACTCCCTATCACAAATTGTTACGTTTCCAACCCGTTTCCCTGACCAGGAAGAACCACACACATCACTTCTAGACCTGTTTTTGACCACAGTTCCCGATGACTGCATAACGAAGGCCCACAGTCCACTCGGGAACGCTGCTCATGCAGTGATAATGGTTGAAATCGCCCTAAACTCTAGAGCCAAAACTGAAGAGCCAGTGCTCAAAACAACGAGATATTATAAAAAAGGCTGACTGGGAAGCCATCAGGGAACTAATCAGAGATGCCCCATGGGGAAATATTTTTTCTCTCCCTGCTGAACAGTGTGCAAACGAGACCACTGACTGGTTCAAAACTGCAATCGAAGCGCATGTTCCCATGCGGAAATTTTATAGTAAGCCCCACTCTCCCCAATGGTTTACGTCGACTTACGCAACTGCCATTGCTCAAAAGCAGCATGCATACAGTAGGTTTAACCGACATAAGTCCAGTTCAAACTGACTGAAGTATATAGAAGCTATAAATAACGTTAAAAAAGAAATAGCGACAGTTAAGAGAGAATTTACGGAAACCACTAAAAAGCGCATCGAAGAACAAAAACTAGGAACTCGAGACTTCTGGAAAATCTACAACAGTGTAGTAAATAATGGGCAATCAACAATTCCCCCACTAACCAACAATCACGAGGTTGTCTCCTCAGCAACCGACAAGGCTAACATGCTTGCCAGTCGGTTTGCCTCAAACTCCACACTGGACCCTTCTAACCACCCCCTACCTGACTTTCCTATGCGGACAGACGCCACGCTAGACGATCTGAAAATCACCCCTGCTCAGGTGCATGCTATTCAAAGCATATCTGAGAAAATTGACCAAGTCCTATCTGCTTATCCTTCAGCTAACATTCACGTATGTGGAGACTTCAATGTTCACAACGTCGAATGGTTGACCCACTCAAACAAGACCGATGATGAGGGGAGGTTCTGTCATGATTTCTCCATTGCCTATGACCTCACTCAGAGTGTTCAGGAACCACCCGTGTGCCCGACAATGACGGCCAGTATGCGAGCCTACTAGACCTTTTTCTCACAACTTGCCCTGAACTATGTTCAGTTTCTGTTCTGTCGCCTCTTCGATATTCCGACCACTCTGTTGTATCAATTAAGATAAAAATGAAATGTAATATGTCCCCAGACGTACCTCTCCATCGTACAGTATATCGATACACTAAGGCTGACTGGGATAGCTTCCGTACATTTATGTCTGATCTACCTCTGCATTCCATGTTTAAAAAGGATGTGTCCTCTATAGTATTAGACCTGACTGAATGGTTAATTGTAGGTATTGACCGTTTCATACCCTCGAAAAAGGTTCAGCAAAAACCTAACAGCCATCCATGGTTCTCTCCAGAATGTGCTGCTGCCATTGCGCACAGAAATCACTTTTTCCACTGCTTCCAACGTAATTGATGTATGGAAACTAAAGCCGCTTTCAGGACTGCCAGCAACCATTGTAAGAAAGTAATAAAGAACGCAAGAGAGTTGTATGCTCAATCTGTTAAGTCCAAAGTAGCTGAGCAGCGGCTTGGTTCCCACCAGTTTTGGCAAATAGCAAACAGAATCCTGAACAGAAGCGTGTGCTCCATCCCAACTATTATCAATGGACCTGAGGTAATCTCGTCAGCATCAGACAAAGCCAAACTCTTTGTCAAGAACTTTGCAGATAATTCTACCCTTTGCGACCAATGTCACCAACCCCCAATATTTACTCCTGTATCAGAAAACACGCTATGTGATATACGTATATCTGTACGTGATGTTGCCAAGCTAATCAAAAACCTTGATTCGAGTAAAGCAACTGGCCCTGACGGTATTCCAATTATAGTACTCAAAAAACTTCAACCTGAACTAGCGCCCATACTTACAAAACTGTTTAAACGTTGTCTTAAGGAGAATAGTTTCCCATCTCCCTGGAAAATTTCATCAGTATGCCCTGTATTTAAGAATTCAGGTGATCGCTCACTTCCCTCTCAGTACAGGCCAATAAGTCTCCTGTGCGTCATGAGTAAGTTGCTGGAATCTGTGTTAAATACAGAAGTAATCAACCATCTCAACAAAAATAACCTTCTTAGTGACACTCAATATGGTTTCCGTTCTGCTAGATCTACAGCAGATGTGCTGACAGTTATATCTCATAGGATTAGCAAATCTCTCGACGGAGGCAACCTTTCTAGGGCAATTGCTCTTGACATATCTAAGGCCTTTGATAGGGTATGGCATAAAGGTTTACTTCATAAGATTTCTAGCTATGGTATAGCTGGAAATGTCTTCTCAATTATTAAATCATTTCTTTCTGATAGGTTCATAAGGGTAGTAGTTGAGGGGCAAAAATCAGAAGCTCACAGTATTAATGCTGGTGTCCCTCAGGGGTCCATCCTGGGCCCATCTCTTTTCCTGATCTACTACATTAATGATCTTCCAAATCACATCCTTACATCATTTGTAGACATTTATGCTGACGACACTACCATTTATGGTAGCACATCTAAGGCAGTAAACGACCAAGTTTTCTCCAATTCTCTCTCCTCTGATCTTGAGCACGTAGTACAATGGGGAAAGGAGTGGCTGGTTCCTTTTAATGCATCCAAAACCAAGCTTCTCTCTTTACATCATCAACATTCTGATCCACATCTGGCATCAATTGAAATGAATGGCTCTCGTCTTCAGGAGGCCTCAAGTTTTGACAAGCTTCTGGGCTTGACCATTACTCCTGATCTTAAATGGAACATGTACATCAAATCTGTTGCCAAGGCCGCTGGAAAAATGGTGGGATCCTTCTATCGATCCAGAAGATATCTCACTGCTGATGCAATTCTCTATCTATATAAGAACCAGGGATGGAGTACTGTTGCCACATCTGGGCAGGAGCTGCTAGAAAGGACTTGTCCTGCCTTGATAGAGTTTAAAATAGACTTTGTAGCCTCGTAGGAGTTGCCCTTTTTTCTTCCCTGCAACCTCTATCTCACAGAAGAGATGTTGCGAGTTTGTCTCTGATGTATCGTTATTTTCATGGAAAGTGTTCGACTGAGCTTCATTCTATGGTCCCCCTCGCCAAACTTTCACAAGAAACACTCGTCTAGCTGAAAACACTATCAATAATTCCCCCCACTCTTTATCTGTGCCTAAACCCAAACATAGATTTTATGAACAAAGCTTCTTTCTTAGAACTGAACGCCTGTGGAATTGTCTTCCGTTTTCCTGCTTTCCGGCTGACTACAATATGGTTGTCTTCAAGTCTAACATAAACAAGTTCTTGATGAGCCGTTCCATATAAGTTAACAAATTTACCGAATTTTCATTACTAATGTTTACTAAATTGTCCAATTTCTACTGTACACTCTTTAACCCTTGTACTTGAGTGGCCTCTTGGCCTTGATAAGTGGTGATGCTTATGTAAAAAAATCATAAAAACCTTGACACTTCAAAAGCATGTGGACCCGATATCATCCCAGCTGTGCTATTAAAAAAGTGCTCAGCCGAAGTAGCTCCAGTTCTCTCCAAACTCTACAACAAATGCCTTAATGAAGCTTGCTTTCCGGGCTGTTGGAAAACTGCTTCTATTGTACCAGTATTCAAGAATTCTGGCGAAAGGACTGACCCATCAAATTATCGCCTCATTAGTCTCCTCCCACTTTTTGCCAAAATATTTGAGACCTTAATTAACCATGCTCTAGTCTATTACCTTACAGATGCTAAACTTCTGACTGACAAACAATATGGATTTAGACAAGCCTGTTACACAGCAGACATCCTTACTGTAATCTCTGAACGTATATACCATTCACTGGACAAAGCAGGGGAGGGCAGAGCGGTAGCTCTAGATATATCTAAGGCTTTTGACAGGGTATAGCATGAGGGTCTCCTCAGGAAGATTAAATCATACGGTATCACTGGTAGAATACTTAACATAATTAAATCCTTCTTAGATAAGAGAAAAATCCAGGTTGTCCTCGACGGTCGTAAATCTAAACAATATGATATAAATGCGGGGGTGCACCAGGGTTCTATCCTTGGACTTCTATTGTTCCTGATATTCATAAATGACCTCCCCGACAAAATTGCTTCTGAGATGAGTATATATGCTGATGACACTGCACTCTATGGCAGGCACGACAGGAAGACGAATGAACACATTTCTAAAGAAATGGCAGAAACACCAGAGGAAGACCTCAAATCTGTGGTGGAATGGGGACAAAAGTGGTTGGTCGCGTTCAATGCCGCCAAGACTAAACTAGTTTCATTCAATAATTACAAGAAACCCTCTCTACCACCTATAGTAATGGCCAACGACTCTTTATCTGAGAGTACATCTTTCAAACTCCTCGGCCTAACGTTCACAGGAAACATGAATTGGAGCAATTACATCGAGGGCATTGCCAGGGTCGCTGCAAGAAAGGTGGGCTCTCTCTACCGTGCTAGACAACTTCTAACACCCGAAAGTATCCTGTACCTCTATAAGGCCACCATTCGCCCATATATGGAGTATTGCTGTCACATCTGGGCTGGTGCATCTGCTACTAGTCTCTCGCTCCTTGATAAGGTTACAAAAAGAGTCGCAAACCTGATAGGCCCTGAACTGGCATCTAAGCTTCAGCCTCTGTCCCATCGACGAAATGTTGCATCCCTCTGCCTTTTCTACAAGTATTTTAGTGGTGAATACTCTGACAAACTGCAATCAATTGTGCCCCCACGACGTGAGCACCCTCGACAAATCAGACAGGCTGCTAAATCCCACCCCCACACTGTAGAGATCCCTAGATGTAAAAGATCTTTTTACTCCAATAATTTCTTCCCCAGAACCGCTAGACTCTGGAATTCCATTCCAGGTCCATGCTTCCCCAACAGTACTGACGTGCAGAAGTTCAAGTGTAACGTGAACCGATATCTTGCTGCCTAAATCCCTACATAGTACCCAGTAGTTGTTGCCCCCGATAGTAGCCCCCTACACCAAAGTGGCAATTTGCCTTGTTTGGGGTGAAAATGTAATAAAAAAAAATACATACATACATACATTTTCGCTTTTATATATATATAGAAGATATAGGGATGACGTCATGTATCACGACATCTGCTATGACGCCATACATGACGCCATATTAGATGAAATTTGTATGACGTCACGTATAACGTCATACATTGGGGCAAAAATGAAAGTAGATTCCCCCTGCAACGCTGGGCATCCTGTGTGTGTATACATACATACGTACATACATGCATATATATAGACACACACACATATGTATATATATATATATATATATATATATATATATGTGTGTGTGTGTGTGTGTATAACTTTCAGCCTTCAGAATGTAAAAGAATATACAATTATTTCCACAGCCAGACAACGTCGCAGCTCATATGCTCATATTAACTGTCATTGCTCTTGTGAGCTGCGACGTTGCCTGGCTGTGGAAATAATTGTATATTCTCTCTCTCTCTCACACACACACCTACACACACACACACACACACACACACACATATATATATATATATATATATATATATATAAGACTTTTTAGTCTATTTATTAAAAACGAAAAAAGTTATAGTCCATTGTATTAGAATGAGTTATTTATGTCGAACTTCTAGAGTAAATGTGATATTGTGGTGACTAATTTCTATTAATCCCTAACTGTGTTAACCTCAAAGGTTAAATGATTTAAATCATTTTCAAACCAAATTCCAAATGAAGCGTACACAAAATGGTATATAAGTCGTTTACAGCTGATTTCAGACAATGTTTGCGGTTTTACGAATATTTTTGTGACAGCGTCTGAAGCAGTTTCATTTGTACCCAAGGAAAAACGATGATGATGTTGGAGAAAAACGTCTTCAAACACAAACAGAATAAAAACTTCAAATCCAGATGCAATGTTAAATGCGTCGATAACATACGAAATTATGTTAACACATCATAGTGCAATTGATATAAATGAGGAAAATCGGTTTCTAAACGGTTCTTATTTACATTTAACATAGCATCGTAGTGGGCACGGGCGGTCACTTAAAGCAGAGATGATGATAACCGAGCACTTGATTTCGTCACATAATGATGATGTCATCCATCGAATCAGCGAGGGTAGGTAAGAGATATTTTATCTAGATCTAGAGTGTTGTGAGATTGCTCGAACACGTGACTACAGTTTACGTATATTTAAAGGGGAGCGAAACTAGTTGGAGTCAGTTAAAACTTCGAATTGGAATGCGAACTCTTAGCGGTTTACTTGTCAACTTGCTTACCAGTTGTTGCTATCCGACACGGACTTGTACTATTATAATGTCAAATGAGATGAGAAATGGTGAGACGAATGGAACAGAGAGAGGATGTGTTAAATACAAAGGTTTAATTAATGTATTTATTTGGGGACTGTTATCCTCATCTCCATAATTGTTGTTTCACGACGTTTCGGTCAACTATTCCTCTGGCCTTCTTCAGATGGTTAACTGCGACGGGATAGGAATACTAAGTTTCATAACTGTATCCTCAGGAATTACTGCCTTTCATAGTTGTTCTTGTTTCACCACGTTTTGGCCAACTAATCCTCTGACCGGCTTTGGGTAGGATTGAAACCGCTATCTTCAGACAACGCCTCTATCCACAACAGTTCCAGATGAGCGTTGTTTGAAGATAGCGGTTTCAATCCTATCCAAAGCCGGATAGAGGATTAGTTGGCCAAAATGTGGTGAGACAACAACAACTATGGAAGGCAGTAATTAGTGAGGATGCACTAAGAGACTCCTACCCTATCGCGGTTAAGCACCTGAAGACGGCCAGAGGAAATGTTTTGAAACAACTATGAAGATGGGGATAAAAGTCCGCAAATAAATAAATAAATATACGAATTACTCATCTTAAAAGATACCAATAATAAAATAAAAGTCTCATTATTAAATAATATGATTTCAATTACTGTACAGACAATGCGTTCTCATTTTATCTTCAGTCAAATATTGATATACAATAGCCAATTGTTTGCGTATAATACTAAGGGAGGTAATTCAATATATATTAAAGCGAATATCAGCAACGGTAATTGACTGAAATATTCGTATTGCTTGTAATATAAACAGACAAGTGTGTTTTGCTGTTTTTCTAATTAAAGTCTCCCAACTCATGTAATGTTACTGGAAGGACGATATACGGCACTTCTCCAGTTTCACCTCAATATTAAAAAGAATAAAAACTGCACAAAAAACTTACTCTGTGCATACTTGTAAGGTACAAAAGGCTGTGCACCAAACTTTAAGCAATTTCATCCAGTATTTTTGTTTTTATAAAATAAAATTTGACCAGTAAACGATGTCTAATGATAATTATGATACGGATGTAATATTCACAATTATATTTTTGTAACCTTGTGATCGTTGACTTTTATGTGAACAGAAAATGGCAGATGAGATATGTCGCTGTTAAAATGTGTTTTTCGTTTGTTGTTTAAAACAAAATATTTGATGAATTTATGTATTTTTATATTTTGTCTTTTATTAAATCAAATACCATTATTAATCTAAGGTACATAACAAATTTTTCGGCAATTTTGTTTATGAGCAGATTTTAATATTAAAGTAAAACTGGACATATATAATAGTTTTCAAAAGCTTAACCACAATATTTGTGATAGTGTTTACATTTAATAGCAGAAATTTTGTTTTCTAGATATAAATTTATCAAAGGCTTTTGTTTTCTAAATATAAATCCATCAAAAGCTTTTGTTTTCTAGATATAAATTTATCAAAAGCTTTTGGTTACTAAATATGAATTTATCAAAAGCTTTTGTTTACTAGATATGAATTTATCAAAAGCTTTTGTTTACTAGATATGAATTTATCAAAAGCTTTTGTTTTCTAAATATAAATATATCAAAAACTTTTGTTTTCTAAATATAAATATATCACAAGCTTTTGTTTTCTAGATATAAATCCATCAAAAGCTTTGGTTTTCTAGATATAAATCCATCAAAAGCTTTTGTTTTCTAGATATAAATCCATCAAAAGCTTTGGTTTTCTAAATATAAATTTATCAAAAGCCTTTGTTTTCTAGATATAAATCCATCAACATCTTTTGTTTTCTAAATATAAATCCATCAAAAGCTTTTGTTTACTAGATATAAATTTATCAAAAGCTTTTGTTTACTAGATATAAATTTATCAAAAGCTTTTGTTTACTAGATATGAATTTATCAAAAGCTTTTGTTTACTAGATATGAATTTATCAAAAGCTTTTGTTTTCTAGATATAAATCCATCAACATCTTTTGCTTTCTAAATATAAATCCATCAAAAGCTTTTGTTTTCTAAATATAAATCAATCAAAAGCTTTTTTTTTCTAGATATAAATTTATCAAAAGCTTTTGTACTCTAAATATAAATCCATCAAAAGCTTTTTTTTTCTAGATATAAATTTATCAAAAGCTTTTGTTTTCTAAATATAAATCCATCAAAAGCTTTTGTTTTCTAAATGTAGATTTATCAAAAGCTTTTGTTTACTAGATACAAATTTATCAAAGGCTTTTGTTTTCTAGATATAAATCCATCAAAAGCTTTTGTTTTCTAGATATATATTCATCAAAAACTTTTGTTTTCTGGATTTAAATTTATCAAAAACTTTTGTTTTCTAAATATAAATCCATCAAAAGCTTTTGTTTTCTAGATATAAATCAATCCAAAGCTTTTATTTTCCAAATATAAACCCATCTAAAGCTTTTGTTTTCTAAATATAAATCCATCAAAAGCTTTTGTTTTCTAGATATAAATCCATCAAAAACTTTTGTTTTCTAAATATAAATTTATCAAAAGCTTTTGTTTTCTAGATATAAATTTATCAAAAGCTTTTGTTTTCTAGATATAAATCCATCAAAAGCTTTTGTTTTCTAAATATAAATCCATCAAAAGCTTTTGTTTTCTAAATATAAATTTATCAAAAACTTTTGTTTTCTAGATATAAATCCATCAAAAACTTTTGTTTTCTAAATACAAATCCATCAAAAACTTTTGTTTTCTAGATAGAAATTTATCAAAAGCTTTTGTTTTCTAAATATAAATCTATCAAAAACTTTAGTTTTCTAAATATAAATCCATCAAAAGCTTTTTTTTTTCTAGATATAAATTTATCAAAAGCTTTTGTTTTCTAAATATAAATCCATCAAAAACTTTCGTTTTCTAAATGTAAATTTATCAAAAGCTTTTGTTTTCTACATATGAATCCATCAAAAACTTCTGTTTTCAAAATATAAATTTATCAAAAGCTTTTGTTTTCTAAATATAAATCCATCAAAAGCTTTTGTTTTCTAAATGTAAATTCATCAAAAGCTTTTGTTTACTAGATACAAATTTATCAAAAGCTTTTGTTTTCTAAATATAAATCCATCAAAAGCTTTTGTTTTCTAGATATAAATCCATCAAAAGCTTTGGTTTTCTAAATATAAATCCATCAAAAACATTTTTTTCTAGATATAAATCCATCAAAAGCTTTTGTTTTCTAAATATAAATCCATCAAAATCTTTTGTTTTCTAAATATAAATCCATCAAAAGCTTTTGTTTTCTAAATATAAATCCATCAAAAGCTTTTGTTTTCTAAATATAAATTTATCAAAAACTTTTGTTTTCTAGATATAAATCCATCAAAAACTTTTGTTTTCTAAATACAAATCCATCGAAAACATTCGTTTTCTAGATATAAATTTATCAAAAGCTTTTGTTTTCTAAATATAAATCCATCAAAAACTTTTGTTTTCTAAATATAAATCCATCAAAAGCTTTTTTTTTCTAGATATAAATTTATCAAAAGCTTTTGTTTTCTAAATATAAATCCATCTTAAACTTTTGTTTTCTAAATATAAATTTATCAAAAGCTTTTGTTTTCTACATATGAATCCATCAAAAACTTTTGTTTTCTAAATATAAATTTATCAAAAGCTTTCGTTTTTTAAATATAAATCCATCAAAAGCTTTTGTTTTCTAAATGTAAATTTATCAAAAGCTTTTGTTTACTAGATACAAATTTATCAAAAGCTTTTTTTTTCTAGATATAAATCCATCAAAAGCTTTTTTTTCTTGATATATATTCATCAAAAACTTTTGTTTTCTGGATTTAAATTTATCAAAAACTTTTGTTTTCTAAATATAAATCCATCAAAAGCTTTTGTTTTCTAGATATAAATCCATCAAAAGGTTTTGTTTTCCAAATATAAACCCATCTAAAGCTTTTGTTTTCTAAATATAAATTCATCAAAAGCTTTTGTTTTCTAGATATAAATCCATCAAAAGATGTTGTTTTCTAAATATAAATCCATAAATAGCTTTTGTTTTCTAGATACAAATTTATCAAAAGCTTTTGTTTTCTAAATATACATCCATCAAAAGCTTTTGTTTCCTAGATATAAATCCATGAAAAACTTTTGTTTTCTAGATATACATTTTTCCAAAGCTTTTGTTTACTAAATATAAATCCATCAAAAACTTTTGTTTTTTAAATATAAATTTATCAAAAGCTTTTGTTTACTAGATATAAATTAATCAAAAGCTTTGGTTTTCTAAATATAAATTTATCAAAAGCTTTTGTTTTCTAGATATAAATAAATCAAAAGCTTTTGTTTTCTACATATGAATCCATCAAAAGCTTTTGTTTTCTAGATATACATTTATCAAAAGATTTTGTTTTCTAGATATAAATTAATCAAAAGCTTTTGTTTACTAGATATGAATTTATCAAAAACCTTTGTTTTCTAGATATAAATCCATCAAAAGCTTTTGTTTTCTAGATATAAATTCATCAAAAGTTTTTGTTTACTAGATATAAATGTATCAAAAGCTTTTGTTTGCTAGATATAAATTAATCAAAAGATTTTGTTTTCTAAATATAAATCCATCAAAAACTTTTGTTTTCTAAATATAAATCAATGAAAACTTTTGTTTTCTAAATATAAATCAATCAACAACTTTTGTTTTCTAAATATAAATCCATCAAAAACTTATTTATCAAAAGCTTTTGTTTTCTAGATATAAATTTATCAAAAGCTTTTGTTTTCTAAATATAAATCCATCAATAGCTTTTGTTTTCTAGATATAAATTTATCAAAAGCTTTTTTTTTCTAGATATAAATCCATCAATAACTTTTGTTTTCTAGATATAAATTTATCAAAAGCTTTTGTTTTCTAAATATAAACCCATCAAAAGCTTTTTTTTTCTAGATATAAATCTATCAAATGCTTTTCTTTTCTAAATATAAATCCATCAAAAACTTTGGGTTTCTAGATAACTATCGATCAAAACTTTTGTTTTCTAGATATAAATCCATCAAAAGCTTTTGTTTTCTAAATAACTATCGATCAAAACTTTTGTTTTCTAGATATAAATCCATCAAAAGCTTTTGTTTTCTAGATATAAATCAATGAAAAACTTTTGTTTTCTAGATATAAATCAATGAAAACTATTGTTTTCTAAATATAAATCCATCAAAAGCTTTTGTTTTCTAGATATAAATCAATCAAAAGCTTTTCTTTTCTAAATATAAATCAATGAAAACTTTTGTTTTCTAAATATAAATCAATGAAAACTTTTGTTTTCTAAATATAAATCAATGAAAACTTTTCTTTTCTAAATATAAATCAATGAAAACTTTTGTTTTCTAAATATAAATCCATCAAAAGCTTTGGTTTTCTAAATATATATCCATCAAAAACTTTTGTTTTTTAGATATAAATCCATCAAAAACCTTTGTTTTCTAGATATAAATCAATGAAAAACTGTTGTTTTCTAGATATAAATCAATGAAAACTTTTGTTTTCTAGATATAAATCCATCAAAAGCTTTTGTTTTCTAGATATAAATCCATCAAAAGCTTTTGTTTTCTAGATATAAATCAATCAAAAGCTTTTGTTTTCTTGATATAAAATTATCAAAAGCTTTTGTTCACAAGATATAAATCCATCAAAAGCTTTTGTTTTCTAAATATTAATCCATCAAAAGCTTTTGTTTTCTAGATATAAATTCATCAAAAGCTTTTGTTTTCTAAATATTAATCCATCAAAAGCTTTTTTTTTCTAGATATAAATTTATCAAAAGCTTTTGTTTTCTAAATATAAATCCATCACAAACTTTCGTTTTCTTAATATAAATTTATCAAAAGCTTTTGTTTTCTAGATATAAATCCATCAAAAGCTTTTGTTTTCTCGATATAAATCCATCAAAACTTTTGTTTTCTAGATATATATCCATCAAAAACTTTTGTTTTCTAGATTTAAATTTATCAAAAACTTTTGTTTTCTTAATATAAATCCATCAAAAGCTTTTGTTTTCTAGATATAAATTAATCAAAAGCTTTTGTTTTCTAAATATAAATTTATCTAAAGCTTTGGTGTTCTAAATAAAAATCCATCAACAGCTTTTGTTTTCTAGATATAAATCCATCAAACACTTTTGTTTTTTAAATATAAATCCATCAAAAGATTTGTTTTTTAGATATAAATTTATCAAAAGCTTTTGTTTTCTAAATATAAATCCATCAAAAACTTTTGTTTTCTTAATATAAATTTATCAAAAGCTTTTGTTTACTAGATATAAATTTATCAAAAACTTTTGTTTACTAGATATAAATTTATCAAAAGCTTTTGTTTACTAGATATAAATTTATCAAAAGCTTTTGTTTTCTAAATATAAATCCATCAAAAACTTTTGTTTTCTAGATATAAATCCATTACAAGCTTTTGTTTTCTAAATATAAATTTATCAAAAACTTTTGTTTTCTAAATATAAATCCATCAAAAACTTTTGTTTTCTAAATATAAATTTATCAAAAGCTTTTGTTTACTAGATATAAATCACTCAAAAACTTTTGTTTTCTAAATATAAATCCATCAAAAACTTTTGTTTTCTAAATATAAATCCAACAAAAGCTTTTGTTTTCTAAATATACGTCAATGAAAACTTTTGTTTCTAGATATAAATCCATCAAAAACTGTTGTTTTCTAGATATAAATCAATGAAAAACTTTTGTTTTCTAGATATAAATAAATGAAAACTTTTGTTTTCTAAATATGAATCCATCAAAAGCTTTTTTTTTAGATATAAATCAATCAAAAGCTGTTGTTTTCTAAATATAAATCAATGAAAACTTTTCTTTTCTAAATATAAATCAATGAAAACTGTTGTTTTCTAAATATAAATCCATCAACACTTTTGTTTTCTAAATATAAATCCATCAAAACCTTGTGTGTTCTAAATATAAATCCATCAAAAGCTTTTGTTTTCTAGATATAAATCCATCAAAAGCTTTTGTTTTCTAAATATAAATCCATCAAAAGCTTTTGTTTTTTAAATATAAATTTATCAGAAGCTTTTGTTTTCTAAATATAAATCCATCAAAGGCTCTTTTTTTCTAAATAACTATCGATAAAAAACTTTTGTTTTCTAAATATAAATCCATCAAAAGCTTTTTTTTTCTAGATATAAATCCATCAAAAACTTTTGTTTTCTAGATATAAATCAACCAACAACTTTTGTTTTGCAGATATTAATCCATCAAAAGCTTTTGTTTTCTAGATATAAATCCATCAAAAGCTTTTGTTTTCTTGATATAAATTTATCAAAAGCTTTTTCTCTAGATATAAATCCATCAAAAGCTTTTGTTTTCTAAATATAAATTTATCAAAAGCTTTTTCTCTAGATATTAATCCATCAAAAACTTTTGTTTTCTAAATATTAAAGCTTTTGTTTTCTAAATTTCTATCGATCAAAAACTGTTGTTTTCTAGATATAAATCCATCAAAAGCTTTTGTTTTCTAAATATAAATTAATCAAAAGCTTTTGTTTTCTAAATATAAATTTATCAAAAGCTTTTGTTTACTAGATACAAATTTATCAAAGGCTTTTGTTTTCTAGATATAAATCCATCAAAAGCTTTTGTTTTCTAGATATATATTCATCAAAAACTTTTGTTTTCTGGATTTAAATTTATCAAAAACTTTTGTTTTCTAAATATAAATCCATCAAAAGCTTTTGTTTTCTAGATATAAATCAATCCAAAGCTTTTATTTTCCAAATATAAACCAATCTAAAGCTTTTGTTTTCTAAATATAAATCCATCAAAAGCTTTTGTTTTCTAGATATAAATCCATCAAAAACTTTTGTTTTCTAAATATAAATTTATCAAAAGCTTTTGTTTTCTAGATATAAATTTATCAAAAGCTTTTGTTTTCTAGATATAAATCCATCAAAAGCTTTTGTTTTCTAAATATAAATCCATCAAAAGCTTTTGTTTTCTAAATATAAATTTATCAAAAACTTTTGTTTTCTAGATATAAATCCATCAAAAACTTTTGTTTTCTAAATACAAATCCATCAAAAACTTTTGTTTTCTAGATAGAAATTTATCAAAAGCTTTTGTTTTCTAAATATAAATCTATCAAAAACTTTAGTTTTCTAAATATAAATCCATCAAAAGCTTTTTTTTTCTAGATATAAATTTATCAAAAGCTTTTGTTTTCTAAATATAAATCCATCAAAAACTTTCGTTTTCTAAATGTAAATTTATCAAAAGCTTTTGTTTTCTACATATGAATCCATCAAAAACTTCTGTTTTCAAAATATAAATTTATCAAAAGCTTTTGTTTTCTAAATATAAATCCATCAAAAGCTTTTGTTTTCTAAATGTAAATTCATCAAAAGCTTTTGTTTACTAGATACAAATTTATCAAAAGCTTTTGTTTTCTAGATATAAATCCATCAAAAGCTTTTGTTTTCTAGATATAAATCCATCAAAAGCTTTGGTTTTCTAAATATAAATCCATCAAAAACATTTTTTTCTAGATATAAATCCATCAAAAGCTTTTGTTTTCTAAATATAAATCCATCAAAATCTTTTGTTTTCTAAATATAAATCCATCAAAAGCTTTTGTTTTCTAAATATAAATCCATCAAAAGCTTTTGTTTTCTAAATATAAATTTATCAAAAACTTTTGTTTTCTAGATATAAATCCATCAAAAACTTTTGTTTTCTAAATACAAATCCATCGAAAACATTCGTTTTCTAGATATAAATTTATCAAAAGCTTTTGTTTTCTAAATATAAATCCATCAAAAACTTTTGTTTTCTAAATATAAATCCATCAAAAGCTTTTTTTTTCTAGATATAAATTTATCAAAAGCTTTTGTTTTCTAAATATAAATCCATCTTAAACTTTTGTTTTCTAAATATAAATTTATCAAAAGCTTTTGTTTTCTACATATGAATCCATCAAAAACTTTTGTTTTCTAAATATAAATTTATCAAAAGCTTTCGTTTTTTAAATATAAATCCATCAAAAGCTTTTGTTTTCTAAATGTAAATTTATCAAAAGCTTTTGTTTACTAGATACAAATTTATCAAAAGCTTTTTTTTTCTAGATATAAATCCATCAAAAGCTTTTTTTTCTTGATATATATTCATCAAAAACTTTTGTTTTCTGGATTTAAATTTATCAAAAACTTTTGTTTTCTAAATATAAATCCATCAAAAGCTTTTGTTTTCTAGATATAAATCCATCAAAAGGTTTTGTTTTCCAAATATAAACCCATCTAAAGCTTTTGTTTTCTAAATATAAATTCATCAAAAGCTTTTGTTTTCTAGATATAAATCCATCAAAAGATGTTGTTTTCTAAATATAAATCCATAAATAGCTTTTGTTTTCTAGATACAAATTTATCAAAAGCTTTTGTTTTCTAAATATACATCCATCAAAAGCTTTTGTTTCCTAGATATAAATCCATGAAAAACTTTTGTTTTCTAGATATACATTTTTCCAAAGCTTTTGTTTACTAAATATAAATCCATCAAAAACTTTTGTTTTTTAAATATAAATTTATCAAAAGCTTTTGTTTACTAGATATAAATTAATCAAAAGCTTTGGTTTTCTAAATATAAATTTATCAAAAGCTTTTGTTTTCTAGATATAAATAAATCAAAAGCTTTTGTTTTCTACATATGAATCCATCAAAAGCTTTTGTTTTCTAGATATACATTTATCAAAAGCTTTTGTTTTCTAGATATAAATTAATCAAAAGCTTTTGTTTACTAGATATGAATTTATCAAAAACCTTTGTTTTCTAGATATAAATCCATCAAAAGCTTTTGTTTTCTAGATATAAATTCATCAAAAGTTTTTGTTTACTAGATATAAATGTATCAAAAGCTTTTGTTTGCTAGATATAAATTAATCAAAAGATTTTGTTTTCTAAATATAAATCCATCAAAAACTTTTGTTTTCTAAATATAAATCAATGAAAACTTTTGTTTTTTAAATATAAATCAATCAACAACTTTTGTTTTCTAAATATAAATCCATCAAAAACTTATTTATCAAAAGCTTTTGTTTTCTAGATATAAATTTATCAAAAGCTTTTGTTTTCTAAATATAAATCCATCAATAGCTTTTGTTTTCTAGATATAAATTTATCAAAAGCTTTTTTTTTCTAGATATAAATCCATCAATAACTTTTGTTTTCTAGATATAAATTTATCAAAAGCTTTTGTTTTCTAAATATAAACCCATCAAAAGCTTTTTTTTTCTAGATATAAATCTATCAAATGCTTTTCTTTTCTAAATATAAATCCATCAAAAACTTTGGGTTTCTAGATAACTATCGATCAAAACTTTTGTTTTCTAGATATAAATCCATCAAAAGCTTTTGTTTTCTAAATAACTATCGATCAAAACTTTTGTTTTCTAGATATAAATCCATCAAAAGCTTTTGTTTTCTAGATATAAATCAATGAAAAACTTTTGTTTTCTAGATATAAATCAATGAAAACTATTGTTTTCTAAATATAAATCCATCAAAAGCTTTTGTTTTCTAGATATAAATCAATCAAAAGCTTTTCTTTTCTAAATATAAATCAATGAAAACTTTTGTTTTCTAAATATAAATCAATGAAAACTTTTGTTTTCTAAATATAAATCAATGAAAACTTTTCTTTTCTAAATATAAATCAATGAAAACTTTTGTTTTCTAAATATAAATCCATCAAAAGCTTTGGTTTTCTAAATATATATCCATCAAAAACTTTTGTTTTCTAGATATAAATCCATCAAAAACCTTTGTTTTCTAGATATAAATCAATGAAAAACTGTTGTTTTCTAGATATAAATCAATGAAAACTTTTGTTTTCTAGATATAAATCCATCAAAAGCTTTTGTTTTCTAGATATAAATCCATCAAAAGCTTTTGTTTTCTAGATATAAATCAATCAAAAGCTTTTGTTTTCTTGATATAAAATTATCAAAAGCTTTTGTTCACAAGATATAAATCCATCAAAAGCTTTTGTTTTCTAAATATTAATCCATCAAAAGCTTTTGTTTTCTAGATATAAATTCATCAAAAGCTTTTGTTTTCTAAATATTAATCCATCAAAAGCTTTTTTTTTCTAGATATAAATTTATCAAAAGCTTTTGTTTTCTAAATATAAATCCATCACAAACTTTCGTTTTCTTAATATAAATTTATCAAAAGCTTTTGTTTTCTAGATATAAATCCATCAAAAGCTTTTGTTTTCTCGATATAAATCCATCAAAACTTTTGTTTTCTAGATATATATCCATCAAAAACTTTTGTTTTCTAGATTTAAATTTATCAAAAACTTTTGTTTTCTTAATATAAATCCATCAAAAGCTTTTGTTTTCTAGATATAAATTAATCAAAAGCTTTTGTTTTCTAAATATAAATTTATCTAAAGCTTTGGTGTTCTAAATAAAAATCCATCAACAGCTTTTGTTTTCTAGATATAAATCCATCAAACACTTTTGTTTTTTAAATATAAATCCATCAAAAGATTTGTTTTTTAGATATAAATTTATCAAAAGCTTTTGTTTTCTAAATATAAATCCATCAAAAACTTTTGTTTTCTTAATATAAATTTATCAAAAGCTTTTGTTTACTAGATATAAATTTATCAAAAACTTTTGTTTACTAGATATAAATTTATCAAAAGCTTTTGTTTACTAGATATAAATTTATCAAAAGCTTTTGTTTTCTAAATATAAATCCATCAAAAACTTTTGTTTTCTAGATATAAATCCATTACAAGCTTTTGTTTTCTAAATATAAATTTATCAAAAACTTTTGTTTTCTAAATATAAATCCATCAAAAACTTTTGTTTTCTAAATATAAATTTATCAAAAGCTTTTGTTTACTAGATATAAATCACTCAAAAACTTTTGTTTTCTAAATATAAATCCATCAAAAACTTTTGTTTTCTAAATATAAATCCAACAAAAGCTTTTGTTTTCTAAATATACGTCAATGAAAACTTTTGTTTCTAGATATAAATCCATCAAAAACTGTTGTTTTCTAGATATAAATCAATGAAAAACTTTTGTTTTCTAGATATAAATAAATGAAAACTTTTGTTTTCTAAATATGAATCCATCAAAAGCTTTTTTTTTAGATATAAATCAATCAAAAGCTGTTGTTTTCTAAATATAAATCAATGAAAACTTTTCTTTTCTAAATATAAATCAATGAAAACTGTTGTTTTCTAAATATAAATCCATCAACACTTTTGTTTTCTAAATATAAATCCATCAAAACCTTGTGTGTTCTAAATATAAATCCATCAAAAGCTTTTGTTTTCTAGATATAAATCCATCAAAAGCTTTTGTTTTCTAAATATAAATCCATCAAAAGCTTTTGTTTTTTAAATATAAATTTATCAGAAGCTTTTGTTTTCTAAATATAAATCCATCAAAGGCTCTTTTTTTCTAAATAACTATCGATAAAAAACTTTTGTTTTCTAAATATAAATCCATCAAAAGCTTTTTTTTTCTAGATATAAATCCATCAAAAACTTTTGTTTTCTAGATATAAATCAACCAACAACTTTTGTTTTGCAGATATTAATCCATCAAAAGCTTTTGTTTTCTAGATATAAATCCATCAAAAGCTTTTGTTTTCTTGATATAAATTTATCAAAAGCTTTTTCTCTAGATATAAATCCATCAAAAGCTTTTGTTTTCTAAATATAAATTTATCAAAAGCTTTTTCTCTAGATATTAATCCATCAAAAACTTTTGTTTTCTAAATATTAAAGCTTTTGTTTTCTAAATTTCTATCGATCAAAAACTGTTGTTTTCTAGATATAAATCCATCAAAAGCTTTTGTTTTCTAAATATAAATTAATCAAAAGCTTTTGTTTTCTAAATATAAATTTATCAAAAGCTTTTGTTTTCTATATATAAATCCATCAAAAGCTTTTGTTTTCTAGATATAAATCCATCAAAAGCTTTTTTTTCTAGATATAAATTTATCAAAAGCTTTTGTTTTCTATATATAAATCCATCAAAAGCTTTTGTTGTCTAGATATAAATCCATCAAAAGCTTTTTTTTTCTAGATATAAATTTATCAAAAGCTTTTTTTTTCTAGATATTAATCCATCAAAAGTGAAATAATTATGAATGAAAGTTTTTTTTAAATATTAATGAAAGGAACTATTTTTGTAATGGAACAAAAACCACCAAAAGTGAAATAATTATGAATGAAAGTCTTTTTTTAATATCAATGAAAGGAACTATTTTTGCAATGAAACTGTGAATTGTATTTTGACATATACACTTATTCATTTATCAGGGCATTTAAAAAAGCTGCGAAGATCGATTTGTATTGCAAACAGATGTGCTTCTTCGTAGTTTGTAAGCTGATCACGCAGGATTTCACAGTAGTGACCCTGTGGCACACTCAGCTTGTCTTAGTAAATGTAAATTAAAGGGACATGTGCTAAATGTGTATTCTTCTATGAATATTTGATTATTTGCTAATCTTGCAGCATAGTTAACAACCGAGGATTCGTAATGAATAAGTTTTGTTGAACGCATTAGCATTTAATTTTCTACCGACCTGTTTACTTTATTTCTTTTAACTTATTTTCTAACATTTGATTACGAATCTAATTGTCAGCGTAAATCACAGCATTTTTCTCAAAAACACAACAAAAGTCTATTCCACATGAAATAAAACGAAAATTAAATATTCTAATTAATAAAACATGCTTTAATTTCGTAAGAATTTCGGTTAGAAAAATGCTCGCGTTCCCTTAGCTCGCACAATAGACTGATAGAAAGTAACAATTTCTTCCCTTCTTGCATTCGTCACCTAATCAGCGGTCACATACACGTGCGGGCGCACACTCACACACGTACGCACATATACATTCTTTTTCACTCTATCTCTATCTCTCACTCCCTATCTCTTTGGTCGCTAGCTGATATTGTACACCTGTTAGCTACTTTTTGTTGTCTTTTTGAATGAGGTGAAATGATTCAGACTCGACATGGTTTGCAAAAAACGAATCCGAGTTTTTATTCTACTCGAATTGGGAGTGTTTTTCTCCACCTCGTTTTCGCTTCCTTTCTCGATTTTAGTCACACAAAGGACGTTGCAAAAATAATGCCTCCTATTTTTATTCCGTCCGAATGGATCAGAGGGAATTGCAAATTGCATTGTTATGATTACTGAACTTACACATTCACGACCTGAAAGTTTCACCATTGTTTCAGATATTGACGGTATGAGACTCTAAAATAAAACAACCCCCGTCATGGACGCACGTCAAAAACAGATGCGTCATTGAATTCCTCCATGCAGAAAAACTGAACCGATAAACATTCACCGACGCCTGTTGAACATTTATGAAGCCGATGCAGATGATGTCAGCACAGCTAGGAGATAGGTCCGTCGATTTCACAGTGGCCACAGAGATATAAGTGACAAAGCGTGTCCCGTGTTTTTACGACCGAGGCATCAAAAGAGTTTGCCAAAAACGCGCCGAGAATGGTTGTGACTATATAGGAAAATAAATTTTGGAGCACAAAAAGTCGCTCGTTTTAATTGTACCGCTCCCGTCTTCATAGTTCTTTAACATTTTATTTTTTGAGTAAAAAATAGGAGGCTTTACTTTTGAAACGACCTTCGTAGTTTTGTAGCAATTTATTTCAATTAAGAATTGAAGGACTAAGCAAGACTAGAATAATTAAATTTAATTTTATGTTTCAGAATTTTTTTTAGATGAGCATTTATAATTTGTATTATTTGAATTATTCGGACTGCTATTCTTATCTCACAACGTTTCTACCAATGAAACTGCTGCACTTCTACAGCTGTGTCTAGTCGAACACGGGAATCTTTATGCCAAATTTGTCAGACATCTTGTATATATTCCTCAGTTCGACATAAAGCTTCCCGAAAAAGTCGAGTATAGCTGACTACATATGTAGGGAAAAGAGAAACCATTTATCCTTATATGACGAAGTAAAAATTATGGACAGAGAAGAACAACGGAGAGTAAGATTACCAATTAAGCAGACCTAGTATAGAATTTTTACACGATATGGAAAATAGGGACCTATAAAAGTGAAATTCTGTCTGTGTGTGTACATTTCCCTATCAAACAACTCTGTCAATTTTCAGTCTGCAGACTCGAGATTTGACAAGGGGTATTGGGATTTGGAAAAATCTTTTGAATCAATTTTCGGCCAGAAACTTGGCTATCAAGGGATCAAAGTTTCACGATTTAACCTTTGAAAACTATCAAACTCCTCCGCCAATTTTGGGTCTAAACACTTGAAATTTTAGATGTAGGTTACTTGGACATGAATCAAACTTTTAATTTAATTTGAGCCCAAAACAATAAATGTTAAGAGGTCAAAATTGGGGTCGACTTTTAAAAAAAATTTACCTCTGCGTTCTCTACCAAATTACTCAGCCAATTTTTGGTCTAAACATTTGAAATTTTACATAAAGTGTATTCAGACATAAGGCAAGCTTTTTAATTGTTTTTTAGCCGATAATTTGGCTGTCAAGAGGTCAAAGTTTTAACTTTTACAGTCTCTAGAAAACTATTCAGACAATTGTGTGTCTAGAATTTTACATACAGGGTATTCAGACATGCAGCAAGTGATAAGTGACTTGTTAGTACATTAACACATTTTTTAAATGGTCTTGATGATATAAGATAAGACTGTTTGAAGATATCAGTTTTTGGGCGCAAATTTGGCTGCTAAGATGTCAAAATTGAAAGTGTTGACCATTGCAGACCCTACAAACTCCTCTGCCAATTTTGTGTCTAAAAACTTTTTGATATATATATATATATATATATATATATATATATATATATATATATATATATATATATATATATATATATACCTATGCACATAAAGTTATGAACAGAACATAGGGCCCGAGCAAAGCCGGGCTGAACTGCTAGTCTTTTAAAAAATGAATGACATGTGAATATATATATATATATATATATATATATATATATATATATATATATATATATATATATATATTGCAGTGAACATACCATACAGGAGTCTTGAAGATGAGGTGAATGACCGAAAAGGATGGAGATCAAGGTGTTTTGAAGGTCTCCAGAGGTTTCAATCTGAGAGCTTAAGGCAACTAAAAGAAAACAGAGTAAGAGCAAAACGACTACCAGCCGCACCAATATCTGCAGCATTAAATCCACATTCATGTTCTATTTGTGGCCTTGTCTGCAAGTCCCTTGCTGGACTAAAAAGTCATCAGAGGCAAAAGCATAAATGAGTTTTAGAAATGTGGGTTGTCCGAACCTCATCCGTCGAAATCGATGGGAGAGTCCATCATATATATATATATATATATATATATATATATATATATATATATATATATATATATATATATATATATATATATATATATATATATATATATATATATATATAACGTAACCGTCCAAGGGAACAATTGATCTCCCAATTGGGGGGAGGCTGAGGCTCCTGAAACACTGGAGAATGCCGGGCAGATACGATTGTTTTATGCCTGGCAACTGCATCCAACCCTGCTGAAATAAGATAAATTTTATTGTTTGGTGAAAAATGACAACTTGATGTCAGTTTGAGAGGCATAACGATGTATAATTTCTTTTCCGTTGCCAATGAGCGCTGACTCAGGGCTGGTTGGCCTCTGAGTGTAGTACCAGATCGGGAGATCACAGGGTTAACCTTTCGATCGTGAGAAACAGGCATGGGAGAGTTTGCAGAATCACTGGCACAGTGGGAAAAGGGGATTTCCCTGAGTTGATGTAATTAGTGGTGATTGGTCCAGGCGGCAGCCCAGCCTACCCCGTTACCTTACTACATAAACGAATCCCCGGGCTGAAATTGCGAGAGTTGGAGATGAGATTTGAGAGAAATCAAATACAATCGAAGAGTCGTCGCCCCCCTCTCTTCCCTCACTATCATCACCGCAAAACCGAGCGTAATTAATCTAATCGGGACTCAGTAGAGTTTTGTCAAAATCAACAACTGAACAATTGTATATAAGTTTATATTTTGCACATCTATCTTGAATTAATCAGTAGAATAGATATAATCGAGCCTGTCTTTCGTTTGTGTGCATGAAATTGATTCCTTTCCAGTGTGACAGATCGACGAAGCAGTGGCTTATCAACCCGAAGGTGAAAGTGATTCCGACCAAATCGGAACCAAATCTGAGGTACCTTGCGAAGAATCCCTTGCGAAGGACGGGCACAGGTCACATTGGGGTCCATGACCGAGGATTGACTTGTATGTGACACACACACACACACACACACACACACACACACACACACACACACACACATATATATATATATTTGCGTATATATGCGTATGGGCGTTGATCAGAAACTGATGAATATGGGTGGAGAGTTGTATGTTTTCATTACGATTCTAGATGATGGAACCCGAGTCATATATATATATATATATATATATATATATATATATATAGTAGCGTCCAAAACTAAGAGACACATTTTTGAACTAATATTTGTTAGAAATAACAACTGTGAAAAGCTGAAATTTTGACAACTGGTAGTCGTTATCATCCATAATAGCATACTAAAATTGGAATCATTTGCAAAGGATAGAAAAAGAATTATAACAATTATTTATTTATTTTCAAAATAGGAACGTCCAAAAGTAAGGGACAAAATTGAGAAAAACAATGTAAACAACCCCCCATAAACAATAAAAATACATGTAAAATCAATATTTAGTAAATGGGCCCTTGCTCTCAATGACAGCTGCACATTTTCGACTACAAGGACGAATAAATTCTTGACAATCTTCAATACTAATTTTAGACCATTCTTCTTGAAGCTTCACCCACAAATCCTCCGTGTTAGTGGGATTTCTTTCCATAAATTTCACTCCTAAACTCTTCGAAATATTTTCTATTGTCAGAACTTTGCGGTGGCCAATCCATAATTTCAAAATCTTGCTCGCTAAGGTAACTCATTACCACCTTTGCCTTGTTACATGGGGTATTATCTTGCATAAAGGTAGCCCTATCGAAACCTGAATTCTATATGATTGGCACAAAATGATCTTGAACAATTTTTTATAGATCTGGGCGATTACACGAGTTTGTAACTGGACAAGAGGCGTTGTACCTTGGCTAGAAAACATTCCAAATACCAAGACGTTTCCGCCCGCAATTTTCTTAGTACACTTGGCACTTAATCTTTCACCAATACATCTCTTTATATTGTTTTTTCCATCATTTCCAAATAAATTAAACTTATTCACATCACTGAAAAATACTTTTGACTAATTTTCATATGTCCAAATTACATCCCTGTTTGCAAACTCTAATCTCTTCTTATTATTCTTCGAACTAACAAGTTTTTTTCCCTGGGGTTCGATTAAACAGCCCTATTTCTTGCAGTCGTCTAGAAACAGTCTATCTTGACACATTAACACATGAGGTACTATTCATAACCCTTTTAATTTCTGTGCAAAACCTAAAACGGCCCTTTAACGACATACGCTGCATTATTCGATCTTCTCTTACCGAAGTTTGCGGGGTCTGCTGGTTTTAAAAGCACTAAGTATTTTTCCAGTATCATTGTAGGATTTAACAACCCTGCCTACAACACTCTTGAAACGTTTCACTTTCTCTAAAATCTCTCTAATTTTTGTTTTATTTTACTTGAGTCGAAGTTCTCAAAGATCAAGAGGCCACAACCTAGGGCTAACACTTGAACTCTATATGAGATACATAGATATTCGAATGTTCCATTTAAGTTCTTTATCTCTCAAACACTGAGTTAATAAAGAAGTTGCGAACATAATTTCCCTCTCCCCAATTAACCATTTTCATACGTTGTAGTATATCTTTTATTTTGGTCTCTTGTCCTTACTGGATTCCAGGACAAGGATTTATCTAGTCTGGTGGAGTATCCAGCTTCGTGCTATTACTTGAGGTAACATCACTTGGAGAAGTTGCACTATTCCCCGTAAAAGCTAATGTGGGTTAGCCATAGTGAGGAGATCTTATTTGGGCAGCGAATACTATGTGATTTTGAATATTTGGTCAGGGTTTACTTCTATGGGAAAAGTATCCTCATGCCAGGTTGTTCTGACAAACCCCTTTACAGAGAGACCTTAAACACTTGAGGACAGTGTCCAGTAGGCATTCAAGTTCTCTCATCATCTAATGGTGTGCTTTTCCTTGTGTAGCTTCACAATAGCTTGCTTTCCAGAGTAATCAAGTTTTTGGCGTTTCGCTATGGTGCCGGCTGATGCAACGTTTAGAAATGACTAAGTAAGACTTATTCTTTAGAGGAAATAAAAAATTTGAATATGGCATAATGTTTACATTGTTTTTCTCAATTTTGCCCCCTACTTTTGGACGTTCCTATGTTGAAAATAAATAAATAAATAATTGTTATAATTCTTTTTCTATTCTTTGCAAATGATATAAATTTTAGTATGCTATTATGGATGATAACGACTACCAGCTTTCAAAATTTCAGCTTTTCACAGTTGTTATTTCTAACAAATATCAGGTTTTAAAATTTTGTCCATTAGTTTTGAACGCCACTGTATATATATATATATATATATATATATATATATATATATATATATATATATATATATATATTATTTAAAATTAGTTTTATATCAGTTTAAATCTCACTACCATATAATCGGTTAAATATAAAAATCGATTGAGAATTATCTCTATAATAATAAATTCGTAATCTGCATGAATTAAATTATTATATTTAAGCGTATCTTACGACCGAACCACGCTTTTTATCATAAAAATTAATCAAGACTGTCCCAAATTATAATAGTAGCAAAAAAAAAAAAAACAGTTTTGATGAAACTTTCATAGAATGTATTGCAAAAAGACAACACAAAAACAGAATATTATCGCTTTCTTTATCTAGTGGTTGCTATAGTGATAATATAATTTATCCATAGCCATTTAAAAGTTCTTTGCAAAACATAATGCAGTATTACATAGTTTATAGACTTAACAAACGGACAAGCAAGAAAAGAGAAACTCGATCCTCGCTAAAAAGAACAGGTAAATTTGAGGTCAAATGAACCCTGTCTCATAAACGCGCGCCCATTGACTATGATAAATGTGTGTTCACATAATAAAGAATCTGATTGGCTGACTAGCAAACCCAGTATCACGAGAATTTATAAAAAAATTGAAGCAACATATCGATTCCATGCAATAGCCTGATGAATCCTTACGAGGATGGACTATAGAAAATTCTGTGTAGCTTAATTGCTATATATATTTTTTATACCTAATTTCGTATATGAGAATAGGAAAATCTGCATAGGTTGGTGACCATTCTTAGCGAAGTTCATTTTACTAAGTCTTATAAATTTTTTAATACTCACATAGTATTGTTCCTAATCTAACTAGCAATCTCATAAACACTTGTCCTCGAGTGCCTTTTGACCTTGTTAATCGTGACTTATTAGTATAACAAAATATTGGAAAATATTGAAAAATATAAGTTTCTTTCCAAGAATTATCCGTCTATGGAACACAATACCGCATGGCTGCTTTCCAACTGACTACGAGATCGTTTTCAAGTCCAATGTAAACAAAATCTTGTGGAACCGTTCCCTTAAATTACTAAATTCTAACCAGTTTCAACTATCTTCACCGTCCACCTGACAAACTGAGTAATTCTTATCTTTGAGAAGCCTTTGGGCCTTGAAAAGGGCTAAGTGATGGGTGACTCGTTAGTGTATTAACAATTTGTTTTTAATGGTCTTTATAATATGAGATCAGGCTGTTTGAAGATATCAGCTTCCTGATTAAATGCACCAAACATTTTTACTTTGCATTTGCAAAACTCGGCCATCTTCTACAAAGTCACAAACAAAATAACAATTTTCCTCTACAAAATATCCAAATTCCAAAGATAAATATTTGAAGATATAAAATATTTTTAAAAAAATTGCTGGATTCAGTATTGAACAACTCGAAAAAGGGTTGATACGCCGTAAAACAAAAAGATCAAAAACCAACTGCATGAATAAATATTTGCACATATAAAATACGTGAAGCATAAAACTTTTTCATACATTGAATGGAATCAGCATTAAATAACTCGAAAAAGGTTTGATATGCCGTAAAACTAAACAAGCAATAAGTAATAAATAAATAGCTGAAAATATAAAGAACTTGAAACATTAAAACTTTTGTTTCCCCAAAATTACTGGATTCGACATTAAAAAGGAGTTAATATGCCTTAAAACAAAACAACCAAACCAAATGAAAAAAAGGAAAAAAAAAAAAAAAAAGACATACGATCCTCTAGAACAGGGGTCTACAAAGTTTTCAAACGGGAGCGAGAGCTATATTACTAATTTTTTAGAGCTACGCAGGCCAAAGTAAAAAAAAATAATAATAACCTGAACGTGTTTTATAATGTTTTTTTCTAATTAGCTTTGCTTTTTATTGAAACTGATTCTTCAAAGCTTCATTCTTTTAATCATTTTTGGAACAAAAATAAAAACTACCACACTCTACACATTTCCAATATTTAAAGTTTTTCTCTGCAGTCCGGATTAAAGACATTGGGGAGCCGGATCTGACCCACGAGTCAGAGTTTGGAGACCTCTGTTCTAAGATACTTGAATATAAAAAAAAAAAAATGACACGTTAATCCAAGCTAGAAAAGCGTTGAAAATCGAGCTTACATGGCTGAAATTTTGTTCAGCTAAGGCAGTGGTTCTCAACCTTTTTTTGCTCATGGACCCTTTCCCCCCCCCTTTTTTTATCTTGGTTGACCCCTTTATTACTATTGGTCATAAGACAATCTTCTATTTTACACTCATATAAATTTTGAGGTTTTGTCGGAATTAGCATACCGACGAGTAGGGGGAGGGGAAGACGGTTTAAGTCTTGCAACGAAATGTTGACGTTGCTTACAAGCAGTCTTTCCTTGTAAAAGTAACAAATGGGTAACGATGGTCGAAGTGTAATTTGTCTAAAAGACTACAACAACAACAGTAGAGCGGCCACTCTTTTTTTATCTACTCCAACTCTCAGTCAACGAGATTCACGCGTGACTGAAATGTCTATTTAACTTGTAAGGAATAGGCACTCAGGTTCTTTGATTAATGGACCACCGGCCGTATTGGTCACAGCTACCAGCACTCCTTTCTTCAAGTCAACCAATTCAAAATTCTCACAGTTTTAATAATCAAAGAAATATTATATAATTAAGCTTTATTTTTAAATGAAAACTAATTTAATGCAAATAAAGTATTCTACTACAACTATAATAATAATGATAAGTTTTGTTATGTTTTGCCTGTGGACCCCCAGAAATATTCCATGGACCCCTAGGGCCCATGTGGACCCCGGTTGAGAACCCCTGAGCTAAGTAAGGGTTTTAAAATGACCAAACTTTGCTTCGAGTCAAGTGTCGTTTCTTTTGGCGCCAATTAGCTTGTATATGTAAATTGCAACGCAATCTCTAACTGGAAATATAACGTCGGAATATTTAAGTGAATAAATTATCAAGAACTTCAACTGAGGGAAAAATAACGCCGCCTAATACAAAACGACGTGAACAAACTTGAACGATTAACATCCAGACTTGAATGATTAGGAGAGTTCACATCCAGACGACTCGAAAATAACTTTATGAAATTGTTTTTGATAATTAAAAGAGACACGCAGATAATGTATTCTGTTTAAGGCACCGACTTTCACGTGACGCCATGTCGCCTGTTGGCTAATCAAGATGCCGTTTGCTTAATCATGTGCTTATATAATTTAATACATATGTCAATTCGAGCCACATGAAGTCTTATTGAGCACATGTCATCGATAATTATAATTGTAATTCCATTTTGTAAATAAAGTCATCACATAAGTAAATAAGACAACAAAGTCAAGTATGTAAATGAAGATAAATGACATAAATGTTTCCTGCCCGATAACTTTAAATCAGATATGCAATAGTGGGAATAATTTTACACTACTACTACTACTACTACTACTACTACTACTACTACTACTACTACTACTACTAATACTAATAATAATAATAATAATAATAATAATAAATGCAAATGCTATCGAAAGAGGTGGAGAGTACTGGAAACCTAGGGAGACTTGTTGTCACTCAGCTTCCAGGAAACACCAAAGGCTGTTTTCAGGGGGAGATCTTTGAAGACCTGTGGTAACGTTCCTTGTGAGCCAATAATAATAATAATAATAATAATAATAATAATAATAATAATAATAATAATAATAATAATAATAACAATAATAATCCAGATTTGGTATTTGTTTGTTTGAAGCCGACACTATACTATTTCTCTTATCAATGCACTATTGTATTTTTATTACTAATGGAGGTTTTGAAACTATACTGTTATTCATATTAACATACTATTGTACTTCTGTTAGTCATGCCAGATTATTTTTACTAGATATGTCAAAATGGGATTACTACTACTAATTACTATTACTAATACTACTGGAGATAATAATAATAATAATAATAATATATATATATATATATATATATATATATATATATATATATATATATATATATATATTACCCTTGAATGTGGAGACTAACAACACATATAAACTACACACAAACTGGATACAGAAACGGCTACAGATGCAAAACACAAAGTAACATCACATGAAATTATGAAAACTGAAACTGTACTAATGAAGAAACCGCGCCCACCTTTTTTCCTGTGAGTGTTACCATAAACAGGCACCACACCAAATAATGAGGGTCAATTAGGAGGGGAAGACTGAGGAGAGAAAGCACTAGCCAAACCTCCACTGGAGTTGTGCAAAGAAGACTCGGACCTTAGGGATGCTTATTGTCACTCAAATTCCAGTGAAGACCAATGGTCGCCGCCAACAAGAAATCAATGGTGAGCGGCTGTTGCGATAACGCAAATTAATTTGCAAAGGTTGTCGAAATAGTTGGAGAGTACTGGAAATCTGGGGAGACTTGTTGTCACTCAGACTCCAGGGAACACCACTAGTTGTTCTCAAAGAACAATCTTTGACGATGGCTTGTGTGAATACTCCTACCGAATAAATAATAATAATAATAATAATAATAATAATAATAATAATAATAATAATAATAATAATAATAATAATAATAAATCCATGGGATTTAGAAGAGATATTTAAGTATCCTGATAAATCCTGATAAGCAGATCTTTCCTCGTTTGCTAACATTGGGGATTCGATCGGCACCCAGTGAATATTGACTCCTCTAATTCCAGGAACAAGAATATCGTGGACCAGAAACAGGTAATCCCTCTAATTTCAGATCAATAATGCCGACCAAATACAGGAAAGCAATGATGGACAAGCAGCAAACCAAAACTAAGGGAAGAAAGGGAACACAAGAAAATTAACTGGTAAAGGAATCCTACTATAGAAGCAACCCCAACGACAGAGGCTTCTGAAAGCGAATGAAAAAAAATTATGGAATATAGCTGCCGACTGTCATAGAACATAATAAAGGATTGCAAATCAAGCAGGACCTATTCTGAAGAAAAATTGGTTCTCAGGGCTGGAATCAATGGAAATTCAACGAGACATAAATATAATGTAACGCCACTTAAAGAAAATTGTGCGGGAAATTGCTAAAACATGAACATAGTAAAAAAAAAAGACGGAAAACTACAGAATTACAGAACTAACTAGCGAAGAAGCAACAGAAGTTCGAAACATCCTAAAAATTATGCTCGAGGACAAAACAAAACCCACCCTTGAGGAACACAATGTAACTAAAAATAGAAATAAAGAATGGACCAACAAAGCCTTGATGGGGTATCGTACTGAAAAAATTAGGTCACTAAACTTCGAAAAGAAACTAAAACTATAAAAAAGATGAAAGAAAACAGACGACGATATAAGGGGAATGTTTTTGCATAGGGGTACATATTAAGGAAATGACAAGTCATATATAACAATGATGAGAGAGAGAGAGAGAGAGAGAGAGAGAGAGAAAGAGAGAAAAGACATCTATACATATACAGTTCTGAGATGCTTGGGACTTCATATATATACTGCCTGGAGATGTATACAAGTTATTAACACTGAGAAGGGGATACATAATCTTGTAAGGGTTACACAAAGCTCCTTATAAGATGTTTAACACATTACCTTTTGAGTGTTGAAAGATGATACATGACAACAGTTACAAAAACACAAAGATGATTCTTTTATTCATTGGACCGGTCGAATGCTGATGACGTCAGGAATTCACATGTATCTACATGGTTAACGTTCTACCCTTCACTTCCAAAGGGTCAGCTGACCACTGACTGCCAACTGACTGACTCTCAAATCTCTCTCTGACTGACTGGCCTGATCTGATAACTCTAGCTCCTAAATTGAGAAGACCCCTTCGTCTATGACGTCAGAAGTGTGTTTCCCAAACGTGACCAGTTCACGTGGCTATGCATGTTTTTCCAAACACACTTTTAACAACAAAAGAATTCTCTAATATAATTCTAACATACTTTTTTAACAATATATTTTTAATTCGTATTGCTCATTCTTTAGCTGACATTTTTAATATTCAGTTTTGTAAAAGAATGAACAATCAATTCTTTTTACGATATAAACAATATCTAACTATTCTAATAGAATTTAACAATAGACTAAATTCTAACATTCCGATTCTTAACCTTGCTTACAAGGTTCGAGTCTCGGCTTATCCTAATCTCATTTTCACCTATCTAATACTGTTCTTATTTATATGGAAAGGGGATAGCCTTTCCTTGTAACAATGTGACTCACAAAGAAATATAAAATAAGAAACATGAAGAACTAAAACGAAAGAACGCACTTAAACGGGGAACATTGAATAGTACAAATAAAACAATATCAAACAATGAAAACCAGTTCCATCAAGATGTAAACAGAGAAAGCAGGACACGGAAGGCGCATTACGCCAAATAAAACAAGAAACAGAAGCAGACATGAAAAAAAAGAAGACAAAAAAATAATTAAAACAAAAATGGCACACCAGGACAGGATGAAATGCCTACTGGTTTAAACAATTTATGATTCGCAAAAACAAATAGAAAGTTAGAAAAACTTCACCATCCGAAATGAATTCAGAAAAAAATCATCCACTTTAAAGAAATCATCCACTCTAAAGAAGAAGTCAATAGCATTTTTTCTTTAGGTAATCAGAAGTAGTACTAATTTTATATGAATACTAGCAGGGACACTTGACGTTACTCGGGATTGTATGATGATCAACGAATGTTGCACACTCCCATATTTTTATTGTCAACGAAATCGATGGTCACAAATTTTTCAATCAAATCGATTGATTGCCTGCTCTAGTTTGGGATACATCGTGGTGTACCGGCAGGGAGCTTCACATACCTCCACGCAGTGACTTAGCCCGCAGTACATTGTGGTTTACATTGCACTGTAGAGAACATATTGTTGATTTTATACAATTATTTTTATAAATAATGGCTTGAATTAAAGTTTAAATGCAAAAGTCAAGTATTATGGTTCAATTCTGCTTTAAACAGAAACATTAATTTTAAACGTGCATCTGTCACATCAAAGAACCTACTATTAATTTTATGTCTGCCATTTCAGCTAGTATGACAATAAAACTTCTCAAATGCACTTGTGGTGTTAGGCTATATAAAGTGTTAACTTTGGTCAAAATTTTTTGTTCCTTTTTTTTTCATCGAATTTTTTCAATTATCGATTATTTATACTTATCGAAGACGGGACGATATAAACTCTATCTAAGAACACTGCCAGATACATTTGTGTGAATAACAATCGGCTCAGCTTATTCGGGGTCTATAGAGAACTCTCTTTCTCTCTCTTACACAGTTCCTGTTTTATAATAATAGAGATTAGTGTGAAAACTATGAAAGCATAATTTTTCTGTCATTTTTAATGGAGGGGTGGACTAGTACTACTACTAATAATAACAAGACGTTTTAAAATCGGGCAAAATTTATAGTCCGTTCATAAAGAAGGGGTTTTTATATTTATATAAGAATTGATAGTTGAATATGGTTGAATTTGTACTCAATTTTTGCATTAAATACTAACCCCCAACTAATCACTATTAATCTAACATCGAACAGATACTACAATACTTAGTTCGCTGCACCTTATTATAAAAAAGATCCATATAAAATTTCAGCCAGATCAACAAAGAGACATACAAACAAAGAGAAATATAATATATAGATTACAAAAAAAAAAAAAACTTGCTCGTTTAAACTATTGGTTAGAATTACACCAAATAAGACTTTTAGATGCCGGATGTAATAACATTAAAACACTAATTATGTTTCTTAAATAATACATCAGATGCTAGACTAAAAGTTACCCTTTTTCTAATGATGATATTAAACTCAGTCTAAGAGTGAGGGCGGTATTCGTCAGATTAGATACATTCCGTAATATTTTCAGAGCCGTTCTTGTCTTCATCGCCAATAAACTGAATCATTACCGGAATTCGCTGGTGATTTACTGATATACCTTTCATACCAACTGCTTCGTATTTTTCTTTTTCTGTTTTTTGTATTTATTCTGGCGTGGTGGGCCACGCCGGTGCCATATTCTCGTTAAAATATCATCAGAAAACGATGCTAAACGACGATGGTAACCGCTTCCATTTAGCGTAGTTATCATTTTCCGAAGAACGTTAAAGAGAAAAAAGCAGCTCTGATAATATCTCGACTATTGCGCCTAGGAAACTGCTTGATAGCTGTTGAATTGGAGTGGAAAGGAGAACATTCCTTCATTATTTTTTAAATACGCACTAGTAACCGCCTCAAGTTTCACCTTGCTTGAAGACATAAGAAAGTTTTTATTTCTATCATATTGTATGCTTCTGAAATTTTGAAATGAACATTGATTATTTGTATTATTTGGATTATTCGGACAACTGCTTTCATCTTGAGTGTTTTTTTTACGGTCGATCATCTTCTTCGGGTTTATCTTGTCTTCATCGCTAATAAACTGAATCGCTACACAAAATAAATATTATTATAATTTTTTTCTAACTTGGACAAGTGACATGTGGCCGAGTGGTCCTAGACGTTGTATCAAAGTTTACAGTTAAGTTCAATCCTGAACGAAGGCAGTGAAAAAGTAACATTCAAAACAGAGAATCAGCAACTATGTCCCAGAGCCTAGCTGGAGTCCGAACACGGTACCCCCGTAATAATAATAAAGGGTTGGGTTCGAGACTCCTAACAAACGGTTCCCCAGTTCGATACAAAAAACCTGATGAAGGCCGGAGGGCAAAACGGCCGAAACGTTGTGACGTTAACAAACCAGATGAGGAAGTCAGTCCGACAATCTCAATAAAGTTAGAAAAAATTATAATAATATTTATTTATGAAAAATTAAATTATTGCCGTTATTCTATGAATGTATATGAATATTTGAATAGTATATCTAAATAATAAATGCGAACATTTCCGTCATATTTGACGAAGAGTGTACACTAGTATACCCATACACGCATATATATATATATATATATATATATATATATATATATATATATATATATATATATATATATAAAGAGAGAGACAGACACAGATACTTATTTAAGACTTATTTCGTGTTCTACGTTTACGGAAAGATACAGAAACCACTTGCTCTCTTTCAAAATTCGACCAAATGCTGAATTTGATAAACCTCCTACTTTAACTTAATATGTTATGGAATTAGTAAAAATTAAAATTAATTATAAATTAAAATGGCCAATATTAGATAAAGTTAATAACAAATTAACAAGAGAAAAATGTAATTTATGCACCTTGGAATCCTTCCATATAGTAAAATCTAATGAGAATTTTCTTAATAAAAAGCAAGAAATTATCCAAAATTGTCTTCATAGAATGCGATATATGCAAGCCTCTTTCAAATCCATATAAATAGTAGGTTGCCAATTGAAGCTAAAATTCGTATGAGCATTGTGGGCTGTTGAGTAGAAAATATATCTTATTAATGATTTGGTATTTTAAGAAAAAGTTTCCTTGAAATTAATATAATTAGAATAAAATAAGAATAGAATTGTTATAAGATTTTCTGTATCATGCTCTTGAGTTAATTCAGTAAGGTTAATGTGAAGAAATATCTGTGTTTATACCATTTTGAATGTACTATTTCCCTTTAACACTTAATCTAATTATATACTAGGCATATGCTGTAGTGAGCAATAAAGAACATTAAGGGAAACACATTCTAAATTATTTTTAAAATTGGAATTCTGATGTTTCATTTATGTAGGTATGTTGGATCCTGAGCTAATATAATATAAAAGGAAAAAATCGTCCAATATTCATATTTGTATTTACTTATTATTAGTCACTGCAGTTTTATAAGTTTTATTGAATTTAAATCTTTAATATTTTTTTCATGCATGGGAATATTTAAGATGCCTTGGGATATTTTGAGCTTTTTGTAAATTCTAGAAATATTTTGGGATTTGATCATTAGGTTTAAGTTGTAGAATTAAGAGAAATAGATAGGAACATAAAGATATATATATATATAAGAATATATATATATATACATAAATATATATATATATATATATATATATATATATATATATATATAATTATTACTATAATGATATTTAATACTTACAGACACTAGTGTTTCATCCTTTCGGCAATTATCAGTGCACGGAGTCATAATTATTACCGGTCGAGAGATTCGAAACCGGTCACGAAGCTATCTCTGAGTCCATTAGCAAGGAACAAACCACTAGTCCATTATTAATTACGGCGAGAATATAGTTGAATTTACATTTAAATCATAAATATCTTTCAAGAAAGCCGAGAATGATCATGTGATTTTAACATCATGTTTTGCGCACGTGGGATGGGCGCTAATCTAGCCGAACTGGAAAGCTGTGATACAGCGAAACAATTTATCTGTGTATTATATATAAGTTCCCTTCTTGAGTAGAGCACTTTCATTAAATTACACCGCGTTACTTACTTACGTGATGTCAAGCTCTTTGTTTGTAAATAAATAAGATATGATATGTAATCTATCCTAGGTTATCCCGGTAACTGTGAAGGTTGGTTAGGTTGGGAAGGTTGGTTGGGTTAAGTTGTTGACGTATGTAGCTACGGTCAGTGATAGCACCTGGTGTTGTATGCAACTGTCCCCAACTGTCGCCAAACTCGCCGCTAAAACTGCTCGTAAACTAATTCTAAGTCTTTTGTCTGTCACACCTTGATTAACAATAATATTCAGCTTCCGTTATGAACATTGCTGAACACCTCCCTCTCCATTTTTCTGTTGATGTTTTTTTTTCTCTTTTGTGTGTTATATTTTTTCTCTTCTTTACTTTTTAATACTTGGATGTAAGCCGATAGTATCACACCAGCACAAATATAGAGAAAGGTTGTGGAGTCGGAAGAGATGAGGTTTTGCTTGGATTTCTAAATTTCCAAAAGCAAAATTCCGGCTCCAACAATTCCAAAAAATTCGACTGCGACTCCCTATTTTGAATTTCATTAACGATTTACTGTTGTTTCTTAAGAGGTTAAATAGCCGACTCCGACTCTTACAAATTGGACTACAACGTATTCGGAAACCATCAATTCCCTGCGACCACGTATCTACAGTCCTTGATTGAACCAAACTAGGCCGTTTCTTTAATTACAATTCCTGAACCTTTGAATAGATCTTCAAGGGAGATAATAAATGCGTCAACAACGCAACAATTCAAGGTGAATTTGGACAATTGCTGGACTACTGTATTCTCTTGTGTGTCGAATTTTTACTATCCTTTCTTTACATGGTAACTGAAGCATGTTTGCTATATTTCTTGCCAAATTTATTGAATTGAATTGTTGTTTACGTATGACTGAATCTAACCTCAGAAATAAGCATCAGTACAAAAATATTAATAACACGATTCTCGTTGTTTGTACAGGAGACCGGCGACTTCCAGCGCTAAGACTCAGTAAAGAAACAAAGAAAAAAAAATAATTATAGCACAGTGGTAGTTCGTGTCTTCCGTTTTTTTGTATGTTTTTATGGATTTAAAAAAAAATATCAGAAACTCAAAAAAACTTTTCAACTTTGAAACTTTTCGAACATTTTTTGTTTATCACTGTATTCAAATAAATAAAAGAAACTTAAAAAAAAAAAGAAGAAATCTATATATCTATAAAGGTGAACGTGTCTGTCTGTGTGTGTGTACCTGTGTACATTTCCCTACGCAATAACTCTGTCAATTTTGAGTCTACAGACTCGAAATTTGATATACAGGGTACTGATATTTGGGGAAATCTTTGTAATCCGTTTTTGAGTAGGAATTTGGCTGTTAAGGTGTCAAATTCCAACAATTTGACCTTTGAGAACTCTACCAAACTCCTTCGCCAATTTTGGGCATAAACAAATGAAATGTTAGATATAGGTTCCTTGGACATGAATCTAACTTAATTTTTTGTTTTTTTTTGCTCAACATACACCTCCAAGCACTCGAGCAACGCCGGGCTGAAATGCTAGTGTTTTTAAAAAAATGTTGTTCTTAGCTTCAAGTTAATAATTTAACTTAAACTAATATTATTTGTAAACAAGAAAAAAAGAAGCAATATGAAGACATGAAATATTACTAAAATAAAATATTATTTCTCCACCCTCGTTCTTCTCCATATCTCCGTCTCATTATTTAAAGCCATTGCTTTCGGCATTGTCTCAGCTATATTTTGTTTTGAACCGTAGAGGTATTATTTTTTTACTTCCAGAAATGAAAGGTTATTTAAGTATATTATTAACGGTTAGATAAATATAGTTTACGAGCATATGTATATATTCTACTAGTGCGCGCACATATGTAAATATATCCTACTAGCACACACACACATATTCTACTAGTGCGCACACATATGTATAAATATCCTGTTAGCACACACACACACACACACACACACACACACACACATATATATATATATATTTATATATATATAAAGTTATATTCCAAAATTCATGATGTTGACCATCTTATAATTTAGTCCTTTAATTCAGTTGGCTTATACAAGTCTTATATATATATATAAACTATTCTGAAGTATATATATATATATATATATATATATATATATATATATATATATATATATATATATATACTTCAGAATAGTTTTTATTTAACAATCAGTTGTTATGGAAACGTCAGATTGTAGGTTTACAAAATATTACTGGCAGTAATATTCGATAAGTTATCCCATCATTCATTAAAATTCATTGAATTACAATTTAATATATATATATATATATATATATATATATATATATATATATATATATGCATATTTTTCCATTTTACATGAGTTAAGTTCTCAGAAATTAAGGGATCACTTCCTGGGTCTATTATTTAAATGGTCAGTTGAAGAGAGGAAAATTATATCCCCAACTTCTTTACCAACTCAGAATTTAATAGGTAAAGGAGAACTTTAATGGAATATTCAAATATCTGTGTATCTCCAATAGAGATCAGATGTTAGACCCAGGAAGTGATCCCTTAATTTCTGAGAACTTAACTCATGTAAAATGGAAAAAATATGGAGCTATATATATATATATATATATATATATATATATATATATATATATATATATATATATATATATATATATATATATATATATATATATATATATCCATATTTTTCCATTTATATATATTAAATTGTAATTCAATAAATCAAGTTCTGTGGTCGAGGGTTCGAATCCTTGCGTAATCAGCCGCGCTGAGGAGCTGTAGATACGGCTAAATACCTGTCCGTTGATAACTGTTTCATTTAGAATAAATGAGCTACAATTGTTTATGTATATTTGTATGTGTTTGTGTTTGTATGTGTGCATATGCTTATACATATTCTTAAATATGGGGCAATCATAAGTATACTAGAAATTATTGTTCTGCTATGATGTGAAATTGAAATATAATCTAATTGTTGGGCGAGTAATGAAGGAACTTTCTAAATATAGACGTATTCGTGGATGCAGTTGAAAACAGAGACTTATAACAATATCAAACACCTTATCTCAAGTAAAAAAAAAATTACGGAAAATCCAATAGATAGCATTCATTTTGCATTCGGGTTGTTTTACAATAACAGAGTAGGATCTAAGTTCGTGCCAGAACTTCATAAACAAAAAAGACGGTACATTTCATGTTTTTTTTTGTTTTATTTTTATAGCTTAAAAATAATAAAAATGGTGATATTAAGTTCATGGTTGGAAGCAGTAGTAGAAGAAGGGGTCGTCATTCATTCAATGAAAATGCCGCCATTACAAGCTAGTAAGCAGATAAAATTCAAGATTTGTAACGTTATCAGCGCATCCAGCTTTAAAACTATCCTCCACGCTCAGGCGATTTTAATGTGGGCTTTTATAAGATAGATATCTCACATGCATACATGTGAGATATCTATCTTATCCGTGCCTATTTTTGATGGGTCCTAGTACAGTACCAGAGTATGCCATTTCAAATGTTTACCAGTTTCTACAGATTATAATTAGTACGAAGAAAAATATGTGTTAAAGTCTGTCGAAAAAATATATTCTACTAATGTAAGAGAGAGAGAGAGAGAGAGAGAGAGAGAGAGAGAGAGAGAGAGAGAGAGAGAGAGAGAGTAACTATGATTAACCTATTTACGTATTGACTTTATTGGCATGAATATTATTTTTTTAATTTATTTATTGCGGACTATTATCTCATCTTTTTTTGTTGTTGTTTCCCGATGTTTCGACTAACTATTCCTCTGGCCTTCGTCAGACGGGATAGGAACTCCGAATCTCCTAACTGCATTCTCAGCAATTACTGCCTTCCATAGTTGTTTTACCCTCCGTGATCCGTAGCGCAGTGGATAGAGACGTTGAATCTCTATAGTTTCAGGTGAGCATTGTCTGAAGATAACAGTTTCAATCCTACTGAAAGCCAGCCAGAGGCTTAGTTGGCCAAAACAAGGCCAAAACAACTATGGAAGGCAGTAATTGCTGAGAATATAGTTAGGAGATTCGAAGTTTCTATCTCGTCGCGGTTACTACCTGACGAAAACCATAGGAATAGTTGGCCAAAACGCCGTGAAACAATAACAAAAAAGTTAAGGATACCACAATAAATAAATGAATATTACACTAGTTTATATTCGCTTCTCTCTGGATGTTAAGTACGCTACCAGGGTATGTCGATTTTCATTTGCACCTATATTTTACTACGCTATAATTAGTACGAGGAAAAATATTTGTTACATTTCGTCAAACAAAAATTAGCATTTGCAGGGGAGCGAGAGTAAGTAACTACGATAAATCTCTTTTTACACTCTATGGCATTCTTTGTTTCTCACAAATCCAGCCGACAAAATATATGCTTTTGATTTGTGATATTACACATCAGCGTAAGAAAATAGTGTATATATATATATATATATATATATATATATATATATATATATATATATATATATATTGTCCCAACACTAATATATATATATATATATATATATATATATATATATATATATATATATGTATGTATATATATATATATATATATATATATATATATATATATATATATATATATATATATATATATATATATATATATGAATATTATTGTTAATTATGGACTTTACATCATTTCCCATTACTGTAATCAGTTTCTAAGACTGCAAACTCTAAATTTGCAATTTTTATGGTGCTCCAACAATTTTTTACCCTACTAGATTATTTATTTCCTCTGATGAGAAAAGTATAAATTTTCGAAACTCCATGGATGAACGAGTCACTTCTAACGTATTCCTTGTCTGAACATTTCATGGTTCAATAAATAATTTGAATTTTTCATCTGTTATCAGTTGATGTTTTTTATTTATCAATGCTCTATCTAGAATATTGAATATCATTTTCAGGATTACATTTACTTGACAATGCTCTTATTTTTAAGTTCTCTCTCTCTCTCTCTCTCTCTCTCTCTCTCTCTCACACACATATATATATATATATATATATATATATATATATATATATATATATATATATTAGCAGCTAACCTGGCATTCCCCGATCGTAAAATACGCTTAAATATGATATTTTGTTTAATGCAAATTTCGTATTTATTATTATATTATATTGAGCCCAATATATAGTAATGATAAAAAAGTTTTTTTTTTTTAATTATAACTTGTGCGCCACCACCGAGAATCGAAACCAAAACGTTTAACTTCCGATTTACTTTTTCCTTCGACGTTAATGCCTGAGCTATGAATGACTGTTTGCTAAAAATTAAAACACGAACAAATAGCTATTACGTTACGCATACATATTAGCAATGCCGTCGCTTGACCTTAAACTGGCAAATTGTATGTTTTTAATTTTCACACTTTTGCACCGATTTTCTCCGGCTAAAACCCAAATATAAAGTTTCGCCCGGGGTCCGAAACTCTCTCTCTCTATTTTGTTTTTGCAAGGAAGTCACCAATTATCAAGGCCCGGAGGCTACTCGGGGATAAGGGTTATTGCGTGTAATCAATGTTTCAAGTCTGTAGACCAAAACTTGATAGAGGAGTTTGGTAGGGAGAATTTTTAAACAAATAGATACGCATACGTAAATACATATAGAAAGAGGTTTGTGTTTACTATTATCTTTTTACGCAAACATTACGCAAGTATAAATCATGTAGAATATCTACATGAATACACGTAATAGTTAATTAATGATTATCCCATAAGAAAACCGAAAAAAAACTAATAGGGAATTAATTAAAATGAATGGTTAAAAGAATATGTAAATTAGCTAGATCTTTTGTAGACAAATGCAATTCCAGGACTCATATATAACAAAGTTTATTATGTTTTTAAATTAATAGAAAAAAAGTAAAAACAACAAACGGACTGCTACTTTCTGATTCTCTGCCCCAACAAAAAAAAAAAAGAAAGAAAGACATACTGAAGATGAGACTTTGTCTCAAAATATATTTATGAATTTCAATATAAATTTTCAAACAAAATAAATGTCTGTTTATTTTGTAATAATGCGTTGTTTTTGGTTTCAAACGTATGTGATACATTTTATTCAAACTCAACTGTCGCTTCTAAGAAATATAAAAAAAGTCTTAATGAAAAAAAGGGGGTTTTTAACGTGAATATCAATGCACAAAAAAAAGCGTGCAATAAGAGATGCCCCTGAACCACTTCCCATAGGAGTAGAGCAACGAAACTTGGCACAGTTATTAGTCTTTCTCTACATAGGAAAAAAAACCCAGAGTTATGCATTTCTCCCATCGTTTGATGCAGCTCTGGTTTTTGTAGAACACCCCAGGTTGGTCCTCCAACCATTACGTGACTTCAGAAATCAAGGCTGCATCATCTGAGAAACGCTTTCCTTTCAAAAACAACTTCATGGCTGGGAAGAGGTGAAAGTCAGAGGGTGCAAGGTCAGAAGAGTAGGGAGGATGCAGGAGAATTTCATAACCACACGTCCGTGCTTCTGATCTGGCGATATGCGAGTTGTGGACCGGAGCGTTGTCCGGCAGGAGGAGGGTACCTTTGCTGATCTTGCCCCGCCTCTTGATTTTGATAGCTTCCCTTAATTTCCTCAAAAGTGAAGCATAATAGGCTCCTGTAATTGTGGTACCCTTTGCCAGGAAATCTGTCATCACTACTCCGTCCTGGTCCCAGAAGATTGACAGCGGAGGGCTGCACCCTTGCCTTCTTTGAAGGTGGTGAGTCCAAATGCCCCCACTGCATTGACTGGTCTTTGGTCTCTGGATCATAGTGATGGACCCAGGTTTCATCCTGTGTAATCAGTCTTTTGAAAAACTCATCTTCTTGGCACATCCCAAATTCATCCTCGAGCACTCGACGCGTTCTCGCTTCTGGAATGGTGTGAGCAACCTGGGAATCCATCTGGCAGACACCTTATGCATATGCAAATGGTCATGAATGATAGTTTCCACAGACTGTACTAATTTTGACATCTTGGGCTATTTGACGAATAGTAATGCGCCGATCTTCCAAATGGCAGTCTCAACTTGACGGGCAGATGCCTCATCAAGGGCAGAGGGGGGGGGGCGACCAGGTCTGGGAGCTGTTTCCACAGACTTCCGGCCATGTTTGAATTCACGATGCCAGCGTTTTACAAGGTCATATGATGGGGTATTATCACCATAAGTTTCTTTCATTTCATCAAAAGTCTCCTATGGTGTGCGTCCTTTCAAATACAAAAACCGGATCACTGCTCGACATTCAACAGGCTCGATTTCACACCTGATTCAGTTCAAACACATGTAAAACAGAAACCACAATTAGTTCAGAGCTGTAATTTGCCACATAACCCGTAGGGATATAAGTCATTGCACATAAAAAATTTCAGCTAGATCAGACAACTGGAAGTGGGTCAGGGGCATTACTTACTGCACGCCCCTCGTGTATGTATATATATATATATATATATATATATATATAGTCATCCACATACAGTACTGTTTCGCTGTTTTACAGTTCATCAGCGCGGCTAGACAGGCAACTACCTCAAGCCAGGATTGAAACCCGACTGCCTGTACGATAGTCAAGGCTCCTAACTACTACGCTATCGGCGGCTGCTGAGCGATGTTTTGACATCGTCCGAACTACATAAGCTATGTGTTGATTTTAATGGTTCTCATTTCGATTAAGAAAGTTTATTATGAAAAGAGGTTATGATCTATGATATATATATATATATATATATATATATATATATATATATATATTAGTTGGTGCAAAAATAATATATATATATATATATATATATATATATTAGTTGGTGCAAAAATAATGTCGTTTTTTGACGTTCAAGTTCAAAAGATCATAACCTCTTTTCATAATAAACTTAATTAATCGAAATAAGAACCATTAAAATCAACACATTTTTGACAACGAGAAACAAGTTTATCGCATTAGCATAGAAGTCCGGAGTTCTGGATGTCATTTAAGGCCGATTCAGCATCATCTTGGCTTTTGAAACATTTTTTGCGCAGAAATTTGTTGAGATGCTTCAAAAAGTAATAATCAGTGGGCGACAGGTCCGGTGAATATGGGATACAGGCAAGCCTTGTCATGGAGGAGAATCGATCCCTTAATATTGACCAATCTCAGGCACATTAGGTGGAGCTTCTGGTGCATTTCGTCAATTTGTCGACAGTACTTCTCCGCCGTAATCGTTTCGCCCGGATTCAAGAAGCTGTGGTGGATGAGATCGGCCACAGACCACCAAGCAGTCACCATAACCTTTTTGTGTGCAATTCAGCTTCGGGAAGTGGTGTGAAGCTTCTCCGACATCCGACCATTGTGCCGAACGTCGCCGGTTTTCGTAGAGGATATCACACATCACAATCCGCCCTAGAAATGAGCAGTTTTCGTTGTGCAGAAGGAGCATAGAAGACACCTTAAAACGACGTTTTTTTTTATTATCGTTACATTCAGGCGGCACCCATTTACCAACTTTTTTGATTACCGTATTTTCTTTAAATGGCAAACGACTGTTGAATGGTAGACCTCGAGTTCAACGGCAACTTCTTGTGCTGTTTTTCGATGATCGGCTTCAATTAAGGCTTTCAAATGTTTGTTATCAACCACAGTCGGTCGACTGCGACCGTCTTCATCTTCGAAGCTCTCGTGACAATTGCGAAATTTCTTGAACCACCGTTGTGCCACACGTTTGTTAGTCATACCTGGGCCAAACGCATCATTGATATCACGAATTGTCTCGGCAGCTTTTCGATCTAGTTTGAACTGGAACAAGAAAATCGTGCGGATCTGAATTTTGCTCATGGTGTCGAAAAACCTGCATAAAACGAATGAAAAGATTGAGAAGGTTAACAAATAACACAATTTGATAGAGCGAAAAACGTGCTTCAAAATAATATATAACAATCTTCGCAACAGATTTGATGTATTTGTTCCATTTTAAATCAGGAAAGAAATTAAGTCCCGGAAACTTGTCCAAGATGGGTCTTTCCATAGAGGAGAGCCACTCATTTTAATTGGGGCTTGGTGATGATGAAAATAGAGAAATATTGTTTTAGCTGCATTAAAATTGGCCATCCACCCTTTTCCCATTGCATCACGTGCTCAAGATCAGAAGAAAGAGAATCAGAAAGATCTTGGTCATTACTGGTCTTTGAAGGGTTGCCATAGATTGTAGTGTCGTCAACATAAATATCTCCGAATGACCTAAGAATGTGATTTGGGAGATCATTGATTAAAATCAGGATGAGAGTTGAGCACAGGATGGAACCCTGAGGCGTCGATACTATGAGCTCCTGATTTCTGCCCATCGACAACTGCTCTTATAAGCTACGAGAGAGAAAATATTTAATAATTGAGAAGACATTTCCAGCTATTCCGTGGCTGTCAATCACGTAAAGTAGATCTTTATGCCATAATAATGATTTGCTAGCGGGATCTGTGGAAATTCAACAGCGGACTCATTCATATGTAATATATTGATATTGGTTTTCTGTAGATGTTCACTGTAAATGGAGACGCTCTGATATTATTGTAGCTCTTTTGTTAAAACTGCAAAACTCCCAGTTGTAAAGTACGCTTAAATATGATATTTTAATTCTTGCAAATTTCGTGTTTATTATTATAGAATTAATGTTCTATCGGTTTTTATATATTATAAAGTTGTGATTTAAAAAATAAAAAAATATATCTATATGACTTGGGTGCATTAGCTTGAATCGAAACCAAAATAAAAGCTTATGAAATATATATATATATATATATATATATATATATATATATATATATATATATAACTTGAGTTCCTTCAGCCATATTCTAAACCGAAACTAAAACTTATGAAGAATTCTTGGTAAAATTATTTACAAAAAAAAAAAAAAAAAGATACATATATATAGATGACTTAAGTGGCATCAGCTATAATCGAAACCGAAACCTAAACTTATGAAGAATTCTTGGTAAAATTATTTATGACGAGAAATGAAAGTACATAACAATTAAACGACCCAGATGTAAACATGGCACAGAAAAAAAACATACACGCTATCGTATTAATTACATTTCATAATTACATCAGTATAGAAATTCTCCAGATCAAAACAGATTAAACCTTAATAATACTAATAATAAAAAGACAAGAATTTAGCAAACTCATGTATTTTTACCATTTGGTTTACGAATGAGCATAAAATTGTAAATATTTCAAAGGTTGATTATTTACATAATGTGCGGTGGATGACAGGGAATATATTTTTATACCTCCTGATGGAATAGTGGACATTTTGTAGGCTGATTATTCACATAATGAATCCAACTACTGTGTCTAATATCTAACAATGTGTATTGTTCATTGTTATAACAGGGCAACCGGAATTCCCTTTCAATTTTAAAAGCAACAATGAAAAAGTCCTGGCTAATTGCCCATTTCAATTTTGAACTCTGATATTCACGAGTCCTCCTAACCTCTTACGGGCGCACCGGCTGCACCCTCTTCTTGTGGAGCCTGGTGAATTGCGCTTATTATTATTATTATTATTATTATTATTATTATTATTGTTGTTGTTGTTGTTGTTTCGATATATTACTCAACTACGCATATCAACTCATAGAATTACGTCAGTCATTAAATTTTCACATAAAAAGTAGCATAATTTCTGAATAACGTAACACTCACCGTTAATTTTTTTTCTCTTATAAAACGGTAGATTTCTTTCTGAGTCCATTTCAAGCGGTGGGGTAAGTCTGTGATGGCTGTTTGACTTGCTATTTGCATTCTTGCTTCTTCTAACCACTTGAAATGGCGTTTCCAAGTGATGTTTTAGTCACTAACATTCATGACGGGATTACAGTAGATATATCTATTACTACATATAAATAACTACACGTTGCTGCTTATTATATATTAGAGGATCTGTTTGATTTCGTACGACTGATTTTACAGCATGTCAATTTGTTAGCGGTTTATTCAGTGCTGAAACGATAGTTATTGCAACCAATTAATGTATACGATTACATGAAAATAAGTTGCTATTATACTTACTAGCGGGGCCCGTGGAAATTCCACAGTGAACTCTTTCATATGTAATATATTGATGTTGGCATTCTGTGGGTGGTCAACGTAAATGAATACGCCCTGATATTATTGTAGCTCTTTTTTTAACTGCAAAAGTATTTATCTAAGCTAGCAGAGGCGTCCGGTGTAGCGTGGTCGTAAAATATACTTAAATATGATACTTTAATTTATGCAGATTTCGTGTATATTATTATAGAGTCAATTTTTTATCGATTCTTATATATTATAAAGTTGTGATTAAAAAAAATAAAAAATACATGCATATGGCTTGGGTGCTTTAGCTTGGATCGAAACCAAAACCAAAATTTATGAAGAAAAAAATATATGTATATAAATATAACTTGAGTTCCTTCAGCTATAATCGAAACCGAAACCAAAACTTATAAAGAATTATTGGTAAAATTATTTATATAAAAAAAAATAGATTACTTAAGTGCCATCAGTTATAATTGAAATCGAATCCGAAACCAAAACTTCATAAAGAATTATTGGTAACATTATTTGGGTAAGATTGAAACCGCTATCTTCAGACAATGGTCACCAGAAACCGCAGAGATTCTCTATCCACTGCGCCACGGGCCCGATCCCATCCAAAGCCTGCCAGTGGATTAGTTGGCCAAAAAACGTGGTGAGATGACAACAACTATGGAAGACAGTAATTACTGAGGATACAGTTAAGAGGCTCAGAATTCCTATCCGATCGCGGTTAATCACCTTACGAAGGCCAGAGGAATAGTTGTCCGGAACGTCGTAAAACAACAACTATGAAGATGAATCCGCAGATAAATAAATATACAAATTACTCTTCTCAAAAAATTCCAATAATAAAATAAAAGTCTCATTATTAAATAATATGATTTCAATTACTGGACAGACAATGCGTTGTCATTTTATCTTCAGTCAAATATTAATATACAATAGCCAATTGTTTGCGTATACTACTAAGGGAGGTAATTCAATATATATTAGCGAATATCAGCAACAGTAGTTGATAAATATACAAATTACTCATCTCAAAGGATTCCAATAATAACACAAAATTAACATGCATGTTAAAGATTATCATAGATTTCTATAAGAGAACATGAGTAGAATGATTAGACAAAATATTTTTATTCAATCTACAGGGTGGTCACAAAGTCAGGTAACATGTTAAAGGTAGAAAAAACAATATGATCCATTATAATCTCTATTCGTTTAATATTATTTGTTTAAATATTTGAGTGTAATATATAAACTACCCCTCCTGATTTCTGGCTTTGGGGCTATGTAAAGGATAGCGTTTATGGCAAGAAGCCTGATACAATAGCATATTTAAAGTTATTTATTGAAGAGGAGATTGCGTGGATATCAGCTGACATGATTACACGTGTTACACAATCAGTGGTTAATCGCTTCCAGCGATTGATAGAGAGAAATGGACGACAATTAACAAAATAAGCATATTTCATGTTTGTTTCATTTTATATTTCATTGTATGGTACTTAAATATACGTGTATTGCTAATATTGTTTTTCTTTAAAATGTTACCTGACTTTTTGACCACCCTGTAGTAAAGTCGCAACACGTTATTTTATGAATAAATATAAAAAAAGAAAACTTATTTAAGTCGAATAATGAGCATTGTTAGCAAATGTCTGTTTTTTTAAGGCGTTTGTTGTGTTTTTTTATGAGTAATAGTCGAAATAAGTACTAGGTCGATAGTGTGATACATCTGAAGTAAGCCAACGATAGTGTGATACATCTGAAGTAAGCCAATGATAGTGTGATACATCTGAAATAAGCCAATGATAGTGTGATACATCTGAAGAAAGCCAACGATAGTGTGATACATCTGAAGTAAGCCAATGATAGTGTGATACACCTGAAATAAGCCAATGATAGTGTGATACATCTGAAGTAAGCCAACGATAGTGTGATATATCTGAAGTAAGCCAACGATAGTGTGATACATCTGAAGTAAGCCAATGATAGTGTGATACATCTGAAGTAAGCCAATGATAGTGTGATACACCAGAAGTAAACCAAGGATAGTGTGATACATCTGAAGTACACAAACAATAGTGTGATACATCTGAAGTAAGCCAACGATAGTGTGATAGATCTGAAGTAAGCAAACGATAGTGTGATACACCTGAAATAAGACAACGATAGTGTGATAAATCTGAAGTAAACCAACGATAGTGTGATACATCTGAAGTAAGCCAACGATAGTGTGATACATCTGAAGTAAACCAACGATAGTGTGATACATCTGAAGTAAGCCAACGATAGTGTGATACATCTGAAGTAAGCCAACGATAGTGTGATACATCTGAAATAAGCCAACGATAGTGTGATACATCTGAAAAAAGCCAACGATAGTGTGATACATCTGAAGTAAGCCAACGATAGTGTGAGACATCTGAAGTAAGCCAACGATAGTGTGATACATCTGAAATAAACCAACGATAGTGTGATACATCTGAAGTAAGCACACGATAGTGTGATACATCTGAAGTAAGCCAACAATAGTGTGATACATCTGAAGTAAGCCAACGATAGTGTGATACACCTGAAGTAAGCCAACGATAGTGTGATACATCTGAAGTAAGCCAACGATAGTGTGATACATCTGGAGTAAGCCAACGATAGTGTGATACATCTGACGTAAGCCAACAATAGTGTGATACATTTGAAGTAAACCAACGATAGTGTGATACATCTGAAGTAAGCCAATGATAGTGTGATACACTTGAAGTAAGCCAACGATAGTGTTATACATCTTAAGTAAGCCAACGATAGTGTGATACATCTGAAGTAAGCCAACGATAGTGTGATACATCTGAAATAAGCAAACGATAGTGTGATACATCTGAAGTGAGCCTATGATAGTGTGATACACCTGAAATAAGCCAATGATAGTGTGATACATCTGATGACAGCAAACAATAGTGTGCTGCACCAGAAGTAAACCGACGATAGCGTGATACACCTGAAGTAAGCCAACGATAGTGTGATACATCTGAAGTAAGCCAATGATAGTGTGAGACACCTGAAATAAGCCAATGATAGTGTGATACATCTGAAGTAAGCCAACGATAGTGTAACACACCTGAAATAAGCCAACGATAGTGTGATACACCTGAAGTAACCGAACGATAGTGTAGTATATCTGAAGTACGCCACCGATAGTGTGATATATCTGAAGTAAGCCAACGATAGTGTGATACACCTGAAGTAAACCAACGATAGTGTGATACATCTGAAGTAAGCCAACAATAGTGTGATACATCTGAAGTAAGCCAACGAAAGTGTGATACATCTGAAGTAAGCCAACGATAATGTGATACATCTGAAGTAAGCAAACGATAGTGTGATACATCTGAAGTAAGCCAACGATAGTGTGATACATCTGAAGTAAGCCAACGCTAGTGTGATACATCTGAAGTAAGCCAACGATAGTGTGATACATCTGAAGTAAGCCAACAATAGTGTGATATATCTGAAGTAAGCCAACAATTGTGTGATATATCTGAAGTAAACCAACGATAGTGTGATACATCTGAAGTAAGTCAACGATAGTGTGATACATCTGAAGTAAGCCAACAATAGTGTGATACACTTGAAGTAAGCCAACGATAGTGTGATACATCTGAAGTAAACCAACGATAGTGTGATACATCTGAAGTAAGCCAACGATAGTGTGATACACTTGAAGTAAGCCAACGATAGTGTGATACATCTGAAGTAAGCCAACGATAGTGTGATACATCTGAAGTAAGCCAACAATAGTGTGATACTCTTGAAGTAAGCCAACGATAGTGTGATACATCTGAAGTAAACCAACGATAGTGTGATACATCTGAAGTAAGCCAACGATAGTGTGATACACTTGAAGTAAGCCAACGATAGTGTGATACATCTGAAGTAAGCCAACGATAGTGTGATACATCTGAAGTAAGCCAACGATAGTGTGATACACTTGAAGTAAGCCAACGATAGTGTGATACATCTGAAGTAAGCCAACGATAGTGTGATACACTTGAAGTAAGCCAACGATAGTGTGATACATCTGAAGTAAACCAACGATAGTGTGATACATCTGAAGTAAGCCAACGATAGTGTGATACACTTGAAGTAAGCCAACGATAGTGTGATACATCTGAAGTAAGCCAACGATAGTGTGATACATCTGAAGTAAGCCAACGATAGTGTGATACATCTGAAATAAGCCAACGCTAGTGTGATACATCTGAAGTAAGCCAACGATAGTGTGATACATCTGAAGTAAGCCAACGCTAGTGTGATTAATCTGAAGTAAACCAACGATAGTGTGATACATCTGAAGTAAGCCAACAATAGTGTGATATATCTGAAGTAAGCCAACGATAGTGTGATACATCTGAAGTAAGCCAACGCTAGTGTGATTAATCTGAAGTAAACCAACGATAGTATGATACATCTGAAGTAAGCCAACAATAGTGTGATACATCTGAAGTAAGCCAACAATAGTGTGATACATCTGAAGTAAGCCAACAATAGTGTGATATATCTGAAGTAAACCAACGATAGTGTGATACATCTGAAGTAAGCCAACGATAGTGTGATACATCTGAAGTAAGCCAACGATAGTGTGATACACTTGAAGTAAGCCAACGATAGTGTGATACATCTGAAGTAACCCAACAATAGTGTGATACATCTGAAGTAAGCCAACGATAGTGTGATACATCTGAAGTAAGCCAACGATAGTGTGATACATCTGAAGTAAGCAAACGATAGTGTGATACACCTGAAATAAGACAACGATAGTGTGATACATCTGAAGTAAACCAACGATAGTGTGATACATCTGAAGTAAGCCAACGATAGTGTGATACATCTGAAGTAAGCCAACGATAGTGTGATACATCTGAAGTAAGCCAACGATAGTGTGATTCATCTGAAGCAAGCCAACGATAGTGTGATACATCTGAAATAAACCAGCGATAGTGTGATACATCTGAAGTAAGCCAACGATAGTGTGATACATCTGAAGTAAGCCAACGATAGTGTGATACATCTGAAGTAAGCCAACGATAGTGTGATACATCTGAAATAAGCCAACGATAGTGTGATATATCTGAAGTAAGCCAACGATAGTGTGATACACCTGAAGTAAGCCAACAATGGTGTGATACATCTGAAGTAAGCCAACGATAGTGTGATACATCTGAAGTAAGCCAACGATAGTGTGATACATCTGAAGTAAGCCAATGATAGTGTGATACATCTGAAATAAGCCAATGATAGTGTGATACATCTGAAGTAAGCCAATGATAGTGTGATACACCTGAAATAAGCCAATGATAGTGTGATACATCTGAAGTAAGCCAATGATAGTGTTATACATCTGAAGTAAGCCAACGATAGTGTGATACATCTGAAGTAAGCCAACGATAGTGTGATACATCTGAAGTAAACCAACGATAGTGTGATACATCTGAAGTAAGCCAACGACAGTGTGATACACCTGAAATAAGCCAATGATAGTGTGATACATCTGAAGTAAGCCAACGATAGTGTGATATACCTGAAGTAAGCCAACGATAATGTGATACACCTGAAATAAGCTAACGATAGTGTAATACATCTGAAATAAACCAACGATAGTGTGATACATCTGAAGTAAGCCAACGATAGTGTGATACATCTTAAGTAAGCCAACGCTAGTGTGATTAATCTGGAGTAAACCAACGATAGTGTGATACATCTGAAGTAAGCCAACAATAGTGTGATAACTCTGAAGTAAGCCAACGATAGTGTGATACATCTGAAGTAAGCCAACGATAGTGTGATACATCTGAAGTAAACCAACGATAGTGTGATACATCTGAAGCAAGCTAACGATAGTGTGATACATCTGAAATAAACGAACGATAGTGTGATACATCTGAAGTAAGCCAACAATAGTGTGATATATCTGAAGTAAACCAACGATAGTGTGATACATCTGAAGTAAGCCAACGATAGTGTGATACATCTGAAGTAAGCCAACGATAGTGTGATACACTTGAAGTAAGCCAACGATAGTGTGATACATCTGAAGTAAACCAACAATAGTGTGATACATCTGAAGTAAGCCAACTATAGTGTGATACATCTGAAGTAAGCCAACGATAGTGTGATACATCTGAAGTAAGCAAACGATAGTGTGATACACCTGAAATAAGACAACGATAGTGTGATACATCTGAAGTAAACCAACGATAGTGTGATACATCTGAAGTAAGCCAACGATAGTGTGATACATCTGAAGTAAGCCAACGATAGTGTGATACATCTGAAGTAAGCCAACGATAGTGTGATTCATCTGAAGCAAGCCAACGATAGTGTGATACATCTGAAATAAACCAGCGATAGTGTGATACATCTGAAGTAAGCCAACGATAGTGTGATACATCTGAAGTAAGCCAACGATAGTGTGATACATCTGAAGTAAGCCAACGATAGTGTGATACATCTGAAATAAGCCAACGATAGTGTGATATATCTGAAGTAAGCCAACGATAGTGTGATACACCTGAAGTAAGCCAACAATGGTGTGATACATCTGAAGTAAGCCAACGATAGTGTGATACATCTGAAGTAAGCCAACGATAGTGTGATACATCTGAAGTAAGCCAATGATAGTGTGATACATCTGAAATAAGCCAATGATAGTGTGATACATCTGAAGTAAGCCAATGATAGTGTGATACACCTGAAATAAGCCAATGATAGTGTGATACATCTGAAGTAAGCCAATGATAGTGTGATACATCTGAAGTAAGCCAACGATAGTGTGATACATCTGAAGTAAGCCAACGATAGTGTGATACATCTGAAGTAAACCAACGATAGTGTGATACATCTGAAGTAAGCCAACGACAGTGTGATACACCTGAAATAAGCCAATGATAGTGTGATACATCTGAAGTAAGCCAACGATAGTGTGATATACCTGAAGTAAGCCAACGATAATGTGATACACCTGAAATAAGCTAACGATAGTGTAATACATCTGAAATAAACCAACGATAGTGTGATACATCTGAAGTAAGCCAACGATAGTGTGATACATCTTAAGTAAGCCAACGCTAGTGTGATTAATCTGGAGTAAACCAACGATAGTGTGATACATCTGAAGTAAGCCAACAATAGTGTGATAACTCTGAAGTAAGCCAACGATAGTGTGATACATCTGAAGTAAGCCAACGATAGTGTGATACATCTGAAGTAAACCAACGATAGTGTGATACATCTGAAGCAAGCCAACGATAGTGTGATACATCTGAAATAAACGAACGATAGTGTGATACATCTGAAGTAAGCCAACGATAGTGTGATACATCTGAAGTAAGCCAACGATAGTGTGATACATCTGAAGTAAGCCAACGATAGTGTGATTAATCTTAAATAAGCCAACGATAGTGTGATACATCTGAAAAAAGCCAACGATAGTGTGATACATCTGAAGTAAGCCAACGATAGTGTTATACATCTGAAGTAAACCAACGATAGTGTGATACATCTGAAGTAAGCCAACGATAGTGTGATACATCTGAAGTAAGCCAACGATAGTGTGATACATCTGAAATAAGCCAACGATAGTGTGATACATCTGAAAAAAGCCAACGATAGTGTGATACATCTGAAGTAAGCCAACGATAGTGTGAGACATCTGAAGTAAGCCAATGATAGTGTGATACACCTGAAGTAAGCCAACGATAGTGTGATACATCTGAAGTAAGCCAATGATAGTGTGATACATCTGAAGTAAGCCAACGATAGTGTGATACATCTGAAGTAAGCCAATGATAGTGTGATACATCTGAAATAAGCCAATGATAGTGTGATACATCTGAAGTAAGCCAATGATAATGTGATACACCTGAAATAAGCCAACGATAGTGTGATACATCTGAAGTAAACCAACGGTAGTGTGATACATCTGAAGTAAACCAATGATAGTGTGATACATCTGAAGTAAGCCAACGATAGTGTGACACACCTGAAATAAGCCAACGATAGTGTGATACACCTGAAGTAACCGAACGATAGTGTGATATATCTGAAGTAAGCCAACGATAGTGTGATACATCTGAAGTAAGCCAACGATAGTGTGATACACCTGAAGTAAGCCAACGATAATGTGATACACCTGAAATAAGCTTACGATAGTGTAATACATCTGAAGTAAACCAACGATAGTGTGATACATCTGAAGTAAGCCAACGATAGTGTGATACATCTTAAGTAAGCCAACGCTAGTGTGATTAATCTGAAGTAAACCAACGATAGTGTGATACATCTGAAGTAAGCCAACGATAGTGTGATACATCTGAAGTAAGCCAACGATAATGTGATACATCTGAAGTAAGCCAACGAAAGTGTGATACATTTGAAGTAAGCCAACGCTAGTGTGATTAATCTGAAGTAAACCAACGATAGTGTGATACATCTGAAGTAAGCCAACAATAGTGTGATACATCTGAAGTAAGCCAACAATGGTGTGATACATCTGAAGTAAGCCAACGATAGTGTGATACATCTGAAGTAAGCCAACGATAGTGTGATACACCTGAAGTAAGCCAACGATAGTTTGATACATCTGAAGTAAGCCAACGATAGTGTGATACATCTGGAGTAAGCCAACGATAGTGTGATACATCTGAAGTAAGCAAACGATAGTGTGATACATTTGAAGTAAACCAACGATAGTGTGATACATCTGAAGTAAGCCAATGATAGTGTGATACACTTGAAGTAAGCCAACGATAGTGTGATACATCTGAAGTAAGCCAACGATAGTGTGATACATCTGAAGTAAGCCAACGATAGTGTGATACATCTGAAATAAGCCAACGATTGTGTGATACATCTGAAGTAAGCCAATGATAGTGTGATACACCTGAAATAAGCCAATGATAGTGTGATACATCTGAAGTAAGCCAACAATAGTGTGATGCACCAGAAGTAAACCGACGATAATGTGATACATCTGAAGTAAGCCAACGATAGTGTCATACATCTGAAGTAAGCCAACGATAGTGTGATACATCTGAAGTAAGCCAACGATAGTGTGATACATCTGAAGTAAACCAACGATAGTGTGATACATCTGAAGTAAACCAACGATAGTGTGATACATCTGAAGTAAGCCAACGATAGTGTGATACATCTGAAGTAAGCCAATGATAGTGTGATACACCAGAAATAAGCCAATGATAGTGTGATACATCTGAAGTAAGCCAACGATAGTGTGAGACACCTGAAATAAGCCAACGATAGTGTGATACACCTGAAGTAACCGAACGATAGTGTTATATATCTGAAGTAAGCCAACGATAGTGTGATACATCTGAAGTAAGCCAACGATAGTGTGATACACCTGAAGTAAGCCAACGATAATGTGATACACCTGAAATAAGCTAACGATAGTGTAATACATCTGAAGTAAACCAACGATAGTGTGATACATCTTAAGTAAGCCAACGATAGTGTGATACATCTTAAGTAAGCCAACGCTAGTGTGATTAATCTGAAGTTAACCAACGATAGTGTGATACATCTGAAGTAAGCCAACAATAGTGTGATATATCTGAAGTAAGCCAACGATATTGTGATACATCTGAAGTAAGCCAACGATAATGTGATACATCTGAAGTAAGCCAACGATAGTGTGACACATCTGAAGTAAGCCAACGCTAGTGTGATTAATCTGAAGTAAACCAACGATAATGTGATACATCTGAAGTAAGCCAACGATAGTGTGATACATCTGAAGTAAGCCAACGATAGTGTGATACACCTGAAGTAAGCCAACGATAGTGTGATACATCTGAAGTAAGCCAACGATAGTGTGATACATCTGGAGTAAGCCAACGATAGTGTGATACATCTGAAGTAAGCCAACGATAGTGTGATACATTTTAAGTAAACCAACGATAGTGTGATACATCTGAAGTAAGCCAATGATAGTGTGATACACTTGAAGTAAGCCAACGATAGTGTGATACATCTGAAGTAAGCCAACGATAGTGTGATACATCTGAAGTAAGCCAACGATAGTGTGATACATCTGAAATAAGCCAACGATAGTGTGATACATCTGAAGTAAGCCAATGATAGTGTGATACACCTGAAATAAGCCAATGATAGTGTGATACATCTGAAGCAAGCCAACAATAGTGTGATGCACCAGAAGTAAACCGACGATAGTGTGATACATCTGAAGTAAGCCAACGATAGTGTGATACATCTGAAGTAAGCCAACGATAGTGTGATACATCTGAAGTAAGCCAACGATAGTGTGATACATCTTAAGTAAACCAACAATAGTGTGATACATCTGAAGTAAACCAACAATAGTGTGATACATCTTAAGTAAACCAACAATAGCGTGATACATCTTTAGTAAACCAACGATAGTGTGATACATCTGAAGTAAGCTAACGATAGTGTGATATATCTGAAGTAAGCCTACGATAGTGTGATATATCCTAAGTAAGCCAATGATAGTGTGATACATCTGAAGTAAGCCAACGATAATGTGATACATCTGAAGTAAGCCAACGATAATGTGATATATCTGAAGTAAGCCAACGATAGTGTGATACATCTTAAGTAAGCCAACGATAGTGTGATACATCTGAAGTAAGCCAACGATAGTGTGATACATCTGAAGTAAGCCAACGATAGTGTGATACATCTTAAGTAAACCAACAATAGTGTGATACATCTGAAGTAAACCAACAATAGTGTGATACATCTTAAGTAAACCAACAATAGCGTGATACATCTTTAGTAAACCAACGATAGTGTGATACATCTGAAGTAAGCTAACGATAGTGTGATATATCTGAAGTAAGCCTACGATAGTGTGATATATCCTAAGTAAGCCAATGATAGTGTGATACATCTGAAGTAAGCCAACGATAATGTGATACATCTGAAGTAAGCCAACGATAATGTGATATATCTGAAGTAAGCCAACGATAGTGTGATACATCTTAAGTAAGCCAACGATAGTGTGATACATCTGAAGTAAGCCAACGATAATATGATACATCTGAAGTAAGCCAACAATAGTGTGATACATCTTCGTTTTTATTATGAAGTAAGCCAACGATAGTGTGATACATCTGAAGTAAGCCAACGATAATGTGATACATCTGAAGTAAGCCAACGATAATGTGATATATCTGAAGTAAGCCAACGATAGTGGTATACATCTTAAGTAAGCCAACGATAGTGTGATACATCTGAAGTAAGCCAACGATAATGTGATACATTTGAAGTAAGCCAACGATAGTTTGATACATCTTCGTTTTTATTATGAAGTAAGCCAACGATAGTGTGATACATCTGAAGTAAGCCAACGATAGTGTGATACATCTGAAGTAAGCTAACGCACGATGTAATACAAAAAAATGAGGCTTATTAAATTTATTTTGTATTATTACGGCGTACTTGATTGCGGCAAGAGTAGTTGTGACTGATATATTTTTTAAATAGATTTTTACATAAATTGTTATTCGCTAAATCTAGTAACACTTGTGTGAACGTGAAATTCAAAAATGTGTTACACAAAAAAGGACATGAGTTCTCTTATGATGACTGGGCATATATGTAAAAGTTGGTTTAAACAACAACAGTTTTTATGGTATCATCGAAGTTTCAATAAAGCAAGTGTTTTTTATTGCATGATAAATAACGAGAGTAATGCTTGTTAAATTTTTTTTTATTGAAATCACCCCATACAAGATATGAAGCCACTCAATATAAGGGGCTAACAAGATCAAATGATGATTATGGCAAAGACAGAAGGTGCCTATTAGCCTTAGTTTTGCAAAAAAAAAACAAAAGACAAAAAAAAAACACGGTTATAGGTAAGAAGAAAACAATCAGCAGGAGGAGAGTTCCACGAGCCTTATTTATGTTACTGGACTAGTTTAACACGTAATATGGTTTATTATTATGTAAAATAAGGGAATTAATGCTTGGAGCTTACAATCAAAACAGTGTTTTTGTTTTTAACTATCAGAAGTGACAAGCCGATGTAGCGACTGACTATTTGCCATTTTATTTGTTGTTGTTGCTGTTGCGGTTTCGTTGATTTAGAACATTGTACTAGAAAAGTATTAATATAGTTAGTGGGATTAGTAGTGTTATGAATTTAATAACTTAAAACAAAAGTAAAATTACAATTAGTTATATAGATTCACGGAAGAGACCAGATTACCCTAATGGGAATCCAGAGGAAGATATTTTAATCAAAAGAGGGGAAAGTATATATTAATAGAAGCATGGGAGGATAGGAAGCACTTTTCTCATTTGCTGACATTGATAAACGTGTCCTCATGAAGGCGATCGTTGCTTGTCGTATCATTTGAGATGAATTGTGAAATGCCAATGTGTGTAGCAGACAGCTCTATCCAGTCAAGAGTCACTCTATCACAAGATGTCGGTCTGACACTTCCAGAGTCAGGTCGAGGTTGTGGTCTGAATAATGATGCAAACTCTGAAATCGGCAGTTAGAATAGTGCATCACTGACCATTCTTGATGAATCTAAAAGTATGTTTGCGATTAGTTTTCTTGGCCGTATTTTGTTGCTGTTGTTGTTGTTGTTGTTGTTGTTGTTGCTAGAGTCGACTTAAAATAGTGCACTAGAAAAGCAGTAAATATAGTGACACAACAATTTGATATTACAGATTAATGTAAAAAGCATTAAAAAAACGATGCTGATAAAAACAAACTTAGTTATGTATATTGATGTTCACGATTTGGGCGAATACGTATAACTTTAATAGGTTAATAATTTGGTGGAATTGCGTGACAATCCATAATATCAATTTAAATAAAGAAGATGAAGTAACCGCAAAGATTTTTTAAAAGGTTGTTACGTATTTAAATAGGGCAATTGACAGTATGGATACTTTGATTATCGGTTACTTCAGATGTATCACATTATCGTTGGCTTATTTCAGATTATCACACTATCGTTGGCTTACTTCATAATAAAAACGAAGATGTATCACACTATTGTTGGCTTACTTCAGATGTATCACATTATCGTTGGCTTACTTTAGATGTATCACACTATCGTTGGCTTACTTAAGAAGTATCACACCGATAATTAGTAAAGAAAGGTTACATGGAGGACGATAAGTGATCTAGATTTAAATAAAATAATTTGGCGCTAAACAAACTTTAAATAGCTGTTTTCACAGAAGGCAGGAAAAAAGAACGATCATATGCGCCGAAACATCACGTTATTTTATAAGAATATACAGTAGAATCCTGAGATACGACAGTAAAAAAAAATACAGTACAGTATATAATATACATGTATATAATCAAATAACATTATAAATAACAACAGATGGGGCAAATACCGTAACCAGGGGCCGGAAAAACATCGTATTCCACGTCGTAACCTGAAAAAAAAAACAAAAAAAAAACGGTATCCTAGGGACTCTACTGTATAAGACAACGTAAGCTTTTTAAAGAGTGCAGTCGAACAATGAGCATTGTTAGTAAGTGTCGATTTTGAAAAGAAGATATTCGTTTTTATTATTAACTAGTGAGGCCACCCGGTCTTGCCTGGTCGTAAAATACACTTAAATTTATTTTAATTCATGCAGATTTCGTATTTCCTATTACAGAGCCAATTCTCCATTAAATATTATATTCTACTACAATACTTCGTACTAAAGATGGACAACTTCCAAAGTCTCGACTGCCAACGGACCAAAAATCAAATCCTTTTGAAAGAGGAAAATGTTCATCTAGTTTTTAATCTATGCATTTCGAGCGACGGATCCTGGTTCAATTACGGACTTGGCCACAATACGAGACTTAAAATAACATCGCCACTGGTAGTATCCCATCTCAATGAGTTTCCACCTGTAGAAAGGGAAATGGTAAACCTATCCGACCGCTTTCCATTACCTCACACCGGTCGAGACCTACTGCTTCTTCTAATGCTGCTGTTTATTGCTGCGTGTCTTTGAAAGTGGTCGGCAGAGTATTGGATTCAGACCAAACTCGTTAATGGATGCTCAATGCCTGCATCTGAAACGTCCATTATTTGAGTTGAAAGCTAATTGCGATTTCTGCTTCATCCTAATCTTCCAGAACATAGGCGAGGAAATCGCAGGGTTAAGTCAGGCGCTTCTACTTGGTTGTCAATCAGGTGATAGAGTGACTCTTGACTGGATAGAGCATCTATCTTAATCTGGATTTCGGCAGTCATGCTACAGCTGACACTGTTGTACTTGTAAACATGATGCTGACAAGACGTTATAAATTGATAGTTTGAAGTGTATCTATAATTGCTGCTATTTATTCTCTGACTTCTTTTTTAGTTTGTAAACTACATCCAGTAATTTTGGAAAAAAGATTTTAAGTTTCAAGTTTGTTTTTTATATCTTCAAATATTTATTCGTAGTCTTTGATTTTGGTTGTTTGGTCGTGAATGTTTGGTCGTGAATGCTCTTGTTTTTGTGTTTGGCTCTTTGCAGAATATGATTGTGTTTTACAATGGTAAAGAAAAAAAAAACAATAGCATTAATGTTTGGTATGTTTTAAGCCAGTAAGCCAGCATCTTCAGAAAATTGGGGAGAAAAAAAGAGGGTGCACGATTGTTGCTTTTGTTTTAATTTTGACAGATAAAAAACAAAAAAGAAACTTTTTAATGTACGGTGCATTTGATTTGGGAAGTCAATGTAAGTACATATACCCTTTCAATATCTATAACTCAATAAATTTACCGATTTTTACTTGTAAACAAGATTAGTGGAATAACAGAATATTTAAAAAAAATGCAAAGAATATGTAATCTATATGACATCATGACAGGCTTCAGGGCTGAGTAAACTCTCTGGAATATCTTGTACGAATCAAGCCCCACCCCCGCTCCGAGAAAAATCATGACTAAGAACATTGTGTATGAAATTCCATGCAAATATTGAAAACTATACAAAGGCAAAACACTTCGTGCACTAAAGTTTAGGTTAGAAGAAAAGCCGATTGAAAAGTCGGGTATGGCTGATCACATATGGAGGTATCTACCCTCATGGAAAGGAGTAAACTTATAGACATAAAAGAACAGTAGAGAGTAAAGCGACTTAAAGAAGTGACGACCAATTACTAAGTAGACCTAGTATAGAATTAAATGCTATATGGAAAGCGTTGATTATAAATAAGAGATTATATATATATATCAATAAATCTTCTATCATTATATGTAATCAGTTTTCTATAATAGTCAACCATATAGGAGCCTATTCGTGACAAGACACACTCACGTTCAGCTTTATATATATATATAAAGCTGAACGTGTGTGTGTGTGTGTCTTGTCACGAATAGGCTCCTATATGGTTGACTATTATAGAAAACTGATTACATATAATGATAGAAGATGTATCGAAACACAGGAATGGGTATGTTTGATTTGGCATAATGATGATTCATTAAAATTGTGGGGTCTGCGTACGCGCCTGGTCCACAAAGTATGGAAATAAAAAAATCAAAAATTAAAAAAAAACGTTTACAAGTTTTTTTTATATAGATGTACATAATACTTTGGTAAGTATGTTTTAACTTAAATAGGGATGGTATAATAAAGCACATAAAAGCCTGGTTGTCTAATTCTAGTTTGAATTCTCTAGTCAAGGGGAGGGTATTTTGAATATAGACTCGAAGTCGATGCATATGTCTGTCTGAGTCCTTACGGCAAAATGGGAGATAACCAGAGATATTAAGGTGGTTAGAAGGGATGGAGAGGTGTAGGTTAGTTTCACTTATCACTAAGATATCCAGGGAGTTTGCTAGGAGAAATGACCCAACATGATCTAAGTTAGTTCTAAGTTCACGGATCTTCGTGAATGCAAGCCTCAAAGGAGGAAGCGAATTAGTTTTGTTTGAGTTTTTACCTGGTTTGATCGTATTTTTTGTTTGAACTCTCATTTTATTTAAAAGTGGACAAATTGGATGTGCAAAATACTAAACACGCAACACAAGTAGACCATTAACCGACTCTTCATCTACGGAAAAACCCACCGGAGATGGGTGCAAGGTCCCTTTCTATGACGACATAGCATTATAACCATCCCAATACTATACGATTGATGATGAAGCAGTCGCTCTAAGCACTACCAAAGAGTTAGGGATCGTGTACTGTCAGTCGGAATAAAACAGCCAGACAAACTGTCAAACCAGCACCCTGAAACCCGTCAGTAAAAAGCAGCCCAGTTTAATTTCATTGGCATATGTGGTACTGAAGCACCCCCAAGATGCCCATTTTTAGGGGATAAGAATGAGACGGTAATGGGGAGCGGTGTTCATTACCCTAACCAGGAAACAAGGTCAAACACTGAATGTTTCTGTCGAGACCCTGTGATCGTACCTCTGTGACTGGCTAATAGGCAAACAAGGAGTATGAAAACCAGGCGATAGGCAGAGGCTATCTACTTCTTAAGCAGTTTAAGTTTGCAAACCGGTAATTTGTTCGAGTCTGCATCACTAGGAAGGTCGTCGACCGGGACTAAAGCCTTGTTTCCCCGTTTATTTAGTCGTATGAGGTCTGAGGTACAGGTTTAACTTCAGAGTTTTCCTTCTCCTAGACGAACGACATGGGGAGATCTACTGGTCCATCAGAACCGAGAGGGTTAGCCCCACGACTTGGTTCTAAACAATTTTCTGTGCCCTGGCATAGGTAGTTCGGATTAATTGAGTTAGTACTAAGGATTTATATGTGTTGAAATGTTTACACTCCTCAATTGAAATTGAAAAGGAATTTACTATGCTTTCTATTTCATTGTCAGTAGAAAAAATGGGAGTACGTACAAAGCATAGAGTGGAAGCATTTAAATTTGCAACTGTTAGATTCAAGACATGAATTAAAATATGGTTAATATATTCTTAATATCATAAAATATGGTTAATATATTCTTAATATCAATATAGTTTAAGAATAGAATAAACTGTTAACGTATGACCCAAAGTTATATTAGGATTTCATATTAAATTTAATGCAGAGACTCTGCATCTTTAAGTCAACAGAAGGGAAAAGAAATATATCTACTCAATATAGATTTAAGTAACGATATAAACTATGATTATAAATACATTTCGGTACAGGTATAAACTATAAAAATTTAGTATAAATTAATAGATATAAATAGCGGTATAAACATTTACAGGCGATACGAACAGATAGAAATTGTAGAAATTAAGTATTTTCTGAAATAAAGTTCTTCTGGCTTCTAAAGTGTAAATATAAGTCCTTATAAAAAAATCGGAAACGTAATTATGTGTCCACATGGGTAGCAGACTCATTATTTTGTATTAATTTGAATTAAAAGAAATGGTTTGAACTATGGTTAAAAAATACAGTATTAATGTGTATTAAGATTCAAAGATAGTGTAAACGTAAGGTCTAAAGGTTTAAACGAGTTAAGATTATGTCTATTGTACAGAATATGTACATATGCAGTGATTTGAAGTCAGAATAATTAACTATTTTCATACTAGAAGATTTTCCCGTTTTTGGGCGACGGATTTTAATTGCAGCCATTTTAGACAGACCCCCCCCCCAAAAAAAAACCCAAAAAACAAAATACTTGAGAATTAAAATGTGGGAAAATTAAGTTAAGAATTATGAGTTTAGTACAATATACAACATGTTTGTGATGCTTAGAAATAAATAAATTCTAGACAATAAAAAATAAAATATAAAAACTTATCGTCATATCGCGGGAGAATTTTGTTTTCGTGAATTACTTTTTAAGGAAGGGGTGGTTAAAAGACCTTGATTATATGCTTTGCGCTGCCTGGGCCATGCTATTTAAATCTGTCTGTCTGTCTGTCTGTCTGTCTGTCTCTCTCTCTCTCTCTCTCTCTCTCTATATATATATATATATATATATATATATATATATATATTGGGCAATCAACAATCCCCACTATCCAACAATCATGCCTCTAGTTCAGCATCTTACAGTTGCTAAACTTCTGTCCAACTAACAATATGGATGTAGACAAACCCGTGCTACTGCAGATATCCTAATTGTACGGCAAGCAAGAAGGTTAATATGCTTACCAGTCGGTTTGCTTCAAACTCTACAGGGGACTCAGCAAACCACTCCCTCCCTGATTTTCCTTTGCGAACAGTCACCACACTAGATCATCTGAAAATCACCCCTTCTCAAGTGCATAATATCATAAAAAACCGAGACACCTCAAAAGCATGTCGACCTGATCTCATCTCGGATATACGATTAAAAAATGCTCAACTGAAGTTGCTCCAGTTCTCTCCAAACTTTTCAACACATACCTTATCGAATCTTGCTTTCCTGACTGCTGGAAAACTGTTTCCGTGGTACCAGTTTACAAGAATTCTGGCAAAATAACTGACCCATTAAATTATCGCCCCATTTCCCTCCTCTCCCTCTTCGCCAAAATATTTGAGTCCATAATCAAACTCTAGTCCAGCATCTTACAGTTGCTAAACTTCTGTCCAACTAACAATATGGACGTAGACAAACCCGTGCTACTGCAGATATCCTAACTGTAATCTCGTAACGTATATACAATGTATTGGATAAAGCAGGGAAGGTAAGGCAGTAGCCCTAGATCTATCAAAGGCGCTTGACAAAGTATGGCACGGTGGTCTCCTCGGGAAAATCAGGCCATATGGTATTACTGGACGAATACTGAACATCACTAAATCCTTCTTAAATAAGAGAAGAATTCGATGGCCGTACGTCAAAACAATATGATATAAATGAGGGCGTATCTCAAGGGTCGATTTTTGGACCTTTATATTATTAACGACCTGATATTCATTAACGACCTCCCTGATAAAATTATTTCTAAGATGGGTATATTTGCTGATGACACCACGATTGATAACAGGGAAAACGAATGAGTACATATCTAAGGTAATTGCGGGAACTCTAGACGAAAACCTCCAGTCTGTAGTTGAATGGGGACAAACATAGATGGTAAGATTTTGTTTCCTTTAATAATTACAATAAACATTCTAAACCACCAATAGCTATGGCTAATGATACAGTACCTGAAAGTATTTCATTCAAACTCCTCGGCTTAACGTTCACGGGGAACATGAGTTAGAACTGATAAATCGAAGGCATTGCCAAGGCTGCTGCGAGTAAGGTGGGCTCTCTCTATCGTGCTAGAAAGTTACATACGCTTGAAAGTATCCTTTACCTCTACAATTTGCCCATGTATGGAGTATTGCTGTCACATTTGGGCTGGTGCATCTGCTACTAGTTTCTCACTCTTGGACAGCGTTCAAAAGAGAGTCGCCAACCTAATAGGCCTCGAACTGTCAGCTAGGCTTCAGCCTCTCTCCCATCGACGAAATGCTGCATCCCTCTGCCTATTTTACAAATATTCTAATGGTAGATGCTGCAACAAACTACAAGACCTTGTACCCTCCCGATATAAATACCCCCGACAAGCAGCAAAATCTCACCCTCATACAGTAGAGATCCCCAGATGGCAGAAAACCTTCTACTTTTATAATGTCTTCCCCAGAACTGCTAGACTTTGGAATTTCCACCCGGTTTCCTGCTTCCCCGGCTGTACTGACATGCAGAAGTTCAAGTGTAATGTAAACAGACACCTTGCTACTTAACTCCCTACATAGTATCCCTGGAACTTATGTCCCAAATATTAGCCCTGTGCCTTATTTGGGTATGAAAATGTGATATATATATATATATATATATATATATATATATATATATATATAGAGAGAGAGAGAGAGAGAGAGAGAGAGGGAGAGAGAGAAAGAGAAAGAGAGAGATAAGGAGGGGTAGATAGATAGATAGATAGATATACCGAAATAGAGAAACCGAGTTTTGTTGCTTTTATGACGAATGCGATTCTTTACATTTTTCTAACGTAACTGAATTACCAGTTATTATACATTTTTCCAGAAAAAATAAAACATATAAAATATTCCTTGACCTCATTTGCATAAAGCAAACGTCGTGTATGTCCCGAAGACGTAATTGATCGTTTATGCAAATGTCCGCCATTATTAGCATTTACAGTATGGACATTTTTGCAACAGCAAAGAGTTAACAGCAAAGTGTTTTCTTTTTAATCCATACGCATTCAGACACTACGGCGACTGAATTGACCAAAGAAATCCAGATTATATAAGTTTTTTTGTTTTTTTTCAGAAAAATATCAAAGAAATTGTCCTTTATGGGATTTCTATTTACACATTGAAACCGGCTTTATGACCTAAAATGCCCCAAGCTTTTGTGTTTTTTTTTCTTTTCCCTTTGCCATATCCAATCATAACCCGAAACCCTAAAACAAAAACAGCAATTTTCCTCTACAAAGCAATCAAACAAAGCACCTGAAGATATAAAGAACTTAAAGCACAAAAACTTCTACCAAAATTACTGACTTGCACATTAAAAAAAAAACTTGAAAAGTGTTGATATGCCGTAAAACGAAATACCCAAACCAAATCACACATTGCATACAATCGGGAAAGTGGGGATTGTGATCTGAAAGCAAAACCGTGAATATTGACTATGGCATTTTCCGCCCATTTTTTAACCACTTATCAAAAATTAAACTTCAGTGTTCTTAAGATAAAACTAATTTAACGCAATTCTGGCTGTATTGTCAAACATGTCCGAAGCATGTTTTAGCAGTCACATTTTGTGACGAACTATTTTCTTGTGATGTAAACGAATAAGCCTATGCTGAGTGGTTTGCCTATAGACCAATGAAGTCGCTTCGCGTGAGGATACATTTGCAGTAGATTAATTGTTTGGTTTTCTCGCAAAAAGGCAGTTGACACAAAGAGAAAGAGACGCCACGTTCATCTCTAACTTACAAACAAGATGGAACTTATTCGAACGTTTGACGTTGACGATTTTCGTAACAATTCTTGTGTTTAAGTCTATCCCAGTCATACCAAAGTGAAGGTCTTATGTAATCCCTAAAATATCCCTCCTGAGATCTCTATTTCTTCCCTTCCCGAGAGATTTTCCTTTGATAGCTTATTCGTTTCTGGAAATATACCTTAGGTTAGTTTCTTTAAATCGATAATACTATGAACCTAACAATTTTCACATGAAAATATTTCTTTTGATCTATTTCGTGTGGGATCTCTTCTGTTCCTTAGAGCCGTTTTCCAAAGTAGGGACGCCGTTTATTTTCTCTATCCTTCACCGTTACTTTCATGGAAGGTGCTCGACTGAGCTCCATTTTCCTCATAGCAATCCACCATCCCCGACCATCAACGATGAAGATATATCGTTGTAAAAATAAGATGCAGTTTGCTTGATGCATTGTATGGGATAGGTATGTAGAAGAAATTTAGAAGGCTATCATAATGCAAGGAATGGGATGTAGTCGGTGTTGATGAAGAAAGACGAAAACAAGTGACAATTTACAAATCAATAAGTATATACGCATACGTTTATATAGATATATATTTATTCAATTGTATGAAGTACAAATGTTTTACTTGATTTGTGACAAATCCATTATATTTCGGGGAAAAATTCCCCTTTTCAAATGGTGAATCTATGCAAAGCATGCTGGATGGAAGGGTGAAAAAATGAATTAAATGGCTGTGCGGCGTATCGCAGCAAATGTAAGGAGGGAGTGTATATGTATAGAGTGTTTTGGGTGATTAACATTATTATTTTTGTTGTTGTTATTGTTGTTGTTGTTGTTATTAGATTTTTCTTTTTTAGTTCCTATTTTCATATGCCAACGGGTCACCATTCTTTGAAGCACTATACTAATAGAACATCCTATCTTTGGGATAATCATATTTCATGCTTGTTGGTCTCTTACATTAAGTGGCAAAAATTTTAAACGTGTCACAATGTTATTATTTCTCATTGTAATTTTAAGTCAAAGGTAATTTCTCTTAATTCTTTAATTGGCTAATATGTGTCTATTAAGCAGTATGTGATGGTTATTAACAGAAGTTAAAAAAAAAAAAAGATCGAGAATTAAATCGAGTTTAATTAGTATCAACGTTTCCGTTCAAAAGGCCGTTTCCGTTCAAACGCCGATCTAAGTTCTGTAATAATTAACTA
>NC_136491.1:94622262-94624762 GCF_053919585.1 Euprymna scolopes
AACCTAAAGAATGTACACGATTTTTGTTTTCGATTTTAGATATTATTCATCCAAGGAAACGCCGATGAAGACTATATCAACTTTGCGAGTGTTTGTTTTGTAGGATTTCTTTAAACTTTTAGCTGGACATGGATACACACGAGCACACAGAAAACTGTTTTTAAGTTTCTTTTAAATAAAGCCTGAACAATTCCGTTTTTATAAACAGTTTGCTTTTGTGTGCTTTCGCTGTGTTTATTGCAAATACATTATTAGATCCCAAAATAATCCGGGCGCCTTCCAAAGAATAGCGACCGTAAAAAGCCCCCCCCCCGAGAATCTGCAATAGAGCTATTTAAAATATAAACGATAAATGAATTACTGTGTATTATTTCTTTTTTTTTTTTTTTTTTTTTTTTATTACATTTTCACCCCAAACAAGGCAAATTGCCACTTTGGTGTAGGGGGCTACTATCAGGGGCAACAACTACTGGGGTACTATGTAGGGATTTGGGCAGCAAGGTGTCGGTTCACGTTACACTTGAACTTCTGCACGTCAGTACTGTTGGGGAAGCAGGGACCTGGAATGGAATTCCAGAGTCTTGCGGTTCTGGGGAAGAAACTATTGGAGTAAAAAGATCTTTTACATCTAGGGACCTCTACAGTGTGGGGGTGGGATCTAGTAGCCTGTCGGGTTTGTCGAGGGTGCTCGCGTCGTGGGGGCACAATTGATTGCAGTTCATCAGAGCATTCACCACTAAAATACTTGTAGAACAGGCAGAGGGATGCAACATTTCGTCGATGGGACAGAGGCTGAAGCTTAGATGCCAGTTCAGGGCCTATCAGATTTGCGACTCTCTTTTGAACCTTGTCAAGGAGCGAGAGACTAGTAGCAGATGCACCAGCCCAGATGTGGCAGCAATACTCCATACATGGGCGAATGGTGGCCTTATAGAGGTACAGGATACTTTCGGGTGTTAGTAGTTTTCTAGCACGGTAGAGAGAGCCTACCTTTCTTGCAGCGGCCCTGGCAATGCCTTCAATGTAATTGTTCCAACTCATGTTTCCTGTGAACGTTAGGCCAAGGAGTTTGAAAGATGGACTCTCAGATAAAGGGTCGTTGGCCATTGCTATTGGTAGTTTCATTATAGTAGCTTTACATTGTATTGTGTATAGACCGTGTGATTAAATTACATGGAAGATTCTTGGATTGTGGTTCTTAATATTTTAGATAAGGGTTGATAATTTTTATTATGTAGATTATTCGAAGAATTTTTTCGTCTTGAGTATTATCTTCACAATGTTTCGTCCAATATAACCTCTAAACTTCTTCAGTTGTATCTCATCGAACTGGAATGGATGAAATTTCGAATGGAAACTTAATCCACCAGGTAGGCAGGAAACCGTGGCGCAATTACTAAAATACTACGAAAAATGTAGTTCTGAATGACACTCTTTTGGAAGGTGAACGTTCAATCCTCAGCGATACTTAGAATACAATTGCGAATAACTTAAGATTTCTTCCTGGTCATGGCTGGTGAAATGAGATAATGATACTCTGTGAATTATATCAAAAATGTTCGATTTTTACAGAAAGATTCCAAAGTTCGGAAAAATACACCTGAAGAAGGTCAGATATAACTTTGACCGAAACGTTGTTAGAATAACACTCAAGATGAGTATAGTAGTCCGAAAAATCCATATAATACAAATCCATGTGCATAATTTGTTATTAGTTTGCAATTCATATTTTAATCTAGACCAAGACCAAGTCCAAGACTTTATAAGAATTAAAAATAAGGGAGGTAATTCTCTCTTTTAAACCTTACACAAGAAATCGTTCCTTTTGTGTATTTACTTAGCAAATGCCGGATTTTTCTTTTCATTTTAAAATTTGTAAATTTACTTTATAGTTTAATTTATAGTGAAAAAAAAATTAATATAAAAAAGAATTATGTTTTGGGATTTTTTTTTCAAATGAGAATTGGTGCAACAGATAAAACGACAAGCAATAATCAGCTCTAAATTAAAGTCTTCTTCATGTTGAATGTTCAATCCTCAGTAGAAGCAATACTAAAAATATGATTAAGAATTACTGAAGACGTTTACCTGGCCATGATTGACAGAACAATTTACCACCATAAATTAAATAAAGAGTCCAGTTCAAAATTCCGTTCTGATTCCCGAGTTCGATGTAATGAGTGCGACAAGATGCCTATGAAGAAGTCGGAGGCTACAGCGTGAAAATAAAATCGAATATTCCAAATAATACTAATGAAAAAAAAAAAATTAACTTAAAATCTCTGTTTCCAATATATGTTGTATTTTCGCCTCTAAGTGTAAATAAGATTACAAATATTACACACACACACACACACACACACACACACATATATATATATATATATATATATATATATATACTTTTTAAATTCAACAACTATTTAATTTTGCGTGACTATTTTCCAAATAGTGATAAGAAGTAATTTATAAATACATTTATTTTAATAAAGTGTAATGG
>NC_136491.1:94629762-94719762 GCF_053919585.1 Euprymna scolopes
TTAACAGCCAAATTACTGGCCGAAAACTAATCCCAAAGATTTTCCAACATCATAAAATTTCGAGTTTGTAGACTTAAAATTGACAGAGTTATTGCGTAGGGAAATGTACACAGACACAAAGACAGACAGATACGGTCACTTTCATAGATATATAGATATACTAGCATGGGTGCCCGGCGTTGCCCTGGTGTTTGGCGGTGTATACTGAGAAAAAAAAAAAAAAAAAAAACGGTAAATTTTTTTATGTTGACCCCTATTATTACCCCTTAACATTTATTGTTTTGGGCTCAACTAAATTTATTAAATTAGATCCATGTCCAAGGAACCTATATCTAAAATTTCAAGTGTTTAGACCCGAAAATTGTCGGAGGAGTTTGGTAGAGTTCTCAAAGGTCAAATCGTTGAACTTTGACCCCTTAACAGCCAAATTTCTGACCAAAACCCGATCACATAGATTTTCCCAAATCTCAGTGCCCTGTATATCAAATTTCGATTCGGTAGACTAAAAATTGACAGAGTTATTGCGAAGGAAAATGTACACAGACACACAGACAGACACACAGATACATTCACTTTTATAGATATACCAGCTGTTCAGCCCGGCTTTGCTCGGGCTTTATGTACTGTTCATAACTTTATGTGCATATGTATATATTAAAAGGGTTGAATATGTACCGTAATGCCTTTCTTTATAATAGGCTTCCTTAATTACCATACAGAAAAGTTGGTAGAGACCGCAGGCGTTAAATTTTTTAAAACTTCGACCCTAATTTTGACCCCTTCACATTTATTGTTTTGGGCTCAAATCAAATTAAAATGTTTGACCTATATCTAAGTAACCTACATTTAAAATTTGAAGTGCTTAGACCCAAAATTGGCGGAGGAGTTTGGTAGAATCTGCAAAGGTCAACTCTGTAAACTTTGACTTCTTGCTAGCCGAATTTTCGCCCAAAAACTGATTTAAAAGCTTGCTGCATGTCTGATTACCCTCTCTGTAAAATGCCAAATGTTTAGACTCATAATTGGCTTAATAGTTTGCAAATGTCAAATCGTTTGAACTTTGATCCCTTGGAAGCCAAATTTTCAGAAAAAAAAACTATTAAAAAGCTTACCCTATATCTGAATATATTTATGTAAAATTTCAAATGTTTAGACTAAAAATTGGCCGAATAATTTTACAGAGACCGCAGAGGTCAATTTTTTTTTTAATTTGACCCGAACTATAACTCCTTAGCATTTATTCTTTGGGGCTCAAATCACATGATATAGTTAAATCCATGTCCAAGTAACCTATATCTAAAATTTAAAGTGCTTAGACCCAAAATTAGCGGAGGAGTTTTGTAGAGTTCGAAGGATGTCATATCGTTGAACATTGACCTCTTTACAGCCAAATTTCTGGCTGAAAACCGATTCAAACTTTTTTCTCAAATCTCAATACTCCTTATGTTAAATCTCGAATCTGCAGACCGAAAATTGACAGAGTTATTTACTAGGGAAGTGCACACACACACACACACACACACACACACACACACACACACAAACACACACACACGCACACACACACGCACGCACACACACGCGCACATTTTAACTTTTATAGATATATAGATGACTAGCAGTGGTGCCCGGTGTTGCCCGGGTGTTTGGAGGTGTATAATGAGAGAAAAAAAGAAACGGCTAATTTTTTAAAGCTTGACCCCTATTATGACCTCTAAAAATTTATTGTTTTGGGCTCAAATCAAATGATAAAGTTAGATCCATGTCCAAGGAACCTATATCTAAAATTTCAAGTGTTTAAACCGAAAATTGTCGGAGGATTTTGTAAGATTTCTCAAAGGTAAAATCGTTGAACTTTGACCGCTTAACAGTCAAATTTCTGGTCCAAACCCGATCACATAGATTTTCCCAAATCTCAGTACCCTGTATATCAAATTTCGATACTGTAGACTAAATATTGACAGAGTTATTGCGTAGGAAAATGAACACAGACAGACAGACACACAGACACACAGATATACAGACAGACACACAGACACGATCACTTTTATAGATATACAAGCATGGGTGCCCGGCGTTGCCCGGGTGTTTGGAGGTGTATACTGAGAAAAAAAAGGTCAATTTTTTAAACTTTTACCCCTATTATGTCTCCTTAAAATTTATTCTTTTGGGCTCAAATAAAGTTATTAAGTTAGATCCATGTCCAAGAAACCTATATCTAAAATTTGAAGTGTTTAGATCCAAAATTGTCGAAGGAGTTTAGTAGAGTTCTCAAAGGTCAAATTGTTGAACTTTGACCGCTTAACAGCCAAATTTTTGGCCGAAATCCGGTCACATAGATTTTCCCTAATCTCAGTACTCTGTATATCAAATTTCAAGTCTGTATACTGAAAATTAACAGAGTTATTGCGAAGGAAAATGTACACAGACAGACACACAAACAGACAGATAGACACCCAGACACGTACACCGGCGTTAACCGATGATTCCCAAAAGGATGAAACACTAGTGTCTGTAGATATTTAATAATTATTATAGTATATATATATATATATATATATATATATATATATATATATATATATATATATATATATATATATATATATATAATGCATCACCTTTTTGGGATTCTAACGAGTATTTAAAAAAAGAATTAAATTAAAAATTCATTTTTAAAAGAATAAAGGTAAGTTTAACGTAACAAACGCACTACATATTTTCAAATATTAAATTCTATAGTAATTCCTAAAATGTTTGATCTTCAAAACTTCTTTAAATAAAGACGAAACGTTAATGAATATGTAAATTACTCACACTTTTTAATTTTCTATTCTCTATGCACACACACACACACACGTATATATGTGTGTATTTGTGTGTGTGTGTGTGTGTGTGTGTGTGTGTGTGTGTATGCTAACGATAATTGGAAATGTGGAAGACGTAAAACTCAACCTTTCTACAAACTATTGCGTTTATCAAGTGTCAAAAATCGAAAAAGTAGCTAATGACGAAAAGAGCTGTAATTTATGGAAATATATAGTGATAGGGTAAAATTAATTTGAATTGAGAAAGCTAGACAATAGATTTTAATGACACAAAAGAGCCATCAAAATTAACAACCGACTCAACGGCTTTTGTTCTGCTGCTACGGAATATGATCATCGTTTTGACGTGAAACGTGCTACATTAATTAAACCTATACAAAACAAATCTACACGGCGAGTAATCGAATCGGTTCTTACAGCCTATTCAACAACTACAATTAATCAAAGAATGGGCTTCTGTTATGTTTCCCTCCACCTACATGAACCTATTATCAAGGAAACAATATAAACTTAGATACTGGATAATTCCTTGCTTTTAAATGAGGTCTTTTGGAATCTTATTTTTTATTTTTATTTTTTATTTATTTATTTTTTTTGCTATCTCCTCTACTTTTCTTTTTGCTAATACAACATCAGTATATATATATATATATATATATATATATATATATATATATATATATATATATATATCATTCAAACACTATCGTGTTTGAATATATGGTTAAGTGGCAGTTATAGTCATTTAGAACTGTTTTAACGCTTCACCGCTCACTCATTTTTTGACCAAATTTCAAACAATTACTACAGTTTATAGATCACCTTCTCAGCTATATTGAGAAAAAAAATTTAATTTTCATTCAGTAAAACAAAAGTTATGATGAATTTATTGGTGTTCAAAATCGTAAAAAAAAAAAAAACGTCAAGAGGAGAGCGACATTTTTTTATGGCTGGTTTCCATAGCAACCACGTCGCTTCAGCGACTGTTGTTGCTACCGATTCATTGCTCTCGCGAAAAGAAAAGTCACGAGTGAAAAAGAGGAAATGAAAGGGAGATAATAGTAGGGATTTTATTGAAAGCAGACGAGTGCCGCACATCATTATTACATATGTGTATATTATGTTTATATAAAACTGAAATTAAACAAAGAAAAGGTGAATTTATTGGAAGCCTGGAAAAATCGTGGATTACAATAAAAAAATGCAAGCATAAAAGTAATAAGGTTAAGCTGAAACATGGAAAGTAAAGGACTAGTTGTTAAAACTCGAAAAGAAAAGGGCAGGTTAGGATATTCTAATAAAAAATATAATAAATTTATAACTTAAAATATTGCAGCATTAAGAATTTTTCAAATTCAATTTATAACATTATATAATCAATTCTTAATTCGTTAATATTTTAAGTTATAAATTTATTATATTTTTTACTAGAATATCCTATACTTTTCTTTTCGAGTTTTAACAACTAGTCCTTTACTTTTTAAATATATTATTTTTATGCTGGCATTTTTCTATTGTAATATATATATATATATATATATATATATATATATATATATATATATATATATATATATATATTAAAGAAGTCACCTATACAACTATACTTGTTATTGAATACTATTTATAAACCGGTGTATTATTGGATTAACATTTAGGAACCGCAGCAATACAGTTATATATATATATATATATATATATATATATATATATATATATATATATATATATATATATATATATATATATGGTCATCAACATACAGTACTATTTCGCTGTTTCACAGCTCATCGGTGCGGCTAGACAGGCAACTGCCTCAAGACAGGATCGAAATCTGATCGCCTAAATAACAGTCAAGACTTCTATACGGCTGCTGCTGTGAGAGTAATGAATTTAACGATGTTATGACATCGTCCAAATGCCTCCGCTCGATTTGTTTACACAAAGAAGTCCCTTAATACGCTAATGGCAGATTGTATATAATTTCCCAATATGCTCAACCCAAGATATGGAGCATTATAGTCATCCACATATATATATTGTTTTAACAAAAACCAAGACTTCAAAAAATGGGATGATAGCAACAAAAAGTGTATTTCATTATTAGTTACAATTGTTTCAAGACCATTTTGACAAATTCAAACATATTGTTTGAAAATTTTCACAAGAGCAGCCTTTCTTCAGACTTGTTGAAGAAAAAACACTTTAACAATAAAACATTATGGAAAATATTTCCATTACAAGGAATGGAAAACAAGCGATAAGGGACATGTTTTCCATAATATTTTATTGTTAAAGTGTTTTTTATTCAACAAGTCTGACTAACGGCTGTTCTTATGAAAAATTTCAAACGACATAATGTTTGAATTTGTCCAAATGGTCTTGAAACAATTGTAACTAACAATGAAATACACCTTTTGTTGCTATTAACCCATTTTTTGAAGTCTTGGTTTTTGTTAAAACAGTATATGAATGCTCAATTATGAAATACGATAATTTTTTAACTTACAGTTTAAGTCATCTCTTTTTGGCTTTAAATTTATTGGTATATGAACGATTACGGAATTATATAATCTCAGTAAAATTCGGAATACTACAAATAAGACTATATATATATATATTTATATATATATATATATATATATATATATATATATATATATATATATATATATATATATATATATAACTGATGTTGTCGGTGTGTGTGCGAAAAGTCTTTACGAAACTCCTTCTGATAATATTTGGTCTATATTGTTGAAATTTGATATATAGGGTATTTGGACCTGTAGCACACATTCGATTTGGATTTTAGCCGGCAAAACTTGCTGCTAAAGGGTCAAAATTGAAAACAAAACAGTTGACGTTGGCAGGGTCAATCGAATAAAACTTTACTTCTGCCGTTACTTTTAAGCGTGCTCAAAATTAAACATTCATAGTTTAAAGTCGCTTAATATTTAGCTTTCTGTATCTAACTCATGATATCTTTGACGGTAACTAGGCTGGAGCGATAGATAACGACTAAGCGCTGAACGTTCTGATTTCGATTCTAGCGGATGGTAACCAAAGCATTTTTCTTTTATAACTTTTGAAATCATTACTGTATATTGGGTAATAAATAAGGAATGGAGAGTTGGATCTATAATATTGAATAAGAAATTTGCATGGATATTTACGCGTATTTAACCACGAGGCAACACTGGGCGGTCTGTTAGTATATATATATATATATATATATATATATATATATATATATATATATATATATATATATATATATATATATATATATTCCTATTAACAGTTAAGCTACGCTGAAAGGGGCAGGGCCCCGAAATATGCATGTCCATAGATTATTGTTTTTAAAAAATAATTAATAAATAAATAAATAAATGATAAAATATTATTTTTTTACGTCCAAATAAAAAATGGGCGACTTTCTTTCTAAAAAACAAAACATCCGGTGAAGACGCTATCGTTTAAAAAATCAACAACAAAATCTACGCATATATATATATATATATATATATATATATATATATATATATATATATATATATATATATATACTAGCATGGGTGCCCGGCGTTGCCCGGGTGTTTTGAGGTGTATGTTGAGCAAAAAAAACAAAAAAAAACGGTCAATTTGATTAACTTTGACCCCTATTATGACTCCTTAATATTTATTGTTTTGGGCTCAAATAAAGTTATTAAGTTAGATCCATGTCCAAGGAATCTATATCTAAAATTTCAAGTGTTTAGACGCAAAATTGTCGGAGGAGTTTGGTAGAGTTCTAAAAGGTCAAATCGTTGAACTTGAACCCCTAAATCGCAAATTTCTGCCCGAAAACCAACCACATCGATTTTCCCATATCTCAGTACCCTGTATATCAAATTTCGAGTCTGTAGACTTAGAATTGACAGAGTTATTGCGTAGGGAAATGTACACAGACACACACACACAGACACTATCACTTATATATATATATATATACTAGCATTTCAGCCCGGGTGTTTGGATGAGTATGTTGAGCAAAAAAAAAAAAATTGGTAGTAGAAAGATAGGCTCGAACCCGTACCACAAAGGGGGAAAAGAACGAGATAAAACCTAACGTTTATACTGTTACGACCACCGCCAAACCGGAAGCGACATTTTTAAAAATTAAGGCTTACTTTAAAATAATAACTTTAAAATAATAACTTTAAAAAATATCGGCGAAAAATGTGACCCACTCCTGTAGAAAAGTGCCTAGTTGAAGGGGAAGATAGTAATGTTTTTAGCCAATTTTTCGATATTTGTCGTATGAAAGGTCGAACTTTAAAACGATACTGATTTTGGTAAAATCCATCGCCTCTATTGAAAGTTTAAGGCAGACTTGCAAACAGACATACATACATATATTTATATATTGGTAACTACAAATTTTCGACCCAAACTGATGAAAATCTTGCCCTATCTCTGAATACTCTTTATGTAAAATTTCAAATATTTAGATCAGAAATTGTCTGAGTAATTTGGAAGAGACCGGAAAGGTCAATTTTTTTTAACTTTGACCCCTATTATGACCCCTTAAAATGTATTGTTTTGGGCTCAAATAAAGTTGTTAAGTTAGATCCATGTCCAAGGAACCTATATCTAAAATTTCAAGTGCGTAGACCGAAAATTGTCGGGGGAGTTTGGCAGAGTTCTCAACAGTCAAATCGTTAAACTTTGACCACTTAATCGTCAAATTTCTGGCCAAAAACCGATCACATCGATTTTCCCAAATGTCAGTACTCTGTATATCAAATTTCGAGTCTGTAGACTAAGAATTGACAGAGTTATTGCGTAGGGAAATGTACACAGAAAGACACACAGACACACAGACACACAGACACGCTCACTTTTATATATATACTAGCAATGGGTGCCCGGCGTTGCCCGGGTGTTTGGACGTGTAAAATAAAAAAAAAACGGTAATTTTTTTAAAACTTTGACCCCTATTATGACCCCTTAACATTTATTTTTTGGGCTCAAATAAAGTTATTAAGTTAGAACCATGTCCAAGAAACTTATATCTAAAATTTCAAGTGTTTAGACCGAAAATTGTCAGAGAAGTTTGGTAGAGTTCTTAAAGGTCAAATTGTTGAACTTTGACCCCTTAACAGCCAAATTTCTGTCCGAAAACGGATCACAAAGATTTTCCCAAATCTCCGTGCCCTGCCCTGTATATACAAATTTCGAGTCTGTAGACTAAAAATGAACAGAGTTATTGTGAAGGAAAATGTACATAGACACACACACAGACACACACACAGACACAGAGACACGTTCACTTTATAGATATATATTAAAGAAGTCGATTATTCCCATATCCGTTTCGACAGTATAGGAAAACAACAAGGCAATTCCTATACAAATCTTTCACACTCCCTATTCCCATAAATATTGTAGCGTGTTTTCGCGCAAGAATACACACATTCCGTCACTGTTTAATAAAATGTTACAATTTACCCTCTTTAACTCACTCTCTCAAATACGTAATCCCACATATTTCACTTACATTGCAGTACAGTAGTCCAAAGAGAAGTCTGTCCCTAGTCAAATGGGATCTAATAGTAAGAAGAGAGAAATCCGAAATGAGAACCTTCTTCCTCGGCTAAAAAAGAAAAAGTGGACTACTGCACTACCCGAAAATAAACAATTTGCATTATTTCAGTTGTTTTGTAAACTTTCCAATCGGACTTGTGAAAACTTTCCAATCAGATTATATGCATCGTCACGATGGATTTATCTTGCAAATTCTAGCATTGCTACAAATATAATTTGCTGATTTCTTTATGTCCTCGAATGAGAAGAAGAATAAGAATTGCATCATTTGAAACTCCGCGGAATAAGGATTTTGTAAATTGTTTTTATGAGTATTCAGTCGAACAATAAATTTTGATTGAAACGTTCAACTTATAGTTTTAATTTTCTTTCTCTTATAATAAGCTCTACTCTCTATTGCGTATTGAGCTTTTTTAATTCGGTTGGGATTACATTTTCTATATATAAATACTGTTATTTATATTAGTTTGGGGTGCATATCAGGTAAACACTACATCCCTTTGTTTTCATTGATATATATATATATATATATATATATATATATAATTATTTACTATAATAATTAAATACCTACAGATACTAGTGTTTCACCTTTCGGGAAGCTTCATTCCAGGGTGTCATGATTAACACCAGTCGATAGATTCGAACACGGCAACACAAGCCATCTCTAGCTTGACTAGCAAAGACCGTATCTATTCATCTACCATTAACCGCGTGAAATAACGTTGAATTTAAACATTTTTATTTTTAAATGCTTTTTACGTAAGACAGAGTGATCTAATCGTTATACAATGATCTATGCATAAGAGCTAAATTAAACCGACTTAATTCAACTGAAAGTGTCCAACGATAAGAAAAGAGTTTCTTAAAGGGGCTGACATAATTATTTACTATAATAATTAAATACCTACAGACACTATTTTCATCCTTTTTAATTTTTTTATTTAATGTATTTTTAGTAAATGTATGTTGTCCCATTCTGTTTCTAATTGGCATGGTTTCCGGTCTGATCGGTTAGTCATTAAATAAAAAATTAATAAATTAGAAAATTGATATGAAAATAAAATATACAGAAATAGGGATAAGCTATAGTTAAATAAAAATGAACATCATTACAAACAATATATGCTGTCCTGCTTTTCCTCAAACAGAAAACAACATGGCTGACGAGAGCCTAACATTATTTACAATTTACCATTAACTTCCCCCCTTATGTTAGGCTTGAAACCGACGGTACCAATGTTTTTTCTGACCTTCTGTACAATTTTAAATAAATAAATATTAAGCTGTTATATCGAAAAAGGTTTTTTTTTTTGTAATCGAGCATTTTGTTGTAATTCTTTCCGAAAAATCAGAAAACAAATATATATATATATATATATATATATATATATATATATATGTATATATATAGGTTATGTGATGTTCCAACTGCTGCTGTTGAAGACTATATGATTAAATTTACTGTATATGTCGGCTAATTTGATATAATCTTCTTTCCCATATTATTGATGGTGGCCTATATCCTTACTACTAGGCTGCAGAGTCCAAGATGACCTTGACACTGAGTTCGAAACCTTCAATCGGGAGTAATTATCATTTCCTACACTGAAGATTGCTTAACCATAAACACTGGTGTTTGTACGTAGAAATAATAAATATTCATATATATATATATATATATATATATATATATATATATATCAGAATGAGTGCTAAGTGTGCCCAAACACGTGCCTCATTTACTCCTGTTTTAAAAGTGTCTTTTTCAAAGGAACATATTATAGGCCTGTGCCCCACCGAGACGATGTTATATATATATTTTTTTGTCTTTTTTTTTTCACTTGTGTATCAGCCCTGAAGAAGTTGTCTGGGTGTCACTCTTGTCGTATATGCAAGATTTATATAAAAGTGTTTTTTACTGATAATTTTAATCGATTATTTTCCGATTCTATAATATACTTCTTTAAAAAATATTTCTTTTCATCACGGAACTAACCGCCTTTCGTATTTCTTGTATTTCATCGTCAGCAGGCGGAAACTGAAGAATCCGGAGCTGTCAAGATGTCTAAAGAACTGGTAGTCGCTTGATTCAATTACACTTAAAGATGACAGCTAAATAAAACCTACCAAAATTTCTATAAAAGTCGACTCAATAAAACGAGGAAATTAATTAAAGGAACAATAATGTGACGAGCTTTCAGCTAGATCCGGGGACCGAAACCAAGATTGTGTCTCCATCCGGGCCTCATTCTAATAAATAGAATTTCCATCGATGTGCAAATCAGTATCCGCTGTTTATCTCCCTCCCACGGAAAAATGCGACACAAAATAAAGAAAAATGGGATTTTGACAACCAGTGTCCTAGAGGAAGAGTACTCTATCCCGAAAAAAAAAAAAACCTGACTAGCTACAGCGATATTCTTCGGCAGGTGATTAGCAATAAACTAACGCTTTCTCAAGGTGAGAAATCAAAGCTTGGGAGAGTAGTCCGCCTAAAACTGAAAAGCATAAGAATCATTTCCTTGCCAACAGAAAGTGAAGAGAGAGAGAGAGAGAGAGAGAGAGAGAGAGAGAGACAGAGAGAGAGAGAGAGAGAGAGAGAGAGACAGACAGACAGACAGACAGACAGACAGACAGACAGACAGGTTTAGGTATATGCATATGTTTATATGCATATTTGTGCGTGTTAAACTTTTAAACTAGCTTATTATAAATTTTAAAACACAGCTGTTAAGCTTAAAAGTGGGTAAAGTGGACTATATTTAATTAAATTTGTGTGGTGCAAAGAGGACAAATTTTGAGAAGCTGAACGCTCTTCATGAGAACAGAGAGATAGAGATAGTAAGAGAAAGAGACGGGGAGGAGAGACAGACAAACAAAGCTATATATATATATATATATATATATATATATATATATATATATATAGAGAGAGAGAGAGAGAGAGTAATGTATTTCCAGTTATAGCAAGGTAGACAATAATATAATGTAAATATTACAATACCAAATGTATTACATTTGTCTGATGCTCAATAATAATCAGAGTATATATATATATATATATATATATATATATATATATATATATATATATATATATATGTATGCGTGTGTGTGTGTGTGTGTGTGTGTGTGTGTGTGTGTTTAAAGTTCAATTTACAATTTTTGAAAACACATGTTCTTTTATTTTCCCATAAGAGTATATGTTACAGATCTGTTTCATTAGCAATCTTCAACAAACAGTAAAAATATGTTATCGCTGTATTTTTTAATCTAGCAAACTCTTCAAAGAATTCTATGGAGAAGAAAAAAAAACATATTCAAACACAATTTTTACATGTCACAAACAGTCAAAATCATATTTATGCGTGTTAAACTTCCAAATTAATCATCCATTTATATCTATAATTCAAATATCTGTGTTTTTTAAAAATAAAATTTCTAACAAAGGCATCAATTAATAAATAAACCTAAAATTTCAATTTCTTTGTCTTTTTTAAGGGTTTGTCATTGATCGAACTATTATATGAAACATAAAACATATAGTAAATAAGGAATAAAGGAATGCTATTATTATTATTATTATTATTAGTAGTAGTAGTAGTAGTAGTAGTAGTACCGTGATCCGATGCGACGATGGCCACATATGTTCTGAATAATTGCGCTGTCACTCGTTCTGTTCTACGTTGTGTTGAAAAGGTTTGCATAACGCTGGTGTTGATACATCTTAGAAGGATACTTGGATAATTAGTCAACCCCGAAATCAGAGAAAACTCACCGTGAACAAATATTTATTGTATAACAATATGTACAAATCAAAACAGGTTATTCATATTTTTGCATTCTTCAGACTACTGTTCTCATATTGAGTGTCATTTTCACAACGTTTCGGCCGATGTAACCTCCGACCTTCTTCAGGTGTATCTTGTCGAGCTCGGGAATGTTTCTATCATGAATGGAAAGAGGTCCTAAGTAATTCGCAATTTAATTTTTCAGTCATCCACACTAAGGATTGAACCTTTAATCTTGAGAAGAATATCACTTTTCCAATTGATTTTTCTAAGTACTCTTACCACGGCACCACGGGTCGTTACTTGGGACCTCTATCCTGTCATGGTTGACGGAACGAGAGCATGCTACTTCCGTGAAGTAAATAAAGTGTTCCATTCGAAATTCAGTCCGAATTCCCGAGTTTAACAGAAACATTCTCAAGTTTGACAAGATACATCTGAAAAAAAAATAGGAGGGTACTTCGACCAAAATGTTGCTAAAATGACACTCAAGATGAGAGCAGGAGTCCGATGAATCCAAATAATATGAATATTCAATCTCAAAAATTCAGAAACGTAAAATAAGTTATGTCACCCTTGTTAGGGATGAAACAAACAAGCTGCAGAATCTGATGATAATTCTTTGGTTGAAGAAATTTTAACATTTGTGCTTTTCTTCAGCAGATGAATTTGAATAACAAATATTTTTTTCTCAGTTTTTTTTTTTCATTCCTGCCTTTGATCGGTCATTATCTTCCATCTCATACTGAAGAACTCATAAACAGTTAATACTTTTATTGAAAACTAGCGTGGTTGCCCGGTGTTGCCCAGGTGTTTGGAGATGTGTTTTGAGCAAAAAAAAAAAAAAAAAAAAAATGTGGTAGTAAGCAGGCAAGCTCGAATCCGTACATTGAAGGAGGGAAAGAACGTAAAAAAAAGAAAATGACATCTTTGCCGTTGCGTCCATCGCCAAACTGTATCAGGCGAAGGTTTAAATTAAGGCAAGTCAATTGAAAAGAGGGGATGACTTTCGAAAATATCAGCGAAAAAAAACACCCCTCCTTGTAGAAAAGTGCACAGTTGAGGGTGAAGGAATTAATGTTATTTGCCAATTTTTCAATGTTTGTCAGGGTCAGGCTTCAAAGCGATACCGATCTCGTGAAAATCCGTCACCTCTGTCAAAAGTTTTAGGCATACATACATACATACATACATACATACATACATACATACATGCATACATATATACATACATACATTTAAATAGACAGGTGAGATTTATATGATAGATATTCCTTTAAGTTAACTATCATAACCAATCAGAGAGCCGTTGGAGTTTTTACTATTTTACAACTAGTTAGTCAATGGAAGTCTTTGTTTAATGCTTGTAGGAGGAGGCTCCAGTTAAATCTAAATGGGCTTGGTCTATTATGATAATAACACGCCACTTTTAGTTATTGACAGGTGAGCATGTTATCAAACACAGGGCATGTGTCTCAGCAAACTTTTAAATCTTAAACCAGAATTTAGCGCCATGAATACATATAATGGTTAAAAAAATAAAAAAAACAATAAAAGGCAATATTAAAAAAATATATATAAAATTCTTGAGAATTTAGAAATTAAAACAAACTCACTCTAGCTAGAAGACAGTATATGATTATAGGTATTTATTTGATTCCCCATGAAAGCAAATGTGACACAAGGTCATTTTTATTATGGGGGGAAATCCAGCTCCCCAGAAAGGGGCACTCCACTCCAGAAGTAGGCAAAAATATCATGGCCTCTGCTAAGTAATTATATGATTATAGTTCCGATTTACTTGCCTCCCCACGAGGGCAAAGTGTAGAAAATCCAGCTTACCCAAAAAGGGCACACTGTATTGCAACAAAAATTTATAATTTCTTAGTCATGAAGGAGTTCTCCTTCACTGACCGATAACAGAAAAGGTATAGTGTAGTATCAGAACAGGTAATACACTTTACTCGTAACCAATGAGCTAAGCAGTATAAAAAAGGGTATAGTTAACAAAAAGAAACTGGTGTCAAACAGTAAATTTTGCCATTCCAGTCATTCACAGACTGAAACTGAAGGGTTGGATAGAACTAAGTAAATACCTGGCACTTACTAGAGAGCTAAGAAGGTTGTAGAACATGACGAAGGGTGCAACTTCATACAACACTTACAAAAACAGCTGAAGAAGATGCATAGTGTCTAACTCACATAAAAATTAATCAACAGAAAACAACTAGTAAAATAAGCAGTAACAAGAAGAAGAACAACAGCAACAACAACAACAATAACAACAACAACAACAACAATAATAATAACAATAACAACAACAACAACAATAATAATAATAATAATAATAATTGCAGTGCCGACATCAACTGAAGCCACACTAAATCACCAATAAGGATTGAGGAGAATGGGAAGACCTCCGTAGGATGAGTGTGAAGAGAACTGAGAACTTGGGGAGACTTATTGCCACCCAAATTGACCAATGATGATTGCCAACGAGTGATGCATGGTAAACAGTTGTTGTGATGATGCCAATTTAATTGCAAATGTTTTCAAAACAGGTGGACAATACTGGAAATCTAGGAAGATTTGTTATCATGTGAACTTCAGGTAACACCACCGTTGTTGTCAGTGAGCACTCTCTGATGATGGCCTGTGTGAGAACTTCTAGCAAATAATAATAATAATAATAATAATAATAATAATAATAATAATAATAATAATAATGATAATATCATTATCACAAAATATATTTCTACAAATCGATTAGTCATCTGGGCATGAAACTTGCCACATCTGAACTAGTGCATCAACCACAATTCTTTCTTCTGTTAGCGTGCAAAACAGAATTTCTAACCTAATAGATCCCGCATGTTTTGTTCATCTCCAACCTCTGTTACATTGCTGTAATGCTGTATTGCTTTATGACTATATTTACAGTCTGATACAATTAATGCCAAGACTAAGACAATATTATCAGATTAGTGACTCACAACTCAGAATCCAACCCAGTTTTAAATCCACAACACAATAGTAGTTATTTACTTGCTGCCCACTTCAACAAGATGTGACACAAGGTTGGAAAGTGGGAATATCCCGCCAGCACCTCTAAAGGAGGAGCACTCTAGCCTAGCAAAAATTGCCTGGGCATCCCCATTCCCGGCAGGGGCGCCTTAGACAACAAGCGATTAACTTGCCCCACCCAAAAGTCAGGAGACAAGGCCTGGGAGGGTGGACCTTCTCAGTAAACCCAGGCGGTGCACCTCAGTTCGACTGAGCCAGTATCATAATTGATAAATTAAAAACCTAATGTTTTACCCCGGCTACAATTATATCACATTTATTTTAGGTGAGAATTACTAATCCATGCATGCAGTATTTGTTGCTACATTTGAGCTGGTGCACCAACCATAATCGTTTCTCTACTAGACAGGATGAAAAACAGAATTTCTAACCTAATAGTTTCCACCTTTTCTGTGCATCTTCAGCCCCTATTGCAAATCCATAGTATAGTGCTTGTTTGACAAGCACTTCTATGAAATATGCCCAATGAACATACTGTGCGTACTACTTCCATGAAAATGCTCTCGACTCACATGACCAGCAGTAAAGTTCCACTCCTTCACTAGAGAAGAGTTTCTACTGCAGTAATTTCTTTTTTTTTTTTTTCAAACCCGCTTGTTTTTGGAATTCTGTTTCTCCAACTGTACTAACATGCAAAAATTTAAATGTAATGTGAACAAGCATCTTAATGGCTACCTCACCACCCAGGTTGCACCTTGGTCAATCTGTTCCTTATCGCAGTAGCTCCTCTTGATTCAGTGATGATATGTCAGGTTTGGTGCTAACAAAAGAAAAGTGAAAAAAAATTTTTTTTTTGCCTTTTTACATCCCAAGCGAGACATATTTCTACTTGAAACGTAAAGCGCTAAAATTTGGGATCGGGTCTAACGGGGGAATATAAGGAGTTGAGCAGTGAGATGTCTGTTTACATTACATTTAAACTTCTTCAGATGAGTACAGGCAGGGAAGCAAAGAAACAAGGAAGGAAATTCCAAAGTCTAGCAGGAAGAAACTATTAGAGTAGAAGGCTTTCCAGCATCCAGTGACCTCAGCAATGAAGGGGTGGGATTTTGCTGCTTGTCCGGTTAATTGAAATGCATTAAATGAATCAAATCAAGACTATTGAAACTACCTGGTAAAATCTAATTGTACGGAAAATTAAATATTGTAATTCTCACTTGAAAACAAAAACAAAACAAAAAACGCACCAAGAACATAACATATTTGTGGAGGGTTAGGGTTAGGGTTAGGGTTAGGGTTAGGGTTAGGGTTAGGTGTGAGAGGATTTATAGTCTGAGAAATAGCTGAACTACTCAGACCACGACTGTAAAGAAATGGATAGCATAGAAGTCCGGTGGAGAATTCTTGCCATTCACATTCCAGGGAAAAGGCACCGGCTGCTATCAATGATAAATCACTGGTAATCACTGGTTCAAGAACTCTCAGTGAGTTTAATGGAATGTGCTCTGTGAACTCATAGCACTTGTGTCCTCTTGATGTACATACTCCTGGCCAGCCTGACAAGAAATAAAATCACACCCCTTTACTGTTGAGATTCCTAGACGCCAGAAGGCTTCCTAATCTAATAGTTTCTTCCCTCGGACTGCTAGACTTTGGAATTCCCTCCCTGTCTCCTGCTTTCCTGGCTTTACTGGCATGCAGAAGTTTAAAAGTAATTTGAATAGACATCTCGCTATTCATCTTCCCACAATTCCCTTTTAGACATGCTCGCAAATGGTAGCCCTTTACATCGTCGAAGCGGCTTTGTTTGGCGTGAAAAAGAGTAATGAAAAAAAAAATGTATACAAAAAATAAGACAAAAAAATAGATCGGAACATGTAGTACTGGAATATTAGAGAGCATTGCTGTCACTCAGACTTCAAGAAAAACTACCAATCGTTATCGATGAGAAATCATTGGTAACAGCTTGTGTGAGAACTACTACTACTACTACTACTACTACTACTACTACTAATAATAATAATAATAATAAAGAATATCCTCAAAGGTGAAAAACGATTGCCAGAAATCCAATAATCTACCCCCCCTCTCTCTCTCTCTCTCTCTCTCTCTCTCTCTCTCTCTCTCTCTCTCTCTCTCTCAAAGACCAAAAAACATACACACATAGTGGTACGAGTCTTGGCAAGTATCACACGAAACGGTTGTAAAAGGTGAAGGAGGATGGGAAATCAAGGAGGGAGAGTCCTAACCAGGCCTGCTCTAGAAAGGTATGGAGAGTACTAAGACCTTGAGGAGGCTTATTGCCACTTTAATCCTAAGATGAATTATTGTGTCCAGCAAACATCAATGGTAAACAGCTGCTGCGATAACAAAATATCATTTGTGATGGTTATCAAAAGAGATGGAGAATGCTGGAAATCTTGGGAGATTTATCACTCAAACTCCAGAGAAAATTACCGATTATTCTGTGAACAACACTTATGTTGACCTTTGTGAAAACTTCTAATGAATAATAATAATAATAATAATAATAACAATAATAATAATAATAATAATAATAATAACCTTTGTGAATGAATTTGCATTATTACAACAGGCAGTGGTAAGCGGTTACTGTGATAATGCCAAATCTTTTGCAAAGGTTATCGGAAAAGGTGAAAAATACTGGATATCTGGGAAAACTTGTTTTCCTTCAGACTCCAGGGAACACCACTAGTTATTATCAATTAGTAATCTTATATGATAATATGGTTGAAAACTCCTAGCGAATAGTAATAATAATAATAATAATAATAATAATAATAATAATAATAATAATAATGATAATAATAATAATAATAATAATAATGATAATAATGATAATAATAATAATAATAATAATAATAATAATAATAATTTGGTGCAAAAAGATGCAGAAAACGGTATCGTCTCCAGCAACTACAGGCCTATTACATGTTTGCCTACAATGTGGAAAATACTAACAGCACAACTGAGGAAACAAATTTATTATTCCCTTCATAATCGCGGACTACTTCCTGAGGAGTCGAAAGGATGCAAAGAAAAGGAGGAATACATGACCTATTTTACATAGACCAAAAGATCCTGAAGGAAGTAAAAAGCAGAAAATAGAATTTAGCCATGATACGAATCGACTACAAGAAAGTGTATGACAGGATCCTACAAGCATGGATAATAGAATGCCTGAGAACGAACGAAATAGCAAGCAAGATGATCAACTTAATAGAAAATGCAATGAGAATATGGATACTTGAACTGATAGCTGATGAACAATACATAAGTGAGATTAAAATACAAAGAGATATATTCCATGATTTCCTATCACCATTACTGTAAATTATAACCATGATGCCCTTTAACAATATACAGATGAAAGAATGAACCACCTAATGCACATGGATGACCTGAAGCTGTTTGCAAAAACCAAGAAGGAACCAGAGACGAAAATAAACACAATCAGAATCTTCAGCCAGGATATCCAAATGGAATTCGGCATGGAAAAGTGTGCACTGCTGACCTTGAGAAGAGGAAAACTGGAAGCAACGGAAGGCATGTTACTATTCGAGCAAACGGAGATGAGAGCATTAGGTGAACGTGATAGCTACAAATATATGGGAATTCTGGAAGAAGACACCATCAAAGGAACAGAAATGGAAGAGAAAATTGGAAAAGAATACCTGAGAAGAACAAGGAAACTCCTTGAAAGTAAACTATATAGTAGAAACCTAATTTAAGGTATATGTAAACACATGGGCAGTGTCACAAAGAAAAACAGGCGAAACTGTGGACAAAGAGACGAAACAATAAACATCCTCCTTCACCTTTTACAACCGTTTTGTGTGATAGGAGCGTTAGGAACAATACTGAATAATTTTGAAAAAGAATGTAAGAGATTGGAATCAGAGGGATGGCTGAGAAGGTATAATGGATAACAATAATGAAAACGGCTGAAATATTAAGATACCCTGAACCAATTATAAGGTCGACCAAAGAAGAACTGAGGCATCTCGACCAGCAACCAGGAAACCCATGACTAAGTACAATGCAGTACACTCAAAGGATGATACTGACCGACTCTATGTGAAAAGGAAAGACGGAGGAAGAGAGCTGGTTTGTATAGAAGACTGTGTAGATGACATACAAAAAATTATTAGAAAAATATATAATGCAGAACACCGAAAGAATGATTATTGCAGCAAAAGACACTTAAGAAAACAATATAGAAACAGAAGAAACGAGGGATAAGACGACAAAAGAAAAAGGGGAAGAGAAACAACTACATGGACGATTCAGAAGGATGACAAAAGATGAGACTAACGAAAACACTTGGACATACAATAAGGAAACCTTAACAGAGAAACTGCATCCCTAATAACAGTCGTATAAGATAATGCAATTAGAACCAATCAGATCAAAGCAAGGACGGACAAGACACAAGAAAACAGTAAATGCAGACTCTGTGGACAAAGAGACGAAACAATAAACCACATAAAAATCGAATGCAGCAAACTAGCCTAAAAAGAATATAAGAATAAATACAAGCAAGTAGGGAAGGCAGTACACTTATGCAGATAACTGAATCTTGAACATGCAAACAAATGGTACAAGCACAAACCGGCAGCAGTACTTGAAGTTGAAAGTCAAATTCTATGAAACATGGATATGCAAACGGATAAACCCATCTAAGCAAGGAGACTGGGTGCCATACTAGTTAACAAAAAGGAAAAGACTTGTCAGATTGTAGATTTTGCTGTCCTAGCAGACCATAAAGATAAAGGAGACGGAGAAGCGGAGCAAATACACTGAACTGGCCAGAGAGTTGAAAGAGATATCGAAAACGAAAACAAGTCAAAATAGCATGACTAATAATAGGAGCGTTAGGAACAATACCGAATAACTTTGAAAAAGAATGGGAGAGATTGGAATCAGAGGGATGACTGAGAAGGTACAACGGATAGCAATAATGAAAATGGCTGAAATATTAAGGAAAATCCTTGATTGCAGAGATTAACACACGTGAGCTACAGGTGCAAGTCAGACATACAGAAACTGCAGATATAAAACACAAAGAAACATCACATGGAATCATAAAAACTGAAACTGTATAATTGTAAGTTAACTTCCATGTGCTCCTGCCTTACTCTCATTTTTTTCTGTGTATGTCACCATAGACTGACCCCTCACTAAATAATCGAGGAGGGTCAAGGAGGATGAAAAAACTGAGGCGAGAAAGCACTAGCAAGACATCTGCTGGATGAGTGCAAAGAGGACTGGGACCTGGGGAGGGGGGCTTATTGCCACTCAAATTCCAGTGAATACCAATGGTCGCTGCGAACAAGAAATCATTGGTAAGCGGTTGTTGTGATAACGCCAATTCATTTGCAAAGGTTATCGAAAGAGGTGGAGAGTACTGAAAATCTGAGGAGACTTGTTGTCATTCAGACCCCAAAGAACATCACAAGTTGTTCTAAAAGAGGAAGCTTTGATGATGGCATGTGTGACTACTCCTAGTGAGTAAATAATAATAACGGAAAGTGGCACTAGGCCGAGGGTCCTTCTTTTGTACAAAGGAGTTAGCACTAATCAAAGATAAGGGTTAATAAGTGTCAGGTTGTCAATGTGGCAGCACTGTAATTATCAGTAGGTGTGAAAATTAAGTAGAATTTAATTATTTAAGAGGACTGCTCAATAAGAACTTGTTTACTTTGGGCTTGGAAATGATTATGTTATAGTCAGCTGGAAAGCAGTCCCATAGAATAGAGTTTCACAAGCGGCAGTTCTAGGAAAGAAACATTGTTCATTGAATTTGCATTTAGTTTTAGGCACAAATAAAGAGTTGAGGAAATTTGTTGACAATGGTTATAGATGGACGAGTGCTTGTTGTGAATGTTTTGCAGAGGAGGGTTAAGCTCAGTTAAGTACTTACCATGAAAATAACGATACAGCATAGACAGACTAAAATGATAGGCAAATTGAAGCGAGATAACACCGTCCAGACCTCGCCTAAAAGGAAACAGAAAGCCTTAGAATAATGAGGGGCTTTAATATCTGAGAGTCTGAAGAAAAACTGCTGGACATCAGCGATAAACGTTCAGTGCATGAACATAAAATAAGTTATAATAATAATGTAAGGGAACAGAGAGTATTGGAAATCTGTGGAGAAATGCTGTCACTCAAATTCCAGAGAAACTGATTTTTTTTCTGTCAACAAGAAAGTAACAGATAACAACTTCTGTTCAGAGATCGAATTAAAAAAAAAAAAATACCAAGAACATTACACAAATCAAAGGAACTGAAACTACCAGAAATTACATAATCTATGCACACCCCACCTCATAAAATAATGTTGAGACTAGCTTTCAGTTGCTACTACACAAAATGGTTGTGAAGTGTCAAGGAGGGTGGAAAGACCAAGGAGGAAGAGCATCAAACAGATATCCTCTGGAAAGATGCAGAATATATTGAAAACTTTGTGAGGCTTGTTGGAATTTAAATTCCAGTGAAAGCCAAGGGTCGGTGTCAGTAAAAATCGATGGTAAACAGCTGTTACGAGAACGCACAATGATTCGAAAAGATTAGTGGTTAATCCTAAAAACCTGGGAAGATCTGTTGTCACTCAGATCTCGGGGAACATCACATGTTATTGACAGTGAGTACACTTGTGAAAACTCCTAGTGAGTTCAAATAAGAATCTTCGAATGTGGAGCCAACCCGCATAGACATAATCAGCTACACGTAAAGTGAAATAGGAATAAAACAAAAACATAGAAAGACGATCACGCGAGCCGAAGCGAATTAAAACTGCAAGAAATCCCATAAACTGATCCCTCTCCCCAACACAAATACATACAAATAATAATAAAATCACACACAAACATGTTGTAACACTAACTTCATCTGGTGCTATGCAAAATGGGCAGGAAGAGTAAAGAAAGATGGAAAGACCTAGGATCTTCGTCAGAAATTTCAGGAGAATATTGGAAACTTGGATTTAGTTTATTGCCACTCAAATTTCGGTGAAAACCAGCGGCCGTTGCTAGCGAGATATCAATGATAAACGGCTGTTGGGATAACGCAACATGATTTGCAAAGATAATCATAAGACGAGGAGAATGCGGGAAATCTGGAGAGACTTGTTGTCACTCAGCATCCAATGAACACTACATATTATTGTCAGTGAGCAATCATGATGAGGACTTGCGTGAATACTAATAGTGTGTTGTTAATAATAATAATAATAATAATAATAATAATAATAATAATAATAATAATAGTCCTGCCAGATCGTAGATTTCACTGTTCCAGTAGATCGCAGAGTTAATACCAAGGAGACGCAGAAGCGGAGGAAATACACGGAACTAACCAGAGAGCTCAAAGTGATATGGAAGATGAAGAAAGTCAAGATAACACCAATAATAATGGGAGCGCTAGGAACAATCCCAAAAAGCTTTGAAAAAAGAATGGGAGAGATCGGAATCAGAGGGATGATTGAGAAGATACAACGGATAACAATAATGAAAACGGCAGAAATATTGAGGAAAACCCCTTGAATGCAGAAACCAATACACATGAGCTACAGGCGCTAGTCGAACACATAGAAACTGCTACAAAAGTAGAACACGAAGAATCACCACATGGAACCAATAAAACTGAAACTGTGTAATTTTAATTTACTCCCCCACTCCTCCCCCCAAAAATGTGTCGATATAAACTGGCAGTACACCAAATCGTCAAGGAGGAGAAAGATAGAGGAAAGAAAGCACTAGCCAGACGTCCACCGAGTGAGTGCAACTGGGACATTGGGGAGGCTTATTCTCACTTACATTTCAGTGAATATCAATGGTCGCCACTAACGAGAAATCAATGGTAAACTTCTGTTGCGATAACGCAAATTCATTTTCCAAAGTTATCGAAAGAGGTGGAGAGTACTGGGAATCTGGGGAGACATGTTGTCACTCAGACTGCAGGGAACGCCACGGGCTGTTCTCAAAGAGAAATCTTTGATGATGGCCCGTGTGAAAACTCCTAGTGGTGGTAGTATAATAATAATAATAATAATAATAATAATAATAATAATAATAATAATAATAATAATAATAATAAGTAAATTAGTACTTACCCATTGGGGGAAAAAGTCCGTAATTAATGTCCCATTTTAAAAATCCCCATATTTCTGTTGCTTTTAGTTAAACATTCGTTCGTTTTTTATTGAATGAATTATTTATATTTTCGATTTTTTATCAGTTTCTTTTTTTCTTTTGTTTTTCAATATTCCTTTTATATATATATATATATATATATATATATATATATATATATATATATATATATATGTATATATATATATATATATATATATATATATATATATATATATATATATATATATATATATATATAAAATAGATATTGAGTACACGACTCGCAGCAATCACATCGGATTTATAACATTTTAAAAAATTGAAGTTATTTTAGCATATTTTCTTAAAAAAAACAATAAAAAAACTTCATCGATCATAGTTTTTATATGCGAACAAAGATACTTCAAAGAAGAACGGAAAAAGCAATATAATTAAACTTTTTTCTTACTATTGAGTCCCCGTATATCAAGGCTAATATCCACTCGAGGATAGGTATGTACGGGACTGAAATGGTAATTGGCTGAAAGATGAGGAAAACTATGTAAGCATTAACATTGATCAAGAGTATGGACTCGTTACTAATCGAGTGGTTTTTAGCAGGTGCCTAGTAACATTAGACTTGAAGACGATCAAGTTGTAACCAGTAGAGAAGCAGCCTCGCGGCAATGTGTTCCACGGGTGAGAAGTCCTTGAAAACAAGTTCTGTCTATGAGAATTATGCCGGCATTCTTGAAAAAGAAGTGTCACTTGTTTATTTGTATTTATATTCGTATTTTTTTTTTCATATAATATGTATTCCTCCGCTATCGGTAGCAAAGGTGACGCTGGTGTTTTAAGTAAAAAATTCCTTTTTTAAAAAGTAAAGTAATATTTACAAATATTTTTCATTTTTTTTTTTTTAAATAAAATACTTTCTTTTTGTTTTTAGTTTGTTTCTCTATTTTTGTTTTTAACTCGGCGCTTTCACGTGAAGCGAATGCTTTCTGCTACTAGACCGTCCGAGGAATTTAGCGCGAGTGATTTTTTATTTTTATTTTTACCGTTCTTACAAGTCCTGTTAAAAAAAAGAAAAGCATAAGAAAAAACGGAGAATGGCATGCATTGTATGCAGTTGTGTTTGTGTGTGCGTATATGCGCGGCGGGGCGTAGTGTGTGTGTGTGTGAGTGTGCGTCCGTCGATGTGCAGCGGTTATGATCAAATATATAATTCCTCCGTGGGGGAAGGTGCGCTTATATCGAAGCGCAATATAAACATTTACACGACACGAAGAGAGACAGTGGCAGGCATACAAAAATAGATACGATAGTTTTCGCGGGACACTTTAAGAAGCGTTAAACATATTTTACCTTTATGCGAGCGTGATATTGTTGTTTTATGTGTTGCAAGAATATATTTAGCTGATAATTGTGCACAAAAATGATTTACAGAACACATACTTTTACTGGTGCATATATTCATAATAGCAAGGCTACCTGGCGTTGCCTGGGCAAAAGTTTAACTTACTTCTATTATTATCGTATTTCTATTAAAACTTCTATCTTTATCCATCTCTCTATTTTTATCACTTTCGTCCTCCCTTTCCTCAATCCCTGATTTCTTCATCAGCTTAAATCAAGGGTCGGCAACCTACAACCTGCGGACCGAATCCGGCTGTTCAAATCATTTAGACCGACCCGCGAAGCTGCTTAACATGAGAGACGAGGCTTTTGAATTCCGCCCAACCAAATTTGAATGCTATGACCGCAAAAATACGATCAAAATTCAATCCCCTCCATTTCTACGTACAAATTAAAAAAAGAAAAAAAGAAAAAAAAAGCATTTCTATTTCATTCCTTCAACAGTGACCCCCTATCGATTACCTCTGTACCTATACTACGTAATTTGCTGGAATCTTTCAATAGGTCATGTTTTTTTAATCTTTTCAATAATTTCAAACATACACGTCATAATTTCATCCATTTCGTTTCAGATTTTTTTTTTTTACTTTGAAGTATTGTTTATTTTTAATTTAAGATTTTTTTTTTATTTTTCTGATTTTTCAATGTTTGTTTTCATTATGATTGTAACTATTTGGGTTGAAATGGGTCTGCATATGTAATTTTCCTCAATCTTTCATTACTACCCTTCGTCAGGCCCGTGACATGTCATGATAACACGAGCCAGCCATGTGGTTGAATAAGATTCCATCTCCTGACCTAGCCCATGATTCTCTATCTGGACTCTATTATATAATAGATTATTCAAGAAATGAGTTGACATTTTCTTTTGAAATTAGTAAATGACATGTCTGAAAGCAACGCTCATCAAAAATATAACAACTTTGTAGTTATTTGTTTTGTAGTGTTGCACATGCACACGGAAATCTGCTCTTTATATAATAGATCTTTTTAAGCCTTGGTTCTTGTGAGCGTCTACGTACCTGGTTTCCTAGAGCTTTTTCATGCTGCGGATTCGACATTTATCAAGGGCCAAAAGCCCCTCGAGGACGAGAGTTAAATGAGGACAATGAAACAACATCATGATTATTGATATTGATAGTCGTAATTGAGTAGAATTTGATTATTTAAGAAGGCGGCTCGACAAAAATGTGGACTTGCAAAACAACCTAGTCGTAGTCAACACCACAATATCGTGTTCTACAGACGGAGTAGTTCTAGGAAAAAACTTGACTCGTGGAAGTTTCGTTTGGTATTAGGTAGGTAGGTAGAAAGAGAGAGAGAGAGACAGACAGACAGGCATACAGAAAGGGGAAGGGGTGAAACTATAGACGAGTGCTTGTTGTCAATGTTTTACAGGCGGAATCAGCTATTGTTATTTTAGCTTTTAGGGGCTTTTTCCCTTATATATATATATATATATATATATATATATATATATATATATATATATATATATATATATATATATATATATATATATAGGCAAACAGAAAGTCAGCACTTGCGATTTTTTCAAAAACTGCAAATTTAAGCTAAATTTAATGTAACTGTCTAAACAAACTACACCTCATTTGATTGGCCTTTTATTCTTCTATAATTTTACCTGTTCATATTTGACATTTAATTGAAATATACTAGTGCTCACGTCAATTAAAAAAAAATTCAAATTGAGGAGGCAAAAAGAAAGTCCGCACAATGGAAAATTATTTAAATGTAACTTTAGAAAATTACTGCAACACAAATACAACAGGAACTCAATGAACTAGTTAATAGTTAGTAGCATAACCCTCCTATAATTTGGCAGCCTGCAATCTTTTGGGAATTCCTTGAATTAGACTGCAGCAATACTCTGAGGAAAGGACATCCCACTTTTCTTAAATTTTTGTCCAAAGTTCTTCCAAATTTGAAATTTTATCATTGCGTAGGTGTTGCTTGATGTAATGCCATACGTTTTCGATAGGAATGGGGTCTGGATATTGTGCAGTCCAATCCGAAAACGGAATATCATGCTCTTCCAGGAACCTCTTGACATTGCCAGCTGTGTGAATGGGAGCATTATCCTGCATGAAGATGGGATTATCATCCAAATTCCGACCAAAGTATGGTAGAAAATGCTCAGTCAACATATTAATGTACTTGGTCAAATTAATTCGACCTTGCAAGCGAACTATAGGCACTGGACCATTGGTACTTATAATGCCCCACGCCAAAACTGAACCTCCACCACCGACGGACGTACTGCCTACCATCACTGCCTAGCCTATTGAACTTGCTTTCGTCGCTAAAAAAAAAACTTTTGACTGATATGAAGAGTCATGATCTTCATTGCATCTGACGAAGTCCAGACGGCGTTTTCTGTTTTTCTAGAAATCATTGCCTTGCGTCTTGCAACATATCCTCGCAAATTAAATTCCTTTAATCTGTTCTTGACAGTAGAAAGAGAGCACTTTTTAACAAGATTGCACTATTGTTGGATTTGTGGAGCCGTTTAAAACCTGTTTCTTAGGCTGCGGATCTTTATAGTATTGTCTTCCCTGTTAAAAGTAACTGTAGTACAACCAGATTTAGAGGCATCATGCACACTGCCGGTATTTTGGTGCTTTTGCACAGTCTTTCGTACCGTTTGCTCATCACATTTCAATCTGTGGCCGATTTCTCGATTGGATAAACCAGAAAGGTGGAGATTAATGAACTCCCAACGATCACTAAGAGAAAGTCGTGGCATACGAACTAAATGTTTCGTTGTATAACCTGGAACAACAACAATTACGATTAGAGATGCTTTATTGCCTGTTGGTGGATATTTTAAATTGATTTAGGGGCGATAATTTAAGCTGGTTTTAAGCGAATTTGTTGCTGCGGACTTTTTTTTTGCCTCCTCAGTTTGAAGTTATTTTTTTTAAATTGACGTGAATACTATTTCAATTAAAACTCAAATATGAACAGGTAAAATTATAAAGGAATAAAAGACGAATCAAATAAGGTATATGTTATTTAAACAGTTACATTAAATTTAGCTTAAATTTACAGTTTTTGAAAAAATTACAAGTGCGGACTTTCTTTTTGCCAGGACTATATATATATATATATATATATATATATATATATATATATATATATATATATATGATTACAGTATCTCTACAGAGGATAGCCGTCTCAAATTTCATTTTATGCATTAAATAGTCCCTCCTGTGTCCTCAGGTAGCTTTGAAGGACCGCAACTAATTTACAAGGACAGTGGCAGACATGACACACGGTCTTAACAGGGTTGATTTGGATCCAGGTGAGAAATATTGTCTTTGTGCAAAATCATATGCGTTTTTCCGATGCAGACCTTCATTCATTATTGCATATAACACACTGTATTATCAAGTCGCTGTAGCGCACTGGATGACAATAGCTTGTCAATATGAGATTTCATATGGTTTTTATTTTCTTTGCACGGTGGTCACCACTCATCAAGGCCCGGAAGCCACTCAGGGATAAGGGTTATTGCAAGTACATTAGGTTAGTGTGGAGATTTGATGAAGGGTTTACTTAAGGGGGCGGTTCATTAGGAATTTGTTAACGTTGGACTTGAAGACATCCAAGTTGTAGTCAGGTGGGAAGCAGGCAGACGGAACAGAGTTCTACAGGCGTGCAGTTCTAAGAAAGAAGCTTTGTTCATTGAATCCACGTTTTGATTTAGGCACAGATATAGAGTGGGGGAAATTTTTCAAAGTGGATTCAGCTAGACGGGTGTTTTTCGTGAAAGATTGGCGAGGGGGGACCAGAGATTGGAGTTCAGACGAGCACCTGCCATGGAAATAGCGATAAAACAAGGATAGGCTCGCAACGTCCCTTCTGTGGGAGAGAGGTTGCAGGGTAGAGAAAATAGCATCCCCCACTTTACATATCCTGTCTTCGAAAGGAAAACACGTCCACATGTTTCACAGATCCAAGTTGCATGATAGCATGGAAAATTCTCTAGGTTTCCTTTCCTAAGTGCCCTTTTCAGCTTTGCACGCTCCATCCTCTTGACATGAAGAGAACCATAGCTAGTTTTGCCAATTCCCACCGAACACCACAATCAACTACAGTTGCTTCCCAGGTATCGACATGAATATATGTACTCTTCAGATTGCTTTTGAGGCCATCTTTGTAACGATTTATTCATAGAAGAATCGCTTTGGCAGGCAACTGTTATCCATGCATATGAGGTGACCCACCCAGCGCAACCGTGCAGTGGTAATCATGGATTCAAGGCTCGGCCTCAGTGTTTTTCTTTTTCTAGCACCTCTATCTCCGATGTGTGCAATTGTCATTTAATGTTCAACATTCTTTTCAAGCACTTAAGATAGAAGTATATATATGGTGTATCTCTGCTGGGTTGTCCAAGTTTCTGCATCACTGTCACAACAGATGCCATATAAACATCTACCTTGGTGTTTATGATGAGTGCATAATCATTTCACACCTTCCTCTCCAGTTTCCTTTTGAATGCCGGCATATATCTTAGCATTCAAGAAACCATCTCTGGAGAAAATTTTTCAAGGTAAACAAAGATACCCACAACATCAAACCTAGTACCAGTAACCAAGATGTCTTGCTCAATGTACTCCTCTCAAGTGGAAAGTGTGAACGTCACTTTAGTTTTCTTCGAGCTGATTTTGAACCCGAATACATCACAAGCCTCTGAAAAGTTGTCAATAATCACCTGCATGCCATTCTCAATATAAGCAATAAAGTCTGCATCATCTGCATAGAGAAGTTTCCTGATCAGATCATGGAACACCTTCGGTTTTGCATTTGAACCTCCTAAGGTTAAAAACGCGTCCAGATGTCCTGAAGAGTAATAGGACTCCTACATCACAACTTGAGAATGCATACCCCAAAAGAACCACGTAATAGATAGTAAAAAAAAACTAGGTGCAGGAATATCTCCTTGATTTATGCCATTGTCAACAGATATTTCATCTGAGAACTGATCATTCATTGAATGTAACTTGAGCTTTCATATCCCGGTGCAATTCCCTAAATATGTGCACAAATGTCGGCGGACAACCAAGCACCGTCCTCAAAGCATCTCTACTGACTCTGTCAAACGCTTTTGTCAGGTAAACAAAGACTTGATACAAGGGTACTTGTTGTTCAATACATTTCCCTTGTACCTTGTGAGCAGAAAGTATCATATCCTCTTCCTGATCTAATTCTGCACTTATTTTCCGATACCGCAACTGAGCAGATTTCATCCTGCAATTGGTGAAGTAAAATTCGTGCAAGAACTTTACGAACAAACGCAAGAAGAGTACTTCCATAGTTATTGTTACAAACTGATTATTCTCTTTTACTCTTGTAGAGGGACATCAACATTTCATCGATTCAGTCAGTTCTGCAGTCAGTTCTGCATAATGAAATCAAAAGTTGCCTGATGTGGTTTTCATGATCTCCATCGATATGTGTACTGGTGCTTTTCCAGTTTTGATTTCGGCCACAGTCTTATCCATTTCCTCCATTGTTGGAGCGTCATTCTTTGAGTTCTTTCTCTAATTGAGGTAAATCAATCACGGCTTCACCAACAACAGATGGATTATAGAAGAGGTCATGGAAATATTCCTGCCAGCATTCTATAATTTTGGAAGGATCATTGATGAATGACATATGTTTTGACTTCAAAAGAACTATCAAGGAAAATGAGAAGCCAAACACCTGGTGAAGAAGTCAAAACCACTCCACCATCAGAACACTTATACATTGGCTTTTCAACCGAGAGTATTCTGATCCTACCCTGATGAAGGCGAGTCTTTGATAGAACAGCGGTATTAATATTTAGTCTCTCACGTTCTCTAGTCAGTCGAGTTGTTCTTCTTTCTGGACGCTTTCACTTGTCAATATTCAAGAGAGTTCTGACATTCCAACAACCGATGTTTAATTTGTAACGCATTTTGGCTTACGTTTTGCTATTTTTCTCATATTTTTGTTCTTGCGTGAACGAACAGCCGTCAGTTGCAGATGCGGACCAGCTTGAATTGACAGGCAACGTTTAATGCACTTTTTTTTAGCACCTTCCTACCAAAGATAGGTGAGCAATGCTCTCCCGGAACAGAGCTGGTAAGCCATAGAAATCTCCGCCAAAATCTGCCCCATCAATAAAAACAAGACAGTAATAGTAAGCTAAGACCCCTACCGCCTACATGTAGATTCGTGACTATGCACATTCAACCTGTTAAGTCTTCGCACGTTGCCACTCTTCCAACGCCGTAGGACTCTGAAGGACAGCTACAACAGCTCTAGAGTTTGAGAGATCTGTATATCATTGGATTTACGTGATGTAAGCTTGTGCAACACTTACACCACTCTCTAGACTTTAAAAACTATGACCCAATTACAAGTAGAACCAAGATGACTGGTAACTATTTCAGCTGCAGATTTTATGTCGAAGTTTTTCTTCTCCTACACAAGTTGCCTTCACTACGGCTATAGAGCCCCGTGTGCACTATCAGAAGAAAAGAAGTGTCAAAATTATACAAAATGTAAAATATAGATAAAAAATTGTTTAACAACATTTAGATTGAAAATGAAAGGAATATATATTAAGATTATTAAGGTAGGTATGGAATACAAGAATAAAACTTTGATATATAAAAAATATTAAAATAATAAAACTTTAATATATAAAAAATATTAAAATATAACCAGGAGTAAAAAGTAAAGCATATGTAAATCGTACGGAAAAAGCAAAAGAATAAAAATTGAAAAGGTAGTATTTTTTATGGTATAATTTTTTTTTCCGAATCTCTTATGTGTTTTTCTCTCTCCATTCCTACTTTCTTCTCATTTACCTCTTTCTTCACCTTCCATTTTTCTTTTATTGTCTGTTCTTCTTTAACGCTAATGTTTTATTTTATTCGTAAAACTACTTATTTGCGGACAATTTATAAGCGATCTTCTTTGTTAAAACGTAAGTAGGTAACTAATAACGTAGATAAATGATAATTCTTATTTTATTGATTTCGCAACTGTATTTTCTATAAAATAATTTTGTGCTTAAAACACAAATACGTCCCAAATATCGTAGATAAATCGAAATTTTTAAAAATAATTTCGCCACTGTATTTTCTATAAAGTAAATTTGTACTTATTATAGGTAAACCAAAATGTTTGTTTAAAAAAATAATTTCGCAACTGTATTTTCTATAAAATAGTTTTGTGCTTATGCACGTAGATTACTCCCTCCCATTTTTGTACAAAATAGTCATAAAAATAATAATAGAAACAATTATATTGATTAATAACCGAAAAACTACTTATTTGCGGACCATTACAATGCGGTATTTGTTGTAAGCATACTATTTTCCCTAAAATTTTAAGAAGTTCGGTGTATTAAATTTATAGTAACGATGTATAAGATTTAAAAAATATAAAAAAAAAACCCTGTCCGTATTAATTTGAAGTAACGCAAAGGTCTATAAACTTCTGTGCGTCTTGTTTAAAAGCAAGGAAAATGTTCAGTCTATAATAAAAAAGAAGTGTTTTTTGTTTCCAAAAAAGTGTTTCTCTCTCTCGCTCTCTTTCTCTCTGTCTCTGTCTCTCTGTCTCTCTATGTAGATATCAGTGTATTTGCATCTTAGCATGCCTCCCTGAGTCTATCTTACTTTGTTTGTGTACGTTGATATGTCCGTGTGTATATGTTTACGAAATGTGTTGTTCGCCCGCTGTTATCGCAAATCTCGAATATCGTGATTATGTCTTTGTTTTAATTTGCATAAAACAATAATTTGAAACGACAACAGCAGAAGAAGTTAAGTAATATTGTGCGGAGAAGGAAAATGAAACAGAAAAAAGGCTGTTTATCGGCCATGTTTTTTAACAGCTAATGGGTTCGTTTATTCATAAGGTATCTATTCTCGAATGAGCGAGTTGAGAAGTAGCAACCAATGAGAAGGGATGGAAATATATAAGGGAGAAATCAATATCTTGTATAAGGGGAAATGAAAAGCTAATGCTTTTTATAGGAGTTTATAATCCAGTTAAGAGGGTGACTGGAGGACATCGTAAGAATGTGTATATATTTTCCGGGTGTAGACTGCTGGCAGGAAAAGGACTAGAAAAAGAGGGAAAAATAAGAACTAGTTCTTCTAGATGATGGCAATCGTCATGATGCATCTCCTTGGATGAAATATAGGGTTTTAATAAAACGAATAAATGTGTCTATGACGGAGGTCAAGAGTTAGATAATAGTTTAGACATAATAAATTTGTATGTAGCATTTGTTCATGCAAACTTTATTATGTATAGGGATAGGGATAATATATATATATATATATATATATATATATATATATATATATATATATATGTGTGTGTGTGTATATGTGTGTGTATGTGTGTATATATATCTGCTTATTACTATCTCTATATATTATCTATTATTTAACCATTAATTATAAAAAAAATCAAAAGATCGTTTAGTATATTAGTTAAGAAGTGTCCTTATACACACATATTCTCACTTTCATAGATATATATTAATACCTGCTAATTACTATATATGTATTATCTATTATTTGACCATCAATTATAAATAATTGATAATATAAATAAATAATAATAACTATGTAGTAATAGACAATATATATATATATATATATATATATATATATATATATATATATATATATACTATCTAGAGTAATATATATATATATATATATATATATATATATATATATATATATATGATGTGATGATGATTGCAACGTCTTGCCAAACGAGTACCACTCCCTCGGATACTTAAACTCCATAAGTCCAAATGCCCGAGGGAGTATATATACAAAGATGATGTTACAGAGTCTTAGCTTTGTACGACAGCTTAATCTCTCTCTCGGTTCAAAATGTTGAGATTCAGCAACAAGCAAGAGCAAGATAGCCAGCAACGAATTAAACTGCAGACCTGCTTCCTGCTTTATGGATTTTTAAATCAGAGATTTGCTTCTCCTAGAAAGGTTGCCTTCACCACGGCTTACGGGAGCCCTCTCCGCCCCAACACATACACAAAATATACACGGTGCTAGTTGGCCGTTGACCCCGAAAAAGGATTCATTCGCCCTTTGAAAGGTCTTGTTTTTAATCCTCCAGGGAAACTAGCCGCCCTCCTCACCAAACAAGTCTTATTTTGCCAACTAGATACTATCCTATCAACATTATTTAATCCAGAATTCTCAATTTATATATATATTTTTAAGTCATTGAAATCGTTTCATAACCTATCATACTTTCATGGGGGAACCAGTTTAGACGCCGGTGACCCGACTATGAGGCAGGTAGTACTGAGTTACATGATACCAGTAGCATATGATATAACCTGACATAAATGTATATATATATATATATATATATATATATATATATATATATATATACTATTTATTATTTTGCCAACTAGATACTATCCTCGCGTGTCTAACATCACTCTGTACAGGAGTTTGTCAGAGGCTCTCTTACATGAGGATACTATTCTTAAATATATCAGTATGCATTGCTTTGAGTTTTACAACTGTTCTTGTATCCTCAATCATTTAACCATGTAATAACCTTTCCATGCGATCTTTGTAAATTTAATTTTTAATTTATGTGCTAATAATAAAAATTTATAATTACCTACATCTATTTTGCTAATAACCTTTCTTTCAATGAGATGGGCCATTTATTGAAAATCCATGTCAAACAATAAACTGTGATGTAAATCAACATTATTTAATCCAGAATTTTCAATAATCATATATATATATATACATACATATATATATATATATATATATATATATATATATATATATATATATATATATATATATGCAGTTGGCCTCCAAATTATTCATACCCTCGTTGATTTTTGACATAATTCATTGTTGTGATGAAATGAAAGCATTTTGTTAAGTTTATTTATGATTTATGTGCAACCAACAGGTGAAAGAATAACAGCAATAGGCAAATTAAAAAATATTCAGTTTCAGGGGTATTTTATCCACAGATCTTTAAAAAAAGTCATGTTCAAAATTATTCATACCCTAGTTTTATAGTGTCCATTTTCTTTCTTCAATAGTCAATAGCATAGCCTTTGTTCTTTATGACTGCTTCTAGTCGGTTCTTATAGGTGTTCACAAGCTTACTACACGTTTCCCGTCGGATTTTGGCCCATTCTTCCATTGCAAAAGACTCAAGCTGGGTCAGGTTAGTTGGTTTCCTGGCCATCACTCGGGTCTTTAAGTCCCGCCATAAGTTCTCTATGGGATTGAGGTCAGGACTCTGACTAGGCCACTCCAGGACGCTGATATCATTATCCTTGAACCATTTCTGGACAACTTTAGCAGTATGCTTTGGGTCATTGTCTTACTGGAACTTCCAGTTGTCGCCAAGTTTGAGCTTCTCTGCAGATTCCTTCAGGTTTTCATCAAGGATCTGGATGTAGTTCTCCTTTCTCATGATTCCCTGGATCCTGACGAGGTTCCCTGTACCGTGGGAAGAGAAGCATCCCCATAGCATGATGTTTCCACCACCGTGCTTGACGGTTGGCACTGTGTTCTTTGGATTGTATGCTTCTCCTGTCTTCCTCCATACGTATGCAGTATCTCTGTGGCCGGACAACTCCAACTTCGTCTCATCAGACCACAGGATGGTTGACCAGAAGCTGGAATCTTGCTGTATATGGCCTTTAGCAAAGGCCAGGCGAGCCTTCACATGATTCTTTTTGAGCAACGGTGTCTTTCGAGGCCTGCATCCATGGAGACCCCCTCTGTGCAAAACTCTCTCGATAGTGGACCTTGAAACCATCGTCCCTGCCTGGTGAAGTTCTTTTTGTAGGACCTTGGTTGTGGTTCGGGGATCTTTGCTGACCTCTCGGCAGATCTTCCTTGCAAGTTTGGTTGAAACCTTACGCTTCCTGCCACGCCCACTGAGGTTTTTAACAGTGTTGAACCGCTTATACTTATTAATTATACTCTTGACGGTTGCCACAGGAACATTGTACTGCTTAGCAATAGCCTTGTAATCCTTTCTCTCACCGTGGCCTTGCACAATACGTTGACGCAGGTCTTCGCTAAGTTCTTTTTTCTTCCCCATGATGATCAGAACCTGTGGACAAAGAAACTTTTTTAATCTATTTATATTGAACGGAACATCGAAAAAGGTATTCATTCAATTGAAACATCTTGAAATAACTACAAGACAAAGATTACAAGGGGTAGCACATTAATAGGAAGTAAAAAGAATGGGGTTGATCATAAAAGTACATTTTTGTTTAGGTACTGGCAGGGGTATGATTGATCTGAACATGTGCAAAACATAACTTTGGTCCCTATCTATTATTATGAACATAAGGTTTAGCCAACTCACATGTGGATTTAGACAAAAGATACAAAGGAAGTACCATCATAATACCTTTCAGAAATGAATAATCAAAACAAGAAATTTTTTTTGTATGGGGTATGAATAATTTTGAGGACAACTGTATATATATATATATATATATATATATATATATATATATATATATATATATATATATATATATATATGGATTCCGTTAGTATTGACAGACTATGGATAAGAGTTGCGCAATCTCCAACCACACCTCTTCTGAATTGACATTGTTGAATACCAGCGGCAAGTGGAGGTTCAGAACGACTGGAAACAATGCAGAGATAAGCAGAAAGCACATACAGCGCCTAGAATTTCCAAATGGTCACCCATCTGGTACTAACCAGGCTCAACATTGCACAAATAACACCTAAGGTAAGAACAATAGTCCGATCAATTAATTACAAGTAATATAAACAATTAGCTCTCATCTCAAAAATTCAAAACTGTGTATTTTGTATATAAATTATCGGTGAAAGAAAATAAAAACTAACGTAAAAAAATCGTTAGTTTATTAAAAAAAACAAAAAAACTTTGATATATTTATATTTTAAACTCAACACGATAAGTAAAGGTCCAAATATCGGAACATTTGTATATAACCGAACTTCAATCGACGCCATTTAATGAACTCTTTCGATAGGGACAGCGGTGTCTATATTACTCGTATACTGTGGCTGTGTTTTTCGGGCGCTTTTATTGTTAGAATCGGAATAGGTAATTGTATCATTAATATATATATATATATATATATATATATATATATATATATATATATGTGTGTGTGTGTGTGTGTGTGTGTGTGTGTGTGTGTGTGTGACTATTTCATTTAATCATATGAATTAATATACTGAAATATAATTTTATGCATAAATTTTTAGTATTTATTTCAAGAGCACTCAATACATACATAGTAAGTTATAAAAATATATATGGCAATTAAGCTACACCGCATATTCCGTATCTCATTCTCGTGAGAATTCGTCAGGCTTATGGCGGAGAGATATCCGGGTTGACTGTGTTAAATGCATAAGCCTGACGAATTCTCACGAGAATTAAACGCGGAATATTGTGAATATATTTTTATAATTTACTATATATATATATATATATATATATATATATATATATATATATGTGTGTGTGTGTGTGTGTGTGTGTATGTGTGTATGTGTGTGTGTGTGTGTGTGTGAGAGAGAGAGAGAGAGAGAGAGAGAGAGAGAGAGAGAGAGAGAGAGAGAGAGAGAGAGAGAGAGATGGAAACCGTTTCCAAATTGCGTACTTGATTCTGCATTTTCTAAAACACCTGCGGTTAAGCACACACATACATTGCGCATACAATTATATGTATAAGCGCGCACATGGGTACGCACGGTGACAACATGAAAATAAATGTCAAATTTCTGGAAAAATGAAAAAGTAAAATAAATGGGGTTGGGAGTGTGGAGGAGACAATCTGAACCCGAGTCCACGTCATGGCACCGGAGAGATATCTGGGTTAATGCTAGATGTCGCACCTTTCAATAAAATGAATTGAAAACACTAAACAATATTTTGTTCCACAGGTAAAGATTTCAAGATTTGATGCATGAGTATGACGCATGTCGTCAATATGCTGAAATGCTGGTTTTCTAATTACAATGATCCAAACATAATTCTCAATGAAAAACCAAGACACAGAATAATAAAATAATGTTAAAAAATACACATTGTTGATGACTACTCCCTTATTTAAATATATATATATATATATATATATATATATATATATATATATATATATATATATATATATATATATATATATATATATATATATATACTAGCAGGGGCGCCCGGCCTTGCCTGGTTTTTAAATTACTCTAGAATATGATATTTTAATTCATGCAGATTTCGTATTTATTATTATAGAGTCAATTCTCTATCGATTGTTTGATATTATATTATGCTCAATAGTTGTGATTTCAAAAGTAAAAAAAAAAAAAAAAAATCGAAACTAAAATTTACAAGATTCAAGCAAGCAAGCAAGCAAGCAAGGACGCCCGGGCAGCCCATTTAGTTATATATATATATATATATATATATATATATATATATATATATATATATATATATATATATAAAGTTGAATGTCTGTGTGCGTATATGTGTGTGTCTGGTCACGAATAGGCTCCTATATGGTTGACTATTTTAAAAAACTGATTACATATAATGATAGAAGATGTATCGAGACACAGGAATTCGTATGTTTGATCTGGCAGAACGGTGGTTCATTAAAATTGTGGGGTCCTCGTTCGCGCCTGGTCCACAAAGTATGGCAATATAAAATTTAAACATAAAAAAAAACGTTTACAAGTGTTTTTGATATAGATATACATATGAATACTTTGATAAGTATGTTTTAACTTAAATAGGTATGGTATAATAAAATTGTGGGGTCCGCGTTCGCGCCTGGCCTCCATGGAATGGAAGTAGGGACAAACTTTAATAAAGACTTTTCATATCTATTTGCGTAAGTATACTTTCATAATTATGTTTCTGTTTGAAGAAATATGGTATAATAAAATTATGGGGTGTTCGTTCGCACCTGACTAAAATGGAAATATGTCACAAAGTTTAACAAGGTTTTTTTAATATAGATCCACAGAATATTGTGATAAGTGTTTCAGTGTGAACAGGTATGGCATAATAAATTATGGGGTTTATCTATTTTATTTTTACTTTCATAATATTTTGCTTTGGTTTTGATACCCCCAAATTCGAAGCTATCTCTTTACAACCCTTCCTTTTTATAACCTATCATACTTTCATAAATCAGAGTCCATTTTCTGTAGGCTGTTTTTGAAACCAGTCAACGACGGGTACTTTTGCTAGTATATATATAATTATGAAACTCAAATAACCTTGTAACGAGTGATGTTACCAACTTTCCGGTTTACGACACCCGGTTCCGCATGCGCGCATAAAAATTAACCCATAATAACGTAAACAAATAAACACAAGTCGCTTCTTTTGCAGATTTTGACCTGCGCACTGAAATATTAACGTTATTATTTCGAAATTATTATTTAACCTGGGTAGAGTGGGGATGTTTTGCAACTATTCTTTATTGCAACTATACTGTCGCTATTTTCTTACAACTAAACAACTTTAACCCGTTGACAAACATACGTACAATGGTTGTAAAGCCAATACTACTACTACTACTACTACTCTCGATCCGTCCCTTTTTCTTCCTTCCTTCCTTTCTTCCTTCTGTTTTTATTTTTTGTTTACATTTCTAGGTACAAAATAGTTGTGCGAGAACGGTGAATTTGTTGACACATTTACTAATCTGTTTCAATATTAGTTTTATTTTATTTCATTTAATTAGGTTTTAGTTTTTGCTTCAGGTTTATTAATTATTATTATTATTATTATTTTTTTTTAGATTTTAAGTTTCTATAACTTGGTTGAAGGAATCCAATATGGGTTTTTCATTCTTATATTTCTCATCGGTATGTTCACGTGCGTTTTTGCTTCTAAATGACTTTCGTCAGCGTTCGATTCGTAGGAAAATCATGTTTAATTTTCGATTTTTAAGCGACTATTCGGAAAAATAAGTAACTTTACACGAATAGGGGGGATGTTTTTAATGTTTGAGTGATCCGTCCGTGATTTTTCATTTTAATATACTTTCATAGAAATGTTTCTGTTATGTAAAAAAAAAAAAAACTATTTTCTTTACGTTACAAGTGTCACGCTCATACATGAATTCCATAGCTAATATAACATACTGACCCAACGGGTAACGGGTAGTCTAGTATATATATATATATATATATATATATATACACAGAAGGCAGATTTGCCGTTTAGTTGTACAAATATCCTCAAACCAGGTAATTTATTAAATCCCTATTTTCTTATATAGAAACAACTGTTAAAAAAACGTGTGCTGCCAATTTTGTTAAAAATGATTTTTACGACAAAGATGGTTTTGTTAAGGTTCTTTGACTTTTATGTTTCAACTCAATACGCACCTTCTGGCGAGCGATTTGTTTGTGGGGGTATCAAATTGGTTAAAGGGAAAATTATTTTCAACTCGCATTTAGATAAAAATGCACTTTCGTAAATAATTGAATTCATTTAAGACGTATCGCAAAAACAAAAACAAATAACATCTATATATATATATATATATATATATATATATATATATATATATATATATATATATAGATGTTATTTGTTTTTGTTTTTGCGATACGTCTTAAATGAATTCAATTATTTACGAAAGTGCATTTTTATCTAAATGCGAGTTGAAAATAATTTTCCCTTTAACCAATTTGATACCCCCACAAACAAATCGCTCGCCAGAAGGTGCGTATTGAGTTGAAACATAAAAGTCAAAGAACCTTAACAAAACCATCTTTGTCGTAAAAATCATTTTTAACAAAATTGGCAGCACACGTTTTTTTAACAGTTGTTTCTATATAAGAAAATAGGGATTTAATAAATTACCTGGTTTGAGGATATTTGTACAACTAAACGGCAAATCTGCCTTCTGTGTTTCAACTAACAATTTATTAAAAAAAAAACAAAAGGTAAATTTCGACACTAGGTTCACCTCCACAATTTTTAATATGGGTAGGTTGGGGGTGTTTATTCCGAAAGCCGTTCTTAACATGGGGAGACTGGTGGTATTTATTCCAAAAACCGTTTTTAGCATGGGGAGGTTAGGGGTGTTTATTCTGAAAGCCGTTCTTTATATGGGGAGACTTGGGGTGTTTATTCATGGCCGCCAGTGAATTATAGTGCATAGTACAGGTCTTTATATCTCTGCAGATTTTCTTATTCAGCATAGTCAAAAACCTTTAAAAGAAGTCATTTTAAAGAAAATTATGGAGGTGGACCTAATGTAAAAAAAAATAACGACAAGAAAAAAAAGATATCGTGAAATTTAAATTTAACTTAGAAAAGCTATCTTAAAATAGCGCGGTACAAAAAAAAAAAAATAGACAGAAAACTACCCCCTTCGGGTTTGTACTTACACAAAGATTTGAAAAAGTTGTCAACAAAAACAAATATATAATAAGTAAATGTTTTCAAAGGCAAGATAAGTTACTTTTCTTGCTAACTGGATAATTTTTAGTGTTTTTATTGGGTTTTCATTACTGTACACATACATTCGAAAAAGTTGTCAAAAAACAAATGTATAACAAATATTATCAAAGGAAAGCTAAGTTACTTTTCTACAAAACTGAATAATTTTTTAGTGTTTTTTATTTAATGTAAAATGTTCATTTGGTTCGAAAAACACATCGTTTACCGCCATATGCAAAAATTAAAAATGGCGGCAGACTCTTTGTTAAACACGTTAAGTTTGGGAAAATGAGTTATAACTAAAAACTGTACAAATAACTGTTAAATAACTACCGAATGTATGTCAGCCTATGTCACGGTAACATATATTGAGTGAGTCCCTAACAGAATTTTTACTATAGTTTCTTAGTTTTAACTTATTTTCCCAAACTTAACGTGTTAACAACTTTTTAGTATCTGTGTTTAGTAATACAAACCGTTTTTATTTAATGTAACGTTTAGTCGGCTCGAAAAACAGTGTTTATCGGTATATTTGAAAAATACAAATGGTGGCGGACACTGTTGATTACGTTAAGTTTGGGAAAATGAGTTAAAACTAAAAAACTATACAAAATACTGTCAGAAACCCACCGAATATGTCAGCTTATGTCACGGTAACATATATTCGGTGGGTATCTGACACTGTTTTGTATAGTTTTTAACTTATTTTTCCAAACTTAACATATTCAACATAGTCCGCGATTATTTGTCTTTTTCAAATACATTAATAAACACTGTGTGTTTTTCGAGCTGATTAAACATTTCACATTAAATAAAAAGACTAAAAAAATCACCCCGCTAGGTGCAAACGTAACTTAGCTTACCTTTGCTTGCATTTACTCGTTTTTGTACAACTTTTTCGAATCTGTGTATTGTACCCCCCTCACCCGAATATTAATTAAAAACTCACATTTTATACGACAAAAAAAAAACAACAAAAAACAAAAAAACTCCATTTAGCGTTTCAACATTTTAGCAACGTTTGGCTTAATCCACTGATAGTTGGTCGAGTCCAAGCCATGATTGACGGAAACTCCCGAAGATCTGGATCCAATTCTGCAAGAGTACCATTTTTTTTTTTTTTTTTTTTTTTACATTTTCGCCTTTTTCTTCTTTTTTCTTTTTCACTTTTTGGAGTGGATAGCTGTACTAGAAATATAAGAAACATGCATTTTCTCTTTTTATTAGATTTTTCCATTACACCAAATTGAGCCACCGCAGCGCGTGGCAGAGTACAGCTCGAACACTGTAAAAGCAGTGGGTGAGTGTCTATTTAAATGGACATTTGATGAGCCGATTCCATGGACTGGAGGTTAGAATGGCTAGGCAAAAGTGCTGATCTAGCCGCACTGATGAACGGGGAGACAGTACTATATGTGGATGACTATATTTTAAGCCCCCTTTTTGGGTAGAGCACTGTTGCAAATGTATGTCACCTGCTGCTTAACTGATGAGTTGCGAAACAATACTGTATGTGAATGATTCTCTCTCTCTCTCTTCCTCCTTCTCTCTCACTATATATATATATATATATATATATAAATTCCACAGCCAAACAACGTCGCAGCTCACAAGAGCCATGACAGTCAACGAACCGGAAGTCCGAGACTCGAGTTTCGCCCTCATTTGGGCTCATCAGTTAGACACATCCGAGCTCAGGATTCGAATTCCTGAGCTCGGATGTGTCTAACTGATGAGCCCAAATGAGGGCGAAACTCGCGTCTTGGACTTCCGGTTCGTTGACTGTCATGGCTCCTGTGAGCTGCGATGTTGTTTGGCTGTGGAATTTATCATACAATCTCTCACATTCTGAAAATCATATATATATATATATATATATATATATATATATATATATATATATATTGTAATGTATCCACTTTTTTTTTTCATCGTCAACTTTTCCTGTTTTTAATTGCTGCCTACAGTAGTTTTCAAGCTTTTTTTTACATAGCGGCACACTACTGAGCTTTTTAAATGTTCGCGACACACCTATCACAAAAAGTGAACATTTTCTACTTATAAAGCAATTAAATAATCAGATTAAAGACGATCATATCAGGAACATATTTATTCACATGAATAAAATATATTTCGTATTGGTATAGATTAATAATGATAAATGTCAATGTGACAGTTGTGTCTGGTGCTTCTATACTACTGCTTCCATATGTGGACGAATACGAGAGAGACATACTCTTAACTCTTCTTCAATGTTTTTAAACCTTTCTAATTTCTTTTTCACGTTTTTTATTTGTAATGTTGTTTGGATAAAAAAAAAAGTCCAGACACGTAGATATGAAGTTGAGAACTACAGCAACACATTGATGACTTTTTAAAACTTATAATTGGATACTATTCCATAGCAGAAATTCAAAAGGCGTCTAATGGCAGTTGTGAGTACTTCAATTTGAGCCATGATCACTGGAAAGGCTAGCTAATTCTTTCTCCTCGCGTAACTCCAAATTGGAAAGATTGATAATCGATAAATCTAGGAAAGGATTGCAAATCCAATCAAATTCTGCAATGCTGATTGAGGGAAAATATTCAATTTTATTTTCTACGCTTTTCAAATGCTCACTAATAATGGGAAGCATTTCGGTAACGCAGGTTTTGCTAATTGATGGAAACATCTACATCGTCTATCTTCATTCTATTCTTCCATGTTGCAATTTACTTCTTAAAAATAACTAATTTATCTATCGCGGTAAGAATGTTTTCATTTCTGCCTTGCATATTGCTGCTCAGACTATTGAGATACCCAAATATTTCACTGAAGTACTCTCTTTTGGACATCCACAATTCATTCAGGTATTAACAAAATCTATCAAGCTTTTCATCTATGATATAAATCTCACCTGTCTGTTTAAAAGCATGTATGTATGTATGTATGTATGTATGTATGTATGTCTAAATCTTTCGACAGAGACGACGGATTTTCACGAGATTTGTATCACTTTGAAGCTCGACACCTAGGATGACAAATATCGAAAAGTTGGCCCAAATCATTAATTCCTAAACCCTCAACTGGGCACTTTTCTACAAGGAGGGATCGATTTTTTTGCGAGTTATTTTGTCAAGTCATCGTATCGGTTGGGTTGACTTTGCCTAATTTTAACGTTCCGAATTTCCGTGTCATGTAGTAGGGGTAAGATGTCAGATTTTCTATCACTTTCTTTTCCGCCTTCGTGTCACGGGTTCGAGCCTGCTTGCCTACTACCACTTTTTTTTTGTTCAACACACACCTTCAAACACCCGGACATTCAGGTTAGTTATCAATAAATAAATAAATAAATAAAATAATAAGTTATTTCTGAAACTCATTTACGCGAGATAGCACCTTTTCTTTTCGACAACCATCTTACTTCTGTGTGTAATAGTAAACAAACATGTTGAGAATCCATATTCTTGCACGGTAACTTCGCTCAAAATTCTGGATTTCACTGGCCGGATTTTTTAAATGAAATTTACCATTTGAATCAATTGATTCAACACCTTCTTTCGTTCATTTTGTGTTATGTTTGAAACTAAAATAACTCTGTGTAAAAAACAAGTTCGAACGATGTTAGGATTTTGTATTTCCACGAAAGATGCAAAACCTTTAACAGAGCCAACTATTGATAGTGCTCCATATGTACAAATTCCCACGCATAAATTTCATGACCAGCCATGTTTTTCTAAACATGTTGTGATTGCATCAAAAATATCTTAGCTTTTTGTAGTTGTGGAAAACGGTGTGCAGCATAGAAATTAATTAATTATAGCATCTTCATCTATTCCACGCATGTAATTAACTCTGCATGATTACTGATGTCATTAGATTCATCGATTTGAAGAGCAAACAAACTATTTTAAAATTTGGATATTACACTCTCCTCAATATTATCAGAGAAGTCAAGAATCCTTCTTTGAATTCTATTGTTTGAAAGAGGAGTCTTGCTAATTCCTTGTTCTGCCTTATCGCCAAGCATAATTTTCACCATCTTTTGCATGCTGGAAGGATCACTGATTCTTCAAGATCATTAGTTTTCGATTTAAGAGCAATAATTTTTGCCTCCTCATATGAAGCTAATTGAGTTGTTGTTTTTTTTCGGACACAGTTATTGTTTTCTTAAATGGTTGACTTTGCGTTGCATTTAACTCTAACAACCGTTGGAAATAATCGACATTTTTAGTTTGAAGGCTAGAATAATTACTAGCAAGATGTCTTTTCGTTTTACTTGAAATCATTGTTTCATTGCACAGCGTTTGACCGCACACAACACACAGCGCAGAAAGAATTTGTGTATCTCTAGCCCAGTGAAATCGAAATTTCAAGTAACCATTATTCTTAGGTACGTGCAAAATGAATGCGCATGCTGAAAATTCATAAATATTTTGACCCCTCCGTTTAATAAAAAATCACCAAAAAATCAGGAAATTAACCAACTTTAATGATATTTTCAGCATTTATCAAATAATGATCACGGAATATAATAAACGTATTATTTTTTTACTTAAATCTTAGTGGAAATGTATTATTTTGTTTAAACAAAATATGCCTTTACTAAAATTATGGTTTTCAGTATTAAAAAAAATGCATGAATTTATGTTTGCTTTTTTTTATGAAAACAAAGGATCGTACCTTGTAACAATTAAAAAATATGTATAATTTTTACAGGAACATTTACGAAAAAAAATCCCCTAAAATCCGTATTAATGGATTCGATATAACTCGAAGAAAAATTTTCTCGAATTACCGATATTATGATTAAATTAAGCATGGTTTATTTTATATATATATATATATATATATATATATATATATATATATATATATATATATATATATATATATATATATATATGCGTGTGTGTGTGTGTATATATATATATATAAGGACTAAAGAGAAAAGGGGAAATAAAAGCAGTTATATATCTGTGTGTGTATATATATGTATGTATATGTATATATATACATATGCATATATATATAATATACATATTCACACAAAACAATTATAATATTTTCACACAAAAAAAATTATAATTACAAAAATTTTTCTAGATTTTTAGATTATAGGTTTAGCATAATTTTTAGATATAAGATTTTAATATATTCCTAGCTTGAATGAATGTGAAACTTTCGGCGCAACATAATTTTTATATAATCTTGAAAAAATATTTAAAGCAAGGACATAAAAACAATTAAATTTTTAAAAATGGTAAAAATTATACAAACGTTCTCGATAGGAATGTACGGATGCACAACACCCCTACCCCTCTTTAACTACCTGACGTCATTTTCAGATAATCTTTCGATTTTTGACATTTTGGGCTTCGTATAATACATGTTTATACGACTTCCGTTTTGTTGTGATTCTGCGAAGACAGAATCTCTCACTTTGCGGTCTAATTAAGAGATATATATATATATATATATATATATATATATATATATATATATATAGCCAATGCATTTAAATAGTAAAATACACTTAAGTTGGATGTAACTAAGCGTACTTTGAGAGGACGCATCTTAGTTACTGTGAACAACGCCAACCCCCAATCCGCATAAATCTTTAACGTGTCAAACTCCATATGACATTTTTCCAGCACGACAGTCCGACAGTCCGCTAATGAGTGCCCCTTAACTGCTTTTATTTTGCCTTTTCTCTTTAGTCTTATCTCTTTCTTTCTCTCCCCATACCCCGCCTTTAAAGTCTTACGCATTTTATACCCTTCCCTTCTTTTCCATCTTATTTCCCCCCCCTCTCTCTCTCTCTCTCTCTCCCCTCCCTCTATTCTTATTCATGACTGGTTGAATATTTTAAACTCCACCTCACCTCTTTTCAATGTTTATTTAATTATTAAATCTTAAAACTGTAATGTTGTCGAATCAAAATTGAAATTCCTCTCCCCACCTTATTTTCTTCTTCTAATATCGTTTTTCTAATCATAGTAATCATTTCTGTTAAAGTTTGATAAAGTTACTGGATCGTTCATACGACTCGGTAACCGAAACATGTGTAACTAAGCAGATAAAACGGTAATCTAATATATAAAACTCACTATGTCTGTGTGTGTCTCCGTTTTTCAATTTGTATCTCCTCCTAGACGGATGATCGACAGACGACGTGCAATAGCTCAAAAGATTGCATTTTTGTGCAGAATTTTATTAGGGGGTTTTAATGGATTAAAATAATTGCTGAGGGCTTCAGAAAGGGTTCAAACTTGAAAGCAATAACACTTTGACGAGCATAGCACAATGGCGCCATTATGCGCATGCGTTACATCGAGTAAAAGAGAAATGTATTTATTAAGATAATTCACAAGGTTTTGAAAGCAATTGTCTATTTGGTGCAACAGTTAACGTGCCTGATTACTAGCACAAGTGTTGCAGTTTCGATCCCCATCATTTCTTTTCTTTCCTTTCTTTTTACATTTCGATATTCTGGATTTTTAAATGTTATATAATGAATAGCAATAACACGTTTATTTAAAAAATACAGAGGTATGTTTTTGATTTACGTAAATGTCATATTCAAATATATATATATGATATATCGGCTTATTTCTTACATTCCAAAAATCACGTAAATAGATCAAGTAATGGCATTTTTATTGGATTTACTCCTAAACTAATTAACCGATCATTAAGAATATTAATTATGCGTATATGTTTATATATTTCTATGTCTTGGATTCACTCCTAAACTAATTGACAGATCATTATGAATTTAAATTATGTGTATATGTTTATATATTTTTATGTATTGGAATCACTCCTAAATTAATAAACCGATCATTATTAATTTTATTTATGTGTATATGTTTACATATTTCTATGGATACACTCCTAAACTAATTAACCGATCATTATTAATTTGGATTATGTGTGTATGTTTATATATTTGTATGCATTGGATTCACTCCTAAACTAATTAACCGATCACTGTGCATTATAATTATGTTTATATGTTTATATATTTCTATGGATTCACTCCTAATCTAATTAACCGATCTCATGAATGATTAGCAGATGTATATACTTATATATTTGTATGTATTGGATTCATTCCTATACTAATTAACTGATCATTTTAAATTTAATGTATTATATATATTTGTATAGTCATATTCCAAAAATCACATACAATGATCACTTTTTAATGTATTTATGTGTACAAGAAATTCTATCAAAGTAATAAGGTACTTGTGTAGTATAGTACTCACGAAAAAACAAAGAAAATCTTACATGTGACATACATGAAAGTTACTAAAACCGAAAATCCCGTTTAATATTCGAGTAGTATGACTTATATGTGAGAAATAAGGTGCTTCTTCACTATAGCACCCAGATAACAAAATAAACAAATTCTTACTCCTAGCATACAGAAAATATAACACAAAAGAAAATCACATAAACGTATCGAGTTCTTTCATTTTTACATTAGAAAAAAGTACTTATACAGTATCCTAACCGAGAAATAACGTACTTGTGCAGTATAGTACCCATATGAAAAACAAAGAAAATCTAACCTGTGGCGTACATAAAAGTAATCCAAACCGAAAATTATGTAATATATTCGAGTAGTATGACATTTATATAAGAAATAAGGTGCTTCTTTATTATAGCACTCTATTATAAAAACAAACTCTCACCTATGACATACGGAAATGTTCGCACAACAGAAAATTATGTAAAGTCATCGAGTAGTTTCATCTATATACTATAAATAAGGTACTTGCACATTATTCTGCCCAAGAAATAAGGTACTTGTGTAGTATAGTACTCGTATGAAAAACAAATAAAATCCTACCTGTGACGTGCATAAAAGTCATTAAAACCGAAAAGTCACGTTATATATTCGAATAGCATGACTTTTAAATGAGAAATAAGGTGCTTCTTCACTATAGCAATAGATGAAAAAACAAACAAATTCTTACTCTAGATGCACAGAACATTTATCACAACAGAAAAATACTTTAAAGTATCGAGTTTTTACATTTTTAAATTAGAAAAAATGGTACTTCTACAGTATCCTACCCAGAAAATAATGGTACTTGTACAGTGAAGTACCCATATGAAAAACAATGAAATTCTTATCTGTGACATACATAAGTTATCAAAATCGAAAATCATGTAATATATTCGAGTAGTATATTCATATAAAAATACGGTACTTCTCCACTAAAGCACTCTGATGTAAACACAAACACACTCTTACCTGTGACATACCGAAAATTTAGCGCAACATAAACTTATTTAAATAATTTTAAATATGTGTTGTACATTACCCGCCCTAGGTAAGGAATTTTTTTTCACATACCTGCTGTAAATTTCCTGTCCAATGAAGGTACAATTATTCCATACATATGTTGTGTAATACCCGTCCTAGGGTAGGTGAAATATTCTTTTGCTGAAAATGGCAAATGATACATAAACATAAAAAATTTCTCTATTCTAAGAATAACAGGTATGTTAAAAATTTCTCTCATTGTCTTATACGGTCCCGAGAATATATATATATATATATGTATATATATATATATATATATATATATATATATATATGTATATATATATATATATATATATGTGTGTGTGTGTGTGTGTGTGTGTGTGTGTGTGTGTGTGTGTGTGAATATCTCCACCGCACCATCTGTAAAAAGTTAAATATCGAATGCAGCAACAAGTCTTGGAAACATATACCAGATGAACAGTTGGAATTAAGTCAAAAAGCATTCATGATGACTATACCATTCATACAGCTACGTACCTAGAAAGAGGGCTATTAAACCTGGCATAGTGATATGAGAAAAAAGGGAGAAAGAAGCAACCTTAGTAGAAGTTAGTGTCCTCAATGATTCTGGGTTGAACAGAGCTGCATGAAGTAGCAGATAAATGTCTCGCATCTGGTAGCCTGCCTCATTCCCAACCAGAACAAAATAATAAGAAAAGTGAGAACCCAATTCTTCTTCTTTTTCTTCTTTTTATTATTATTATTATTATTATTATTATTATTATTATTATTATTATTATTTACTTACTTACTTACTAGTGGGGCAGGTTGTCTCAATATTCCAGAAAAAATCTTTCACTTAGTGATACCAAACACCAAAATTGGCACAAATGCCAGCCAGAACATACATTTTAAGAAAAGAATGTTAGCCATCAAAAAATTCAAGATGGCTGTCAGTTTTCATGATAAATGCAGAAGCAAACCTGACCAATTTCAATTTTGGTGCTTGTATCATCAAGTGAAAGATTGTTTCAGCAATCTGCCCCACTATACGAGGAGTACTCACACAGGCCACCAAAGATTTCTCTTTAAGAACAACTGGTGGTATTCTCTTGAGTCTAAGTTATAACAAGCCCCCTTAAATTTCAAGTACTCTCCACCTCTTTTGATAACATTTGCAGATGAATTTGCGTCACCGCAACAGCCGTTTACCAATAGTAATAATATTCTTTTTGCGTAAACAAAACATTTGTTGTACCTAGTAAACGAATCATTTATGAAATACTAGCAGGGGCGCCCGGCTTTACCCGGTGGTAAAATACGCTTAAATATGATATTTTAATTTGTCCAGAGTTCGTATAAATTATTGTAGAGTCGAGATTTCAAAAGAAAAATAATAATATTTGGGTGCCATCTGCTAGAATCAGAACCGAAAGCAAAATTGTAGTATTCAACGCTGGTGACGTTACCACTGTACCAACGTGACATGCATATTAACTGATTAAATATAAACTAAGATAAATTACAAAATGTATAACGATTTTTTTTTTCAATTTTGATCCCTTTTTTGACCTTTTTTGACCCTTTAAAACCATTTTAACCGAACGGTCCATTAAAAAATCTTTAATTTAAAGAACGGTCCATTAAAAAATCCAATCATTTGAGGCTCCTAGTGTCGCTCTGTGACTTTTAGTTTTAAAAAAGATAGAGTTTGAAAATACGGAGACAGACAGACATAATGAGTTTTATAAATTAGATTTCGTATTGGCAACGACCATTATTCTTCACTGGAATTTAAGTTGCGATAAGCCTCCCAAAGGCCCCAGTCCTCTTCTTACATCCAGCGGATGTCTCACTAGTGTTTTCTCTCCTCAGTTTTTCTATCCTCTTCAACCCTCTTCAACTCTTTAGTATAATGCCTGTGGGTGGCGGGTAAACTTACAATTATAGTTTCATTTTTTTTTTTTTCCGCCATGTGGTGTTTCTTTGTGTTTTTCATTATCGTTATCTGTTGTATCTTCTCAGACATCTATCTCATCTCAATCTTTACCATTCTTTTTACGAAGCTTTTTGGTATTGTTCCTAGTGCTCCTACTAATTATTGACGTTTTCTTAGCCTTCTTCATCGTCCATAAATTATTATTATTATTATTATTATTATTATTGTTGTTGTTGTTGTTGTTGTTGTTGTTGTTGTTGTCCTTCAAGTTTCAGAGAAGACCACCAGAGTTGCTAGCAAGAAATCGATGATGAATGGCTGATTGATAACGCAAAATAATTTGCAATCGTTATCAAGAGATAAGGAAGGCTAGGAATTTTAGGAGACTTGTTATCCCTCAGACTGCATCCAGGGAACGCAGCAGGTTAGTGTGAATGAGCAGTCAGTGATTAATGAGAGAGATGTGAGAAACATATATGTTTGTACAAATTCTGTTCTTTTTTTTTTTCATATACCAATTTTTTCAAGATAAAAGCTCGATGATTGCTTATTTACAACAACAGAGCATATAATAATGGCTGCCCATGCGGCTGATGGCATTAATGTTTTAACATAATCAAAGTGAGTTGGGTTTTTTTTTTATAGAGTTTCTTTGCTAACTTAAGAATATTTTTTGAAAGCAAATTTTATTTTTCCATCGAAATACACAAATGAAAAATTCGGACTTGATATAATAAATTCATTTAATCCGCTATGGACAAACCCCTTCGTAAAATATGTATCGAAGTTTTAATTCGAAAAAAACTAGCAATATATTGAATAAATATTAATTACTTGGATTTAGCCTTGTTCAAACATGTTCAATGGAATAACCACCTATAGTCAGTATAGGTATAGTAAAAATACAGATATTCAAGTAATCCAAATACTATTGTTATTAATATCATCTCAATAGTTGATTAAGATCAAACAGAGCTATTATAAAATAAGTTAAACAATAATATACATCAGATCGTTTGCAGATTTGGCAACTATCGGTTATTTTGAGTTAGACCATATGCAAGACAACATTCGAAGTATTATTATAGAAATAAAGTCTAATTTAATGCATAGAGTTTGTGAAAATTGAACGGTTATATTACGCCAAATATGCATGCATATATATATATATATATATATATATATATATATATATATATATACATGTCATCCACATACAGTACTGTTTCGTTGTATCACAACTCATCAGTGCGGCTTGACAAACACCTTTCCCCAGCCATGGATTGAACCTACAACCGTCTCATTGACAGTCGGCAGCTCTCACCGTTCGGCTACGAATCAGTGCCGTAAATGTTTCTCCTAGAGTGCGTATTAAATCCACACCCTCCCGTCGCACACTGCTCGAACAATCAGCTTGTTTACAAACAAATTACTAGTGGGCTTAAGGATAATTGGTGATAATTGTACCCGCACTTGAACCGATGTTGATTTGATTTCTGGAACATTTGGATTGTCTTATTTAATAATAGATTTTCTCGTTAACAGATGTATTGATATCTAGCAAATTGATTTTAAATATTGCATAAATATTCGATAATTGTATTCTCTTTACACCCCCCAGTTCCCTGTTTCTTTCATTCCTTATACGTAACTAATAAAACTTTTGAAAAAGATCACGTTCAAACGGTAAATTTTTAAACAATTTTTTTAGAACGCTGAACATATTTAAAGCGAAGGGTCTTTAATAGTTGCACTGAAGATGGAAGACTTTGGCAGTTAAGTTTGTTGTACTATTGTATGCTATTTTTTATCAACTGCAAATGTTAATATTAACTATTTATTTCAGTTTTTAATTTATATTTGATTTGTTTTATTTAATAATAGGGTTTCTCATCCACAGATGTACTGATATCTAGCAAGTTGATTTTAATTATAGCAGAAATAGATTTGACAATTCTATTTATTTTCAGTTAGTGAGAGGGGTACCTATCTCCATACTTTCCTTTCAACACATCAATTGGCCTTATATTAATTATAATATTAATATTATCATTTTTTGTTGTTAATAGAGAGTTGACAATGCATTGTGGATGCATTATCGGCAGCTTCCATTACTCTCGCTTCTCCTAATTTGTCCCTCAGTCCTCATTTTAATGAGTGATTTTTCTGACAAAAGGAAAAGAAAAGGCTGTATTCTAGGTTGGCAGCATTTTGCACGAACAGTCGCTAGAATTGTCGGAAATTTTCTGTTTCTGTGTCGATCCTTGTGGCCATGTTACTAATAAGGGTGCTGGAGGTAAACGTTTTATCTGGGCTGACGTTATCGGTCTAGGGACCGGAACTTTGGATTACCCACTAGGGAAGCTGTCCTATCAGCAGGTGAAACGTACTGGGGCTGCTGTATTGCCATGTGGTGAATGGATTCTGGACCATACAGTAGCTTCTGGCAGGGCTTCTTGCCATATTAGTGGGTAATTGTGACGGCTTTACCTTATCATGTGCTACAAAAAATATCTATTTCTTCATTTCTTTTTCTCTTTTACTTTCCCTCTCTATCCTGCTCTAAGCAAGGCTGTCGAACTATTCCACAAACCCCAAAACACCATTGTGAAAAGTTTCCAGAAAAAATACACGATTCCAGAGGTTGAAACCCAACTACAGGAGACTAAACCAGACCTATTATTTCTAAGCGAAACTGGCATTGGACCAACTATTTCCCTAGATGAGTTCATAGTAAAAGGATATTCTAACTTAACTTCCAAATCTGACCCCCAAGATCGCAATGGGCATGAAATATGTGCCTACATTAAAGATGGCTTTCCGTGTGGGAGGGACATCTCCAGAGAAGATCCTAAATTACCCTATATGTGCTTCCGGGTTGCACTAGTTCACACTACTGCATTTATATTTACTCTCTATCACCCCCACAACAGCGGAGTTACTATCTTTAAAAGTATATCTGAGAAAATTGACCAAGTCCTATCTGCTTATCCTTCAGTTAACATTCACGTAAGTGGAGACTTCAATGTTCACAACGTGGAATGGTTGACCCACTCAAACAAGACCAATGATGAGGGGAGGTTCTGTCATGATTTCTCAATTGCTTATGACCTCACTCACGGTCAGTATGCAAGTCTTCTAGACCTTGTCCTCACAGCTTGCCCTGAGCTATGTTCATCTTCCTTTATGTCTCCACTGGGGTCTTCCAACCACTCGGTTGTATCAGTTAAGATAGAACGAAATGTAATAATTCCTCAGACGTACCTCTCCACCGTACAGTATATCAATACACTTTGGCTGACTGGGATAGCTTCCGTACATTTATATCATATCTACCTCTGCATTCCATGTTTAAAAAGGATATATCCTCTATAGTATCATACCTGACGGAATGGTTAATTGTAGGTTTAGACCTTTTGATTCCCCCGAAAAAATTAGAGTAAAAACCAAACAGTCAGTCATGATTCTCTCCAGAATGTGCTCCTGTCACTGTGCATAGAAATCACTTTTTCCATTGCTTCCAACATAATAGATGTAATGAGACTAAAGCCATTTTCAGGACTGCCAGCAACCACTGTCAAAGAGTAATAAAGAACACAAGAGAGTTGTATGCTCAGTCCGTCAAGTCCAAAGTAGCAAAGCAGCAGCTTGGTTTCTATTAGTTTTGGTAAATAGCGAACAGGATCCTGAACAGAAGCGTGTGCTCTATCCCAACTATCATCAATGGAGGTGAGATAATCTCGTCAGCATCAGACAAAGCTAAACTCTTTTCCAAGAACTTTGCAGCTAATTCTACCCTTTGTGACCAAGGCCACCAGTTCCCAGTATTTCCTCCTGTATCAGAAAACACTCTATGAGACATACAAACATCAAGCTAATCAAACACCTTGATTCCGGTAAAGTAACAGCATTTCTATTATAGTGCTAAAAAATCTTCAACCAGAACTAGCTCCCATACTTACAAAACTGTTTAAACGTTGTCTTAAGGAGAATTGCTGCCCAACACCTTGGAAAACCTCGTCAGTATGCCTTGTATTTAAGAATTCAGATGATTGGTCTTCTCCCACTCACTCAATAGATTTATTTATAAGAAATTGCGTTAAAATAACTTAAACGTAATACGGAAGTGAACGATGTAAAAACTATGCAGAAAGTATTAACAATTGTTTATTTGGATAATTTAAACGCAAAAAAAAAAAGACAACAACAATTGGGACGCCGAAAAACAGTAAAACGATAGGTTTTATTGTCGCGTTGATTATCTGTTTATGTACGCATGCGCAACCGGAAGTCGTTAACCGGATGTTGGGTTACAACACTCGTTACAAGGTCGTTTGAGGTTTATAATTATATAGATTAAATCCCTTCATTCTGGTGGCAATTATTTGATGGCTTGGAGGTAAAGGCTTAGCAAATGGAGTCAAAGGTAGCTTCGTGGCTGGTTTTGAATCTCCTGAGTGACAAAAATTGTCATCCTATAGTGATGATTGTGTAAGCATGCAACATTAGTGTCTGTAAGTATAAAAGAATAATTATTAATTTATGATAATTATATATATATATGTGTGTGTGTGTGTGTGTGTGTGTGTTTGTGTGTGTGTGTGAACAATTATTGCTTTTAATTTGCAAAATATTCACATGTATCGTATTTTTAGAATCACCAGTGTGAAAATAACTCTTCTGCTGGTCACACGATTTGAATTACAGACTCGAATCACATTTAAATCAAATTCGAAGTCAGAACAAAGATGTAGTGTTCAGTCACACACAAAGCGCGTGCGCGCACGTAAACGCACACGCACATACATACAAACATAAAAACATACATACATATATACATACATACATACGCATAAATGTTTGGACGAAAACATTGCTTTTTGGATTTCGATGACAATCTTAGTCATGCAATTTAACATTTTACCTTTGTGTTTACTTTAAAACGATGAGTTCTTTATGAATCTTTTCCCATTCGCAAGAAGTTTTTTACATGTATTAAAAAGTAACCGTGTATCAAGTCCCATAGGCTCCTCGAGGATAAAGGTTACTGGGTTTGCTAGGAGCACATTGAAACAAAAACAATATGAAGATAGGTAAAAATGGTTGAGACTTGCCAGAAATGAGATTATTTAAAAGGACTGTACAACAAGAAATTGTTCACTTAAACTTAGAAAACACTCAACCCATAGTAAGCTGGAATGCAGCCCCGTGGTATTGTGTTCAGTAGACGAGTAGTTCCTGGAAAGAAACTTCGCTCTTGGACATTTACAGGAAGAAAAAGAAAATTATTTACTGTTCGTCTTCAATTCATTGGTTCTTTTCTTGTTTTGTGGGGGAGCACTATAACTAACCGGAAGTTAGAAGTTAGATTGTACTATAACTAACCGGAAGTTAGAAGTTAGATTGTACTATAACTAGCCGGAAGTTAGAAGTTAGATTGCACTATAACTAACCGGAAGTTAGAAGTTAGAGTGCACTGTAACTGACCGGAAGTTAGAAGCGACGATCAAATTTTTAATGTTTGTTTTCCAAATCAAATTTTATTTGTAATTCAAAACAAATTCATTAAAGTAATGAAATGATTTAACAGAAAACATCACTTACAGAAAATTATCAAATTAATTATAACTTAAAATTTTTTTTTTACAAATATGAGCAACAAAATTTCAAATAAATATACAAGACGTGATCTCGTTGTAAATGTTGTACTGGGCGACCCCTAGATTGGAAATCATTAGTGAACCTACCCTGAAAATAATGAGAGAGCAGAGAAAGACTAGCAACGCTTGTTGTGAGAAAGATGCCTCTGGGAAGAGATTGCATTCCCCACTGAATTTGTTGATTGTAAACCAAAATACGAAAATTGTTCCAAAAGTAAAGTTCTATATTTTTTAGCTCAAAAGTTGAAGAGATACGAAGACAAATGTAGTACCATTAAAACGAGCGACCTTTTGTGCCCCAGAATTTAATTTTCGACATAGTCATCACCATACAATTTTGTCGGCGATGAGGTGGTGGCTGAACATGGTCGTCCGGATGGCGCTTTGCCACTCACATCTCTATCGCCATTCATAAATCGGTCAACCTATCTCCTAACTGTGCCGCCATCAATTCCATCGGCTTCGAAAGTGTTCAACAGGCACCGGTGAATGTTGATTGGTTCAATTTCTTTTTCTGCATAGAAAAATTCAATGATGCATTTCTGTTTCTGACGCAGAGGCTGCTTTCTTAAAGTCTCACACCGTTAATATCTGTAACAGAGAGACGAAACTTTTAGGTCATGAATGCATAAGTGTAGTCATCATAACGATGCGATTTTGAATCTCCTTTCAGCCATTCGGGCGGAAAAAATAGGAGGCATTATTTTTGGATACCTCCCCTCCCTCCCGTGTATGACACATCGTTTCGTTTCATGACACCTTAACATTCTGAATTTGCTTCATTGCTAAAAAAAATATTAATTTACTCAAAACCAAAAGAATATTGCTTTTCATCGTCAACATCTTTATGTGTACTTGTCGTGTATGTTTTATTAATATTGCTATTCATAATTAATAATGTATTATATTAATATTACTCATGTATATTTTATGAACTCGTCTGTATTATTGTTGTTTGCTTTGTGTTTATTCGTATTTTCTCTGAAGTTTACAACGGAGCTCGGAAATGCATATCCCTTCTTTATTATTTTTTTGTATTATTATTTTCGTTTGACTCCGGAAATCCTTTATGTTCCTATCGATTGATAACGTGTTTCCTGTTGTGACACGTAATCGCCGTTCGCAACAGCACATATTTCGATCTCTTCGTTTTATATTTGATTTCGTTTTTTGTTTTTCTTTTCTAAGCCCTGCAAAACATCTGTAACAAACACTCGTATAGCTACGATCACTGCCAACACTTTTCCTTAGTCACCATCCGTGCCTAAATCTTAACGAAATTCATTTCCATGACTAAAGATTTTTTTTTTCCTAGAACTACCCGTCTTTGAAACACGTTATCGCTGTGTTTCTTCCCAGCTGACTATAACACGCTTTAAGTTCATGTTGAGTCGTCCTCTTTAATAATCAATCACATCCTGCGCAACCTCCACCATTACCAATTATTACTGTATTATCTCACGGCACTGAACAAAGCGGGGGGGGGGCGCAGAGCGGTAGCTCTAGATATATCTAAGGCTTTTGACAAGGTATGGCATGAGGGTCTCTTCAGGAAAAGTAGATCATACGGTATCATTGGTAGAATACTTAACATAATTAAATCCTTCTTAGATAAGAGAAAAATCCAGGTTGTCCTCGACGGTCATACATCTAAACAATATGATATAAATGCGGGGGTGCCCCATGGTTCTATCCTTGGACCTCTATTGTTCCTGATATTCATAAATGATCTCCCCGACAAAATTGCCTCTGAGATGGGTATATATGCTGATGACACTACACTCTATGGCAGGTGCGACAGGAAGATGAATGAACACATTTCTAAAGAAATGGCAGAAACACTAGAGGAAGACCTCCAATCTGTGGTGGAATGGGGACAAAAGTGGTTGGTCGCGTTCAATGCTGCCAAGACTAAACTAGTTTCATTCAATAATTACAAGAAACCCTCTCTACCACCTATAGCAATGGCCAACGACTCTTTATCTGAGAGTACATCTTTCAAACTCCTTGGCCTAACGTTCACAGGAAACATGAGTTGGAACAATTACATTGAAGGCATTGCTAGGGCCGCTGCAAGAAAGGTGGGCTCTCTCTACCGAGCTAGACAACTACTAACACCCGAAAGTATCCTGTACCTCTATAAGGCCACCATTCGCGCATGTATGGAGTATTGCTGTCACATCTGGCTGGTGCATCTGCTACTAGTCTCTCGCTCCTTTACAAGGTTCAAAAGAGAGTCGCAACCTGATAGGCCCTGAACTGGCATCTAAGCCAGTCCCATCGAGGAAATGTTGCATCCCTCTGCCTTTTCTACAAGTATTTTAGTGGTGAATGCTCTGACGAACTGCAATCACTTGTGCCCCTACGACGTGAGCACCCTCGACAAACCCGACAGGCTACTAAATCCCATTCCCACACTGTAGAGACCCTTAGATGTAAAAGATCTTTTTACTCCAATAGTTTCTTCCCCAGAACCGCTAGACTCTGGAATTCCATTCCAGGTCCCTGCTTCCCCAACAGTACTGACGTGCAGAAGTTCAAGTGTAACGTGAACCGACATCTTGCTGCCCAAATCCCTACATAGTACCCTAGTAGTTGTTGCCCCTGATAGTAGCCCTCTACACCAAAGTGGCAATTTGCCTTGTTTGGGGTGAAAATGTAATAAAAAAAAATATATAAAAAAAACTTACATTCATCCTCGTTTGGGACTTGATAAGCGGTGACCTCCCCCACCTTAGTAAAAAAAATTCTTAATAAATGGAGTGCGAGGCTGCATCTTCGACAGCAGTGTCTACAGAGATAAAAAAGGAGAGTGATAGAGATTTTCCTTTTTCTTTCTTTCGAAAAAGAAACAAAAAATGTGAGCGTTCCCTTGACGCGAATAGACTATGTCTCTCTTCTGGCCTACCGTTATAACAACCATAAATAAAGATGTATTTTCTCTCGTGGAGAAATGTCAAAACTAAAAAAAATATCTGGCCTGTATGCCAGAGACTAGAAACGAAACCAAAACATACAACTGTGTCCACTCTCAAAAATCCTCAGTAATTAATTGTGGCACTACGTTCGGTGTTCTTTAAAAGTAATATATATATATATATATATATATATATATATATATATATATATATATATATATATATATATATATATATATATATATATATAATTATGTGTGTATGTTTGTGTGTGCGTGTGTGTGTTTTACAAAATACTTACAGGGAAACTGAGCAGATAAATATTATTATATTAGTTATAAAACAAGACATATATTGGAATTGAATCAAATAAAACAATGAAAAAAATGCAATGGTCTGACTACATTAGCATCAAAAGAAATTGCACATTTATACAAATCGATCTATAGAACTTTTACTGTTTTATTAAATAATACACGCTGGAGAACCCATTGGGATTCGGTAAACAATATATAAATATTGTTGTCGGCGACAGACAACCAATAATTAATTGCATAATCCACACTGTTTTATGACAATAATTTATGGATAAAAAAACATCAAACTGCAAACTTGTCGTCGGTGGTGGGACACGATGCTGCAAAGGTTTGTGAGTTAATAGAATTACTTCATGAAAATGTTGACGTTGATAATAAAATGATGTGAATATACCTAATCATGTCAGATTTATTTATAACTAGCAGGACCCGTTTACCGGCGTTGCCCGTTGGAAGCCTCGCCCCTCACTCGCACAAAAGTAAACTACGGTTGTTGATAACTTCCAAGTACTGTTTGAATCGGAAGCGTAAATCCGCATGCAATAATAAAATTAAGAAAATTGTCCATTAAATAAGAATAGAAAGTATAAATAGCCTTTTTTTTAATGAATTTAGTGATTCTCACTGTATGTGAACTGTTTAGTTTGATGGAAACTCCCCATGTTAAGACCGGCTTTCGAAATAGACACTACAAACCTCCTCTTGGATGAAACACCCCCAACATCCCCAGTTAAAGAACGTACATCAGAGCAGAGCACTCTCTTTTTAGTTGGGATAGTAGATAAGTAAATCCCCAAAATTTAACCGTGAAAATCGTAGGCAGCATACCCACCCGCAAATGATATGGTTGGTGACACAGAAGTAGATTTTTGTGTCGCGCACGCGAGTACAAATCTGGCAGACATTGAATTACAGCGCAGAATACATGTATTTATATCTCTAGAAGCACTTATCTGCGCAAAATTAGAATGAGATTTTTCGTAATAAGGATATACGAAAACGTGTAATAGTGGTTATTGTAACGAAAAATATGGAGTTAGACGTCATGTAAAATTTACCCCCCCAAAAAAAATATGTTAACGTGTACGCGTGTAAAAGAAATGTAACCTTCAACCGTACTAGTAAATGTCAAAAGGCAAAAGTGGTAATTGTAACGAAAAATGTGGAGATGGGCGCAATATCTTAATTACCCCCCCAAATAATGTTAATGTGTGTGCGTGTAAAATAACTGTAACCGTCAACCGTACAAGTAAATAGTAAAAGCAAAAAACAAGGAACAAAAATAAGCAAAGGTGAATATATTTTGGTTGATTTTTCACCTTTGCTACCTCGCTATTTTTAAATGGTTTAATCAGGTTAAATTCAACCCTCACAATCTTTCTTTTCGTTATGAAATTTTTAAGTGGAAGTACAGAATAGTTATCAAACACTCTCCCCTTCCCATGTTAAGAATAGCTTTTAAAATAATAATGTTATTGTTGTGGAGACGCCCACTAATTAACATAGGCGGGTGAGTGAAATATATAAAGGTATCAATCACCAATACCGGGAGAGTTTGGCAACGACCGCCAAATAGGCAAGACGCCTATGCTGCCTCCAGTAAGACATGTAATACGCCACCTGCCGGAATGTTTCCAACTGAAGTATATCTGAAGACATGTAAATATGTATATAACTTTTCTTCCTAATATATTATTGTTATACCTTTACTTTCCTTCTTGTTAATTATTTGTGCAGATGCAACAGTGGCGACGGGAATTCGAAAAAAGACTTACGCGGGATAAAATCCACTATTAAAACACAACAGCGGCGTCAAGAATTAAAAAAAGAAGACTTACGCAGGATAAAATCCACTAGTAAACACAACAGTGGCGTCAAAAATTCGAAAAAAGACTTACCCAGGATAAAATCCACTATTAAACACAACAGTGGCCTCGAGAATTCGAAAAAAGACTTACGCGGGAAAATCCACTACTAAACTCAATTATGGTGTACTAAAAATACGTAATCGAGAAAGATTGAAAAAAAAGCGTACTCGAAGAAAAAAATCTACTGTTTGAACACAACAGTAACATCGAGAATTTTGAAAAAGATTTACTCGAGAATTCACTGTTAGACACAGCCACAGTATTCGAAAAATAGTTTACGCGGAAAGTTATCACGGTCAAAAAAAAAAAGAAACAAAAAAGAAAAATAAACGAAAGTAACTACAAAGTTGTCGAATGAGTTATTCAAACACTGGATACTTGAAAGCAAAAACCAATAACCATTTCAAAGTGACTACGAAAGTCAAAGAAAAATAGGCGTTTTCGCTAGTACACCGTAAACTAATTCATGCAAATTGTCTTGAAGGAGAAAAGTGATTTTTTTTTCAGTTGTATCAAGAAAGGATTTTTTTCTTGTACATGATCAAAACTTAACGGATTATGAGGAACAAATAAAACACATTTTTTTATCCCTCAATAGAAAAAGGGAAAAAGAAAAGATCAGCGCAAAAAAATAATATATCGATAGAATTTGGTTGACACACACACACACAAAAAAAAGCGAACCTAAAAACGGTTGTTCGTAGTTATTGTAAAAAGTGAATTAGTAAAATAGACTGATTTTTATAATCTTTAAAAAAAAACAAGATGGAGGAATTTGCTAAAATAATGACACAGTTCATGCAAAATCAGCAGAGCTTACAAAAAGAACAGCAAGCGCTATACACAGAAAGAGACGAAAGACAAAATGAACGACTCATAAAATGCCTAGAAAGGCAGGAAGAAAGGTTCGCGCAGATGCAACTTGAACAGAAAGAACTATTAGAAAGATTAACAGCTAATTCCATACAAGAAAGTAATACAACCTTCTCCAGCACAACAATTGTTAACAGCATAAATGTGTTCACATACGTACCGGAAGAGGATAAAACTCTTGATGCATACTTCAAGAGGTATGAAGATATTTTCGAAACAGACTGCGAAAACTAGCCAAATGGAAAGAAAGTAAGTTTATTACTTCGAAAGCTTGCTCCCAGTGAACATTGCAAATTTGTTGATTTCATATTGTCAAGGAGAACGAATCAGTTAGATTTCGCCGAGACCGTAAAGCTTTTTAAGGAGTTATTCGGGCCGAATATGTCTCTTTTCCACAAGAGATGGTCATGTATGAATCTTAATAAAACTGAGGAGCAGGACTACCTGACATACGCGTCAGTAGTAAACAAAAACTGCGACAAGTTAAAATTATCGGAACTCACGGTGGACGATTTCAAATGCTTAATCTTTACACAGGGTCTTGTATCCACAAAAAATTCAGAGATCCGAAGACGCGTTCTCTCAAAATTAGAGATAGAACAAGGCTTACATTACAGAAATTAGCAGAAGATTGCCAAAGGGCAGTATCACTAAAAAATATTCCAGGGATATAGAAGAAGCAGGAGTGGCGTACATTAGGAAGATAAAAAAAACCCTATCAGAAACTCAGGACAAAGAAATTTTGAGACTAGTCAAAATTCAAAGATATACTCAAATTATAAATACTCAAATTATAATAACTACAGAAAACGAAATTACGATAATAATCAATGGAATTATAAAAAGACAGTATCAGGTAATAATTGCAGAAGATGTAATGAAAAACATTTGGAAAAGGATTGTCCTTACAAAAATATCAGGTGCGATAAAGTTGGACATAAAAGTGTTTGCTGCAGAACAAAAAATAAAGTACACCAAATGAGAACAAACGACAAAGGGAAAAGTAATTTACAAAAATATGTATCAGTAAATATTTTCGACAAACAAGTGAAATTTCAGCTTGACTCTGGATCAGATTTGTCGTTAATAAACGCCAACATTTGGAAAAACTGACTCTTCAAAAGTCAAGTAAAGGTGCACGAACAGTGACAGAAGACGAAATAAAATTCGAAGGAGAGGTTATCCTGCCCATTAATTTAAATGGCACGACGAAGAAATTGAAAATCTTCGTAATTAAAGAAAGCGAGAACTTACTGGAAATTGACTGGATTGAAAAATTCAATCTTTTGGATAAACCAATGAACGCTTTTTGTAGAAAAATAACCAGTTGCACCACAACATCAGAAAATATTAAAAACGATCTAAAAAGAAATTCGCAGAAATATTTACTATTGGACTGGGAAGATGCAATAAATTTAAGGCTTCGTTCGAGCTAAAAAAGGATGCAACACCGGTGTTTAAGAAAAAAAAACGGAACGTACCATTCGCCGGTTTAGACAAAATAAATAGCGAGCTAGATAGACTCGAAAAAAACAGGCATCTTATCGAAAATCGAAACTAGCGTCTAGGCAGCCCCTACGGTGTACGTAAAAAAAAGTCGGAACAAATTCGAGTAAGTGCAGACTTTTCTACAGGCCTAAACGATAAATTAAAAGACCACCACTACCCTTAACCAAGCCCTGAGGAGATATTTGCCAGACTAAATGGTGGCAAAATTTAAAAAAAAAATACCTTTTTCCGACGCCTATTTACAAATTCCGATGGAAGAAGAATGCTCAAAGATATTATGCATTAACACGCACAAAGGGTTATTTAAATACAACCGTCTACCCTTCGGGATAAAAGTCGCGCCGGCGATTTTCCAACAAGCAATGATACAATGTTGGACGGAATAGATTGTGCTTGTGCATACCTGGATGAGATAATCATGAGCGCGTCCATAAGTGAACACTAAGAGCATCTAAAAGAAGTATTCACAAGAATAAACGAATACGGATTCAAAGTGAAAGAAAACAAATGCGAATTTTGTTTAGACGAAATCAAATATTTAGGGCAAATAAAGACGATCGACGCCCAGACCCGGAAAGATAAGCCGGCACCACATAACATGATGACTCTACAGAGCTTCTTAGGTCTCGCAAACTACTACCAAGTATTTATCAAAGGAATGCACGATCTAAGAGCTCCGCTTAACGAGTTATTAAAGAAAGAAACACCATGGATATGGACAAAAGAATGTCAAGACGCATTTGAGAAAATTAAAAAGACGCTGACGTCCGATCTATTTTTAACCTATTACGACCCAAAATTAGAAATAAGTGTTGCGAGCGACGCGAGCTCGTATGGTATAGGAGCATGTATACAGCATATCCTGCCAGATGGATCGAAGAAACCTATAACTCACGCTTCAAGGACACTAGTTCCGGCAGAAAAGGCTTACTATCAAATATAAAAAGAGGGGTTAAGCATTATTTCCGCGTTGACGAAATTCTACCGTTACCTGTACGAGAGACACTTTATACTGGAAACAGATCACAAGCCCCTAGTGACAATCTTCGGCTCAAAAAAGGGCTTACCAGTATATACGGCAAATTGCCTACTCCGTTGGGATACGATCTTGCTAAATTATGACTTTCAAATAAAACATCTGGGTTCGAAAAAAATAGGTCATGCGGATGGCCTGTCAAGGCTGATACCGAAAATGGAGGAATCCTTTGAAGAGTCAGTAATTGCAGCTATACGTTCCAATTATGAGGAAAAACATGGTGGCGAATATAATAAAAGAATTACCAGTCATGTTAACCGATATAAAAAGGGAGGCTGAAAATGGCGATGTTATCACAGACATAAAGGAAAAAATAAGGGAAAATGATGAAAAAACGCAAAGCATATTTTCCGTATGCAATGATGTTTTGTTATATAGTGAAATAGTTGTTATCCCGAAAACCTTACAGAAAAAGATCTTACGTGATTTTCATACAGGAAACCCGGGTATAAATAGGTTGAAGGCACTTATGCGGAGTTACGTTTACTGGCGTAAGATGGATGTGGATATTGCACTAAGAGTAAACAAGTGTAAAGGTTGTGTGTTAGCCGCAAAGGCACCACTGATAGTCCATAAACCTTGGAAAAAAACTGACCATCCATGGTCACGCATTCATATAGACTTTGTTGGACCGACCGAAGGACAATACTACCTAATCTTAGTAGATAGTTTTTTTCCAGATGGCCTGAAGTAAAGCGTTTCGAGAACCCGACGACAAATAACACAATAAGTTTTCTGCATGACATATTTGCACGGTTTGGTGTACCAGACATTATAGTCACAGACATTATAGTCACAGAACACAATTTACATCAAGTGATTTCAAGGACTTTTGTGACACTTTTCAGGTAAAATATATAACTACAAAACCGTTCCATCCTTTATCAAATGGATTAGCGGAATGGTTCGTAGACACGACAAAACGTGCACTTAGAAAATCAATAGGGACCCCGACGAATAAAGCATTACAACAATTCCTGCAAATATTCAGGATAACTAAGAACCCAAATACACCGTCGAAATTATCGCCAGCAGAATTAATGTTTGCTAGAAAAATAAAATCACCATTTGATAAATTAATACCAAAGCAACCAATCGTCCATCAAACTACGCACACATCACGTAAAAGGTTTAAATCTGGTGATCGTGTATATTTTAAATGTATGAAAAATAATTTTTCATATTGGGAGTTTGGTACGGTAAATAAACGTATCGGCGATTTGGTCTACATGATAAAAGATCCAAAAAGGATACACAACAGACATCAAAATCAATTGAGAAAACGTCATATAAAAGACAACGAACATGACAAACCTGATGAAAAGGGGAAGATCCAGTTGATATACTATACGAAGCGTTTGATATCGAACCACCGCAAACCATGCCCGAACCGAGAAGATCGGGAAGGAAAAGAAAGTTTACAGAACCAATTATAATGAACCCAAAGAGGAAAAGATATTGAAATCTACACGACTTCAAATCTTGGGAGGGGGGTTTGTGGGGACGCCCACTAATTAACATAGGCGGATGAGTGAGATATATAAAGGTATCAATCATCAATACCGGGAGAGTTCGGCAACGACCGCCAAATAGGCAAGACACTTATGCTGCCTCAAGTAAGACATGCAACATGCCACCTGCCGGAATATCTCCAACTGAAGTATATTTGAAGACATGTAAATATGTATATAACTTTTCTTCCTAATATATTATTGTATACCTTTACTTTCCGTGTTCTTGTTAATTATTTGTGCAGACACAACAGCACGGTGTCAAAAGAACACAAGTAACCATGTTTGTTTTTCATGGCAAGTTTTTATTTGAGGGTCGGAGCGGCGATATTGCCGTGTCGGTAGGCCGAACATGGGTAAATGTTGATATCGGAATACCCCGGCCAAATCACCGCTAAAAAAAAACTCGTCCGCATCCATCAAACTTAAACATCAAATTGGAAACTCGAAAACAAAATGAAACAAACTTTATGTTATTACCAGAAAAGATGCATTTCCCTTGCTATTATTTTAGTAAGAAAGAATTACTAATTCGTTGTCTTTCATACTAAAATGAAACAAAATTATTAATTCTTTTATTTTTTTCCATGCGTACTTAAAGAAATAAATAACACGACGTTTTTGGTCAAATAAGACGACAGATAAATAATAAACAAGAATTATGTGATCTTGTCCCGAAGGCCAAGGAATGAAAAGCCTCCAAAACTTTTAATCTTTTAATTAAATGAGAATTTTAAAGCCATGATATTTTATTCGACAGTTTAAAGGCTTTACCTATTTTGCTTATTTTTTGTAAACAAAGTAATTTTAATCATTTGGTAGTAGTTACTTTATGACTCCCCAAAAGCCTTTAAACTGTGGAATAAAAGTCATGTCTTTAAAATTCTTAGCAAATTCTCATAATAAAAATAAAGCTTATCTCATTTGTTTTTTTCGAGTTTCCGATTCGAAGTTTGATCGAAGCGGATGAAATTTTATCGGTGATTTAGCCAGGGTAATCAGATATCTACAATCAACCGAACATGTTTACATTTTTAAACAATGTATGTGGTCAAATTTGTTTTGAGATTACTTGGACGCGTTAGTTCCATGTAATAAGGCTACCAGTAATTATCTGTTTGTTTATGAGCGGTTAATATTTTTTTTTAATTTTCTTTTTAGCGCTCGCTAGGGTGTCCTGTGGATAGCGATAGAAGCGTAGGTAATCGATGTAGGAAAATCCGACTGTAGTTATGTAAGTTTTACCTGTGAATGACTGTTGCGTTATATGAGGTTACAAATATGTAAATATCGGTTTCTGAGTGGTTAATATTCTTCAAGTGTTGTTCTTTTTAGAGTCAGTGTCTCCTGTGGAGGGAGACGCCATGTTTGGCAATGTTTAGAATTGTTCGTTTATGTAGGAATTTGTTTCATTCTGAAATATGAGATTGTCCGGTTTAAAAATGGAATGGAAATTTAAATTACGTTTCGTTTTAATCATTTTCTTAAAATTCCGCATGCACCTAAAGAAATCGAAAGTAATTGATAAAATAATAAAAATTAAGAAATGGATAGCACAGCCATCGATATGTGCGCAAGTTGCAAATATAAGAATTTTTATGCAATAGTAAAAATTTGGGAACAAAAAGATTTAAGTAGGAGGTTTCTATGGAATATTGCCTAAAACGATTATATGTCCGAAATGTCAAATTCCGAAAGCCGTTCTTAACATATGGGGCTTGGGTGTGTCTATTCCGAAAGCCGGTCTTAACATGGGGAGGTTGGGGTGTTTATTAGTTGTAAGCATACTCGAAAACTTATAAAAGTCGACGTTTCCAATTTGAACGGTAGATACATCCATCCGATTGTGAAGAACGAAGCACAGAAACCTGTGACATCAGACTTGTGTTAGCTATACGAAGTATGGAACAGCAGAAACGACTTAATGATCTTTTTAAAAACCATTGTTTATCTTCTTAATAATTAATCTTTGTCATAATGTTGTTAGGTTTTAAGATTTACACAGTTTAATGATTAATAATATTTATTATAAACATTTGTATATTAAATATAAAATATGGTTTTACTAAATATGTCCGATTGTTCATTTGGTTAATTACGGGGTTTCACATTTTATTTGGTAAAAAGATACAGACGAGATGATCATAGTGATCTACAAAAAGTTTATTTTGGTCGCAGTAACATTTTTCAATCGTATTTAATCTGACGATAAAATAGCTGGCAAGAATCATATTTATATTATAACTTAATATTTCCAAAAATGTAAACCCCATTAATTAAAGATCCATGTTGTAACAGACCATCTTAAAATAATGGAATTTTAATCATTTTAATCTTTTAAAAGTTAATTAATTTTTAGGAAGTGTTCTTTTTCTTGCTTATAGAATATATTACTTTAAAAAAACACTATCAAAAACATAATAATATTAAATTTATATCAATTTTTTAATTGCAAATTCAAGATAAGTGGTTGTTCAATACATGAATTTAAACTTTTAAAAAATAAATATTTTTTACTGATTTGAATTGTTATGTTTCATAATAAATAGAAATTTCGATTAATTTAAATATATTTTGTTCAAATTTCGAAAAAAAAAATATAGGGGAGGAACGCACGCCAAAAAAATATTTCCCCTCATATATTTTATGGAAACTGAATGTTATATATAATTTCATTCTAAAATGGATAAGTATCGAAAGTTTCATGAAAATCTGACCATTAGTTGATTTTTGCAAGATTGTATGTTTTCACGTTCGGAATGCTTACTACATAGGAACGTGATTTTAAAGCGTCAATTATGTAAACACGATTTTCGTCTCGCATTTTCATTATTTTCGTACGCTGAATTTAAAAAAAAATTATTTCTAGTTTAGTTTGCCCTTTTTCTTTTAAATAGTATAGAAGTTAAATTGATAATATTAACTTATAATAAAGTTACATCGTGTTACATATAGGGGCAATTCTGTGGTGAACTTTGGAGGTGCCTAGTGGACGGTGAGCTGGATTTATGTAAACAGAATACTAAAAAAGTATACCAAATTAAATTTTTTCGTTTAAAAATAAAATTATTTCGTTCTTGTTAATAAAATTTGTTTATATATAGTGTTCTCCGCAAGATATTCCAAAAAAAAAGTATATATAAATACAACAAATTATAAAAATCTACTGTAAATTTACCGAATCTGTATATATATATATATATATATATATATATATATATATATATATATATATATATATATATTTTTTTTAAATAAAAATAACATCCCCCCTGGTACGAACGGCTTTCAGAAAAACACCACCGGAAGCGGTTCTTAACATGTGTAGGTTAGGTGTTTTTTTTCGAAAGACGTTCGTAACATGAGAATGTTTATACTGTTCGAAAATATTTGTGTTTTTCAATAACAAATGAACATTTTCTTTTTAATCGTAAACTGTTACTTGAAATTACAGTATTTAATAAAGAATAAATGTAATTTGTTTTTAGTTTTATTCGAGAAATATGGCAGTAAACGTTTTATTTCCCTTGTAAACATTTTTGTTTTTTATCTATTACTAGCCTGGGCGTCCAGCGTTGCCCGAGTGTTTGGAGGTGTGTGTTAAGCAAAAAAAAAAAACAAAAAACAAAACAGACAGGCTCGAACTCGTACCATGAAGGAGAAAAAGTACGTAAAAAACGTGACGTCTTTGCCGTTGCGCCTACAAGCAACCGGAAGTGGCGAAGGTTTAAATTAAGGCCAGTTGATCGAAACGGGGGGGATGACTTGCGAAAATATCGGCGCAAGCGACCCCTCCTTGTAGACAAGTGCCCAGTTGAGGATGAAGGAGTTAATATTTTTAGCCAATTTTTCAATATTTATCGTCCGAAGGGTCGAGTTTCAATAGGATACCGCACGACAAATATCGAAAAATTGGCTAAAAACATTAATTCCTTCACCCTCAACTCGGCACTTTTCTACAAGGAGGGGGTCGCTTTTTTCGCCGAACAATGTTTTTATCTATAAATGCAGGAGTAGACATCTTAGTATATATATATATATATATATATATATATATAGAGAGAGAGAGAGAGAGAGAGAGAGTGAGAGAGAGAGAGAGAGAGAGAGAAAGGTTTGTGTTTACTATAACCATTTTACTTAAATATTACGCTAGTATAAATCATGCAGAATATCGGCATGAATATAATTACACGTAATAGTGTACTGAAGATGATCATCCTATAAGAAAACCGAAAAAATAAGCAAATAGGGAATTAATTAAAATGAATGTTCAAAAGAATATGCAAATTAGTTGGATCTTTTGCAGATGAATGCAATTCCACGACCCATGACAAATTTGTATTTTTTTCTTAAATAAATAGAAAAAGGGTTTTAATATGAATATCAACACACACACACACACACACAACCAAATGTATAGGAGTATAGATTCAAATATCACTACAGTCAATACAACTGATTTTACTAAAACAAGATAGGCACCTAGTTATTACCACACATTACCAAAACGGATATGTATAAATTAGCTTGATCCTCGACCCTGGCACCATATTTTAATGTCCATCTTTGAAATGATGTGAAAGTGTATATTTTCTGAACTTTCGATTGACTGAAATAAGATGCCTGTGTCAAGACTCTTATCCGATGAAGATTTTTTTTTATATATATACTAGCAGGCCGACCGGCGTTGCCCGGTCGTAAGATACACGTAAATATGATATTTTAATGTATGTAGATTTCGTATTTACTTTTACAGAGACAATTCTCTATTGATTATTATATTTTACCCAATATATACTATCTCTCACCCCGGTGTATTTCGGTCGTATAATACACTTAAACATAATACTTTAATTCATACAGATTCCGTATTTATTATTGTAATTCCAATACACTATTGATTATTATATCGTACACATGATATTGTGGTGATTTCAAAAGTTAAAAACTATATATGACTTAGGTGCCATCAGCTAGAATCGAACCCCAATCTTAATATATAGAGAGGATTTGAGCCTGTGGAACAATTTCGATTTTTTAAACCTGTAAAATAGCTGCTAAAAAGTAAAAATTGCAAGAAAAAAAATACTGTTCACAAGTCGAATAAAGCTGTTACTTTTGTGCATGCGCAAAAGTAAACATTCATAGGTCAAACTTGTCTATTTTTAACCTTTTGTGTTTATCTGTCTGTAGCTCAGACGGTAAAAAGAGATAACATCTACTAAAGCTGGAGCGCTAAGTGTTCCGGTTTCGATCCTAGTGGATATTTTTTACAACTTTTGAAATCATTAATATATATTGGATAATCAATAGAGAATTGGCTCTATAATAATAATAATAATAATAATAATAATAACAATAATAATAATAATAATAATAATAATAAAGAAATATGCATGACTTCAAATATAATATAAATTTTAGATATAGGTTCCTTGAACCTGGATCTAACTTAATAAAGTGATTTGAGCCCGAAACTATAAATTTTAAGGGGTCATAATAGGGGTCAAATTAAAAAAAAATTGACTTTTTTTTTGTTTTGCTAAGCGTACACCTCAAAACGCCCGGGCAAAGCCGGGCTGAAATGCTAGTATATCTATAAAAGTGAACGTGTCTGTCTGTCTGTCTGTCTGTCTGTCTGTGTACATTTCCCTACGCAATAACTCTGTCAATTTTTAGTCTATAGACTCGAAATTTAAATACCGGGTACTGAGATTTGGGAAAATCGATGTGACGGGTGTCAGCCAGAAATTTGGCTGTTAAGGGGTCAAATTTCAACGATTTGACCTTTAAGAACTCTACCAAACTCCTCCGACAATTTTGGGTCTAGACACTGGAAATTTTAGATATAGGTTCCTTGAACCTGGATCTAATTTAATAAAGTGATTTGAGCCCGAAACTATAAATTTTAAGGGGTCATAATAGGGGTCAAATTAAAAAAAAATTTACTCTTTTTTTTTTTTTTGCTCAGCATACACCTCCAAACACCCGGGCAACGCCGGGATGAAATGCTAGTATATATATATATATATATATATATATATATATATATATATATATATATATATATATATATATATATATATATACGTGTGTGTGTATGTATGTAAGCCGACCGAGAACAGAAAAAGAAAACTGTTCGAATTCCTTATTTCTAAAAATGAAATCGTTTGCCACAGTCTTGTCCGACGAAGATGTGGTTGAAAGAAAATTTAAAAAAAAGTATCTCTTTTCGTAATCAACAAGCAATTTATTCACGCTGTCATGTTCGGCGTTGGTCAGCACTTCAAAAGTTTGTATATATGCAAAGCACTTGTTTTGCTTGCTCATTTTTCACTCAGTTCGGTCTAAGACAGTGGACCGAATATAGCATGCGGTTCGACCAAAGATAGTCATCCTGCTGAGTGTGGCCAGTTGCTACATAATGTCCAGGTCCATAATAAACCATTATAGAACACTCGTTAGAATATTTTAAACCTAGAGTTTTATTGAAGTATATTTTACTCTAAATCTTCTGCGAGCAGACTATAGAATCAGTATATTAGTAACTGGCAGTCTACTTAAAAAGTCATTATCGCCCAACATATGCGATGCTTCTTTTAGTCATCTGATTCTCCATCATTCTTCTCTTTGTATATTTTTCTACATCCTATAAAGTAGGTGGTTTCCCTTTCTCCTCCTCCATATGTGGGCAGATTCTCGAGTTTGACAAGTTGTAGCTGAAGAAGGTTGGACGTTATATCGACTGAATAAACATCCAAAGCGAGAGCAGCAGTCTGAATAATATAAATAATATAAATTAAGTAAATTATATAAATTATATAAATTATATAAATTATATAAATAATATAAATTAAATAAATAATATAAATTATATAAATTATATAAATAATATAAATTATATAAATAATGTAAATTATATAAATTATATAAATAATATAAATTTAATAAATAATATAATATAAATTATATAAATAATATAAATAATATAAATTATATAAATAATATAAATTATATGAATTATATAAATAATATAAGTTATATAAACTATATAAATAATATAAATTTTATAAATAATACAATATAAATTATATAAATAATATGAATTATATAAATAATATAAATTATATAAATAATATAAATAATATAAATTATATAAATAATATAAATAATATAAATCATATAAATAATATAAATTCTATAAATAATATAAATTATATAAATAGTATAATATAAATATAAATTATATAAATTTTATAAATAATATAAATTTTATAAATAGCATAATATTATAAATTATATAAATAATATAAATTATATAAATAATATAAATTTTATAAATAATATAATATTATAAATTTATAAATAATATAAATTATATAAATAATGTAAATAATATAAATTATGTAAATAATATAAATATATAAATTGTATAAATACTATAAATTATATAAATAATATAAATTATATAAATTTATAAATAATATAAATTTTATAAATAATATTATAAATTATATAAATAATATAAATTATATAAATAATATAAATTATATAAATAATATAAATTTTATAAATAATATAAATAATATAATTTATGTAAATAATATAAATTTTATAAATAATATAAATTTTATAAATAATATAAATTATATAAATTATACAAATAATATAAATTATGTAAATTATATAAATTATATAAATAATATTAATTATATAAATTATATAAATAATACTACCTCCGGTCGGAAATAGTTAGTGCAGAAGTAAACCTGTCCGCGTTTTAGGTTTTGTCACGCACCATTTCAATGTTTTAGGGTTAACTGGTAGTACTTTAGAGCGTGCTTAATTGAAAAAGAACAGTTTTCGTTCTAAAAGTCATTTAGAGTTTAATCTATGCACATTACTTTGTTGGCTGTTATATAATCTATTTTTAGAAATACCCGCAGTGGCTATATAAATATGGAAAATGTAGTTGATGCCAATGTGAAGGTAAAAACAGAAGTGATAAGAGATAATTGACAAATTCAAGACGAACAGCAGTTCTGCAAGCGTTGCTACAAAGGTCTAAACGGCGCATACTAGAACGTGGTGCAATCAAAGATGTTGCCACAAAATTCGGTATAGGAAGAAATACTGTAGGCAGAATGTGGTCACGAGCACTAGACAGTTCGTCCGATATATCGGTGCCAATGGATTCTTTGAGCCGTAAGTTTCTCTGTGGCCGAAAAAAGAAGGACTATAGTTCACAGTTGGCAAAAATAAACACCATTCCCTTGAGAAAAAGAACCATTTTGAGGTCTACTGCTCAATCATATGGAATACCTAAGAGAGCGTTGATTGCAAGACTGAAAGATGGCGAAATTCGGGCCCATTCAAATGCTGTAAAACCGCTTCTCACGATAGAAAACATGAAATGTCGCGTTGAGTTTTTCCGTTCGCAGTTGGATTTAAATCGAGGAACTTTTAAAGAAATGTTTGATGTCATACATATTGATGAGAAATAGTTTTACATGACGCAAAATGCAAGGAAATTTTATTTAGGCAAAGACGAACATGACCCTTTAAGAACCACTAAAAACAAGCGTTTCATTACAAAGGTAATGTTTCTTGCTGCCGTGGCTCGACCCCGTTGGGATCCACATCGCAAATGTTACTTTGACGGGAAGATTGGAATTTGGCCATTTGTCAAAAAAGAGGCCGCTAAACGTAACAGCAGAAATAGGCCTGCTGGAACAATGGTAACTAAAGTCATGGATACAATCACGAAAATCCAGATTCGTGAATTCCTTGTTGAAAAGGTCCGTTTCCACACGGAACAAATGGCCAAGTGGATCCATTGCACAACGAATCATAATTCAACGACAACGCTAAGCCACACGTACATCCAACGAACCCGGTGTTTAAACAAGATTCGGAAATATTAGGGCTGAATATTGAACTGGTTAACCAGCCTGCAAACAGTCCGGATCTGAATGTGCTTGACCTAGGTTACTTCAATACAATACAATCCATTCAACACCAAAAGGCTCCAAAGAATATTGAATTAATTGAAGCAGTTGAAACCAGCTTTCAAGAATTAGAAAAATCAAAGTTGAACAACATTTTCCTGACATTACAGGAGACAATGGAACAAATAATTTTGGCTGATGGTGGCAACAATTACAGGCTTCAGCATATGTCAAAAGCACAGCTAGAAAGAAAGGAAAACTTCCCACTTCAATTTTGATATCAGAAGAATTGAAAAGTAAATTAACACAATTGAATAAATAGTTGGATGTTTTAGCTTTTTGCATTATTTTTTGTATATTTATTTAATCATACATTGTAAGAATGTATGTACAATCAATTGTCAATTTAATTAAATATAATTATTTGGTTAACCTGTATTTCTTTTCAAAAGTACTGCCTTATAAAACTTGAAACTTGTATGCACCAAGTATTTCCGACCAAACTGAAAATTTTTGTGCACCAACTATTTCCGACCGGAAGTAGTATAAATTATCAATCCTCATTATTGGCTTACAAATACATAGGTCAGGTGCGAGTTTGATCAAAGTGTTTCAGTGGAAGAAACTGGACTCAAACTTTGCATACACAGGTTTCGAGTCATTGTCGTTTACCACTTTGCTACCATCATCTGTGTTATAACATAACGGAAAAAGAGTGAATGTTAATGCTATTCCACCGGATCATCTTGATGCAGAGAGTGAATATTGTAACAGATCATTTTAAAGTTCCCAACTGTCGATTATATATTACGGTGTTAAAAGTAACCTTTTCAATGCAAATGGACTTTCGAATCCGTGTGCATAATATGACCGCTGAGCGGATGTTGACATTTCATTTTACAAGGTTTTGTATTACTAAATGTTGGTCAAGTATTTGTATTAGTAAAGTACGATCAGTAACTAAAGGTTGGTCGAGTATTTTGCATTTGTTTATTTCTATGTCAACTAAGATGCACTCAGGTAAAACGTGTTACGCACAGAACGTCACTAAGATCTGTGTAAAAACTTGCACACGTCCTTACGATTTGTGTAAAAACTTGAACATGTCATTAAAATCTGTATAAATGAACAACTTGTACAGATTACTAATATTTGTATAAAAACTTGAACGTACATATACACTCTGTTGCTCTCTCTAATTTCCTCTTTTTTATTTTTAGCAGTGCACACATTTTTTTTTTTTTTAATTATGTTTGAATGCTATGATTGTAGATTATTTTTATGGAAATCGATCCAGACAAGGCATGAAGTCACTTGATGTAAAAAGCTAAAAAAAAAAAAAAAAAAAAAAAAAAGAAAATACTACTTCAAGGTCCAAATCTTGCCAACGATAAGTGTTAGATGGAATAGATTCTGGCCTAAAACAGCAATTCTTCTCTCTTTGTCAGAAATATTGCTTTCGGAATATGATGACTAAAGGACAAAATAAAAGAAGCGAGGGTTACGAGGCTGGCGAAAGTAAAACGAAGATACAATATTCAGGCTGTGTTTATCAGATTTTCCACTTCCTTTTCGCTTTTTGTAAATAGATGCAGGTTGTTCATATACAAGATATGGTATATTCTTTGTTCTGTATCCGTAAACTAGTATTTGGCATAACTTTTCCTACGTATTTAGTTTAGTGATATCATGGCTATGAAAACAATAGTGGTGATAGAGAGTCTCTTTGTAGGATACTTCTTTGTATCTTTGTCTCGGTCGGGTGTTATTCTAAATCCGTCAGTTTCAGTCATCATGTTCCTATGTTGCTTTCTTAATAAAATTGGATATCTGCTACATTCAATTATTTTTATGTGATAGATTCTCTAGTACACTTTCTTGTGGCTAATCCACACGAAGACTATGCTTTTTTCTGCTTTTTTACCTCATTTTTAATCGATGTATAACAGGTCACGCATCCCGTTTTTCCCTTTCCCGCATTTTTTACTTTTTGTAGTCAACGATTATTCAAACAGTGGTATATTTGTTCTCTCAGTTGTGCTGTTAGGACTTTCAACATTATTGTAAACAGATTACTGGTCTATAGTTGCTTGGATTGTAACCTTTTTGACGTCCTTTTGTGTTAACGTAGTTCTTCATTCGTTCGTTTTATGGAGACACATCTAAGTTTTGTGTCATTAAAAAACTACAATGCGCGTATTTCATTATATTACACGTCCTAAAGCAGGACCAATATATATCTATATATATATATATATATATATATATATATATATATATATATATATATATATATATATATATATATGCATATATATATAAAGAGAGAGAGAGAGAGAGAGAAAGAGAGAGAGAGAGAAAGAAAAAGAGAGACCACGGCTGAACTTTACAATGTGGTTCAAGGTTAAGTATTATAGACTGAGAAATGAGAGCAAGTTTTTCAATCTTCTAAATTCTATCCAACTGTTGACGATTAGCCACACTTTTCTATTTGTATTCCTTAAAATCTATTGGTAGTGGGATTATTAAACATCTAGGATATACTTAATACTACAGATAAAAATAATCTCAATGGCTAACAAGTCATGTCAAACAGAGCTTATATATTTTAATTCAGTAAAATAAAAAAAAGATATGAAATTAATACTTCGTAATTAGGCTCCAGAATACACATTCAATAATATTTTTTAAATCTCTGTGGATACAGTTTTTTAATGTTGTGAAAATTGTGTTCACGTAAATTATTTAATTATTCACTTTTATGATAACTTGATATAAGAATTTCGAGAAGAAATTCAAATACACGTCATTTTAACATACTTTCAAAATATAGAAAAGTTGAGACTATTGATGTTTTATTTAAGTGAATATCAAATATAAGTTATACTTTGGGTCGTAGACAATTTTTTAGATGGATTCTTTTCTTGGAAAAAAAATCTGAGAATTAAAAAATATGATGACAGAGAGTCAATGTTTAATTTTTTAAAAATTAAGATACTTAATTATTGTATTTATTTTTCTTGGAAAGATCCGAGAATTAGAAAAAGAATTTATGACAAAAAGTCATTATTTGAAGCTATATTTAGAGAGGGCCCAAATAATAGTTATTTTATTTTAAGAGAAAGATGGTGACAATGTCATTATTTAACGAAGGTTATATTTGAAAACAAAAAAAAACAAAAAACAAAATCAAAATGTATCCTATATTTATTGATAATATCGGAAAATATTCCGAATATTTTTGTATTTTAGTCTGAAGGGCTAAATATTTAAAAGTGTCATTGAATTAAAATTCGTTTATCCAAACGATAAATGAATAATAAAAAAGAATAAATAAAATATATGTTTTCGTATATTTCATTTAACGTTTACATCCCAGAAATTATCATTTCTATACTAATGAAAAAGAGAAATTATTTATAAAAATATTTAAATAATATTATTAGGTTAGGATATAAATATTTTAATGTTTAGAGTATCAAGTAATATTTCATTATTTATTAATTGAAAAAAGAAATGAAACAAGAAGAAATTAGAAGAAACGCATATACCCGAGATTTATTCAAACTTCCAAGTAACTCTTTTAATTAAGAACTGTTTTCTTAAATTTGCCTTCAGTCGTGCATAAAAAAATGAAAGGTTTCATTGAATTTTCATCCCCAGTCGTACAAAGTTTCCAGTAAAAAAAAATCCTTGCAAAAAATACTTATCGTATGCACACACACACACAAGACGAATTTTTTCTTGAAAAATTATTGTAAAGTTTCAACTGTATTATGTTGCCATTTTTTTTTTTACTAATGATATATTTTTTTACTAATGATATATATTTTTTACTAATGATATATATTTTTTTTACTAATGATATATATTTTTACTAATGATATATTTTTTTACTAATGATATATTTTTTTACTAATGATATATTTTTTACTAATAATATATGGACAAGTATGAATTGTCAATCCTTTTTATTCATTATTTTTAATAAATTTCTATTTCTTTGATGTACAAGCTATTTTGCCATTTATTTATTTATTTTTACATCATTACAAAGAAAAGAATGTACAGATGAACACGTCTTGTTTAATTAGCATTATTTTTTTTAATTCTTCTTACTTTTTTAGAGAACTGGATTTTTCTTACATTAAAAATGGACCTTGTGTCTAACTCTGTAATCGGGAGAGAGAAGTTAATAGGTACAATTTACAAACAAAAGAACGGGCAAGATAATCACATACATCTTATAATCCATTTAGAGATCTTATTGCTGAGAAAATATATCCGCGGATTGAACGTTTCCCAGCACTGTAGTGAAGTAATTATAGAATTTGCTTCATCGATTGCGTCATTGAGGAAGCGTAATCTGTACACCGACTGGGTAACTTCAGCTGGCGGTGTAATCATCACGATTTCGGATGCCTCAGTCGTTCGATGTTCCATGTAGCCTTCATGACATTTCAGCATTTCTCAATATGATTTAGAGGTGCAGTGTATATAGGATACAGGGAATAATAGTGACGCCGATAAACCCGTCCACTTGCATCATATTATCAAAATCCATGCGAGCAGCCTCACTGTCGCAGACTAGAGCAGTTATATATTGATATTGCCTTTAATAGGACGAAGATAGGAAATTAGCGCCAAGTAGTGAAAAGTTCTAATTGAAGAAGTATGGCCAAACATAGACGGAAGATGAGAAACGTACTTCAGTAACCCCGAAGCCAATAAATGAAAATTCGTTGGGAAGTAAAAGCAAACCCGCATAAAAAGAACACTCTTCTAGCCAAAATTCTCCCACTCTCTGTCGGTGCTTATACCTAAACGTGAATTCCATCAACAAAGCTCCTTATCTGGAACTGCCCACCTGTGAAACTCTGTTCCAATGGTCTGCTTTCCAGGTGACTGCAGTATTGTCGTCTTCAAATCCAATGTAAACAAGTTCTTATTGAAACGACCTCGAAAATAATCTAATTATACCAAATTTCCAACCTCAAGCGATTACTACGCTGTGGTCCCAATGATTATAATACACACATTAGCCTTTATCCTCGAGTAGCCTCCGGGCCTTGATATGTCGTAATCCCTTTTTAGAAAACAAAACAAGATGTAACTCGTGAAATTGGGCAAGTATGTATTTTATCCCTGCCAAACCTTTTACGCTTTTATTTTATGTTTATTTTAAAAACATCCAGCAAACTCTGAATGTTATGTTCCATTCACCGATCGATCAGTTGCAATTAAGTTGAAAATAATTTGTCTGTGGATCTGTCACACTTTTGTTTGAAATAGCAGACGCATCTCAACAATATTCGCTTTTGTTTTATTTTTCAGATTGACTTTCTATCTCTATCTCTGACCGAATATTCCTCTTGTAGCAGTAGGAGCAACGTATACTCGCAACTTGAGATTTGGAATATCTTTGGTATATAAAGTAATGCTTGATTAGTTGAAGCAATCAACTTTCTTTCTGGCTTGTCCAATCAGAGGCCACCTCTCAGGCGAGCTAATCAAGTTACAGAGTTTATTAAAAAGTTGAACCCACGACATTTCTTTTCTCTTTTTTTCACGATTCTCATGCTGACAACTCTGTATGACTCGGATAAACACTGAAACTACTCTCGTGGGGCACAACAGAACCCACCCGGGCCTTTGGTCGTGGGTTTAACTATAGGATAAGTCAAACAAGCAAACGTGGCTATCGCCACAACCGGATTTCAATACTGTATATCACATGGACTCTTTTATCTTCCTATAGGACTGTCTCTAATCTTTTGTCTACGCCCATACACATAACCGTTTTACGCGACTAACCCTCTCCTTTGCACACACTCATACTATCGAAGATGATTAATAAAGTTGTATTGGTTATTAGAATGGAGGTTCGTCGTCACTGATTTGATACTATTTTATTATTGAGAAATTAATATTTTACATACAAACGTCTTCGTGTTAATCAACTCTAACTAACAACGATACAGCTAGACAAACTAAAACATGCCAAAATTATTGTTGCTATATTAAAATAATTCGTATAAATTTTGACACGTTGTTATATTAGGATAATTGATATAAATTTTGACATGTTGTTATATTAGGATAATTGGTATGAATTTTGACATGTTGGTATATTAGGATAATTGGTATAAATTTTGACATGTTGTTATATTAAGATAATTGGTATAAATTTTGACATGTTGGTATATTAGGATAATTGGTATAAATTTTGACATGTTGTTATATTAGGATAATTGGTATAAATTTTGACATGTTGTTATATTAGGATAATTGGTATAAATTTTGACATGTTGTTATATTAGGATAATTGATATAAATTTTGACATGTTGGTATATTAGGATAATTGGTATAAATTTTGACATGTTGTTATATTAGGATAATTGGTATAAATTTTGACATGTTGGTATATTAGGATAATTTGTATAAATTTTGACATGTTGTTATATTAGGATAATTGATATAAATTTTGACATGTTGTTATATTAGGATAATTGGTATAAATTTTGACATGTTGTTATATTAGGATAATTGGTATAAATTTTGACATGTTGGTATATTAGTATAATTGGTATAAATTTTGACATGTTGTTATATTAGGATAATTGGTATAAATTTTGACATGTTGTTATATTAGGATAATTGATATAAATTTTGACATGTTGTTATATTAGGATAATTGATATAAATTTTGACATGTTGGTATATTAGGATAATTAGTATAAATGTTGACATATAATCTGAGTATTTATATTTGATCAGAAAGTTAAAAATAAACTCTACTATTATAATAATGTTAAAACTTTGCCGATCAAAATAGAGAAAACAAAGAATCTAAACTCCAGAAGTAAAATTAACCGGAAAGGCGCTGTTCACTTAAAATGTCAATCGCCTGTTTACGATAAAAAAAAATATTCGTAAATAAAACGATGTTTTAAAGTAAAACGAAAGAAATAATTTGATTAAAAAAAAATAATTACAAATAGTTAATGAATGGGATGTCCTTTTGCAAAGCAATATGCAAAAATAGTTTACGGATACATACACAAGCTCAGTATATTATTGTAAGTCTTTCAAAGTCTTCATCTTTAATCTCCACCTCTTGTGAGATCATTATCATTGTCATAGCAGCCTAGAAGAATCAAGGCAGCGTGTTAAATATTAGGCAATTAAAACTACTAGTATATAAGACAATTGGTCGAGAACAACAAGAAATGAAAGTTTGGCCAGGAATCAACTTGCTGAAGTCGAGATTAGAATTACTAGACTGTGTGGATTGATAGAAACGGATGTGACGTCACACAACTCAAATAGAGAGTGGAGGGAGAGAAGTCAGTTCCTTGGAAGCACTACTCGTATGAAGATGTTCATTTAAAACATGGCCTTTTGGCTAGGAGCAAAGTGCAGTATCTGTTATAATGATGCAATTAATCTTTTCTGTACATGGTAGTTCAAACAGAAATACTTCTAGACCGGGGCATTTAAAAAAATTTTCTCTAATCAAGAGTGCCTCATTTTGTGCACCTGGATTTTCTCCACATAAAAATTCAACCCTGTGTTACATTTTGCCCTCGTAGGGAGAGAAGTAAATAGGAACATGTTAATTTAAAAATGTGTCGATAAAAAACGATTAGGCAGGAATTATCTATCTCTCTCTCCCCCATCGCACTGACGATGAGCAAGATGAAGTCGAAACAATCTTCTCTGTTTTACAAATAGTTTTGTGCTTCAAAGAATGAAAGAACTTATTTTTCGCTCCAGACATGGTATGAAGCCACTTGATAAAAGGAGCTAAGAAGAAAAGATGATTATCCCTAAGATAAAGGATGCCGATTGGCCTTAATCTTGAAAAAAACTGAGGCTATAGGAACGAGGTAAACAATCAGCATGGAGAGAGTTCTACAAGCTTGCAATTCTTAGAAAGAAACTATTGGAATAGGAAACTGTATTACAATAAGATATCGAAACAGCAAATTAACGACCAATAGATCAACAAGACAAACAAAGGAAGCAGGAAAAAGATAATATAATTCTGAAGAACACAAGTCATATTAGTATTCATAGAAAAGACTGAGACTAGCAACATCACGTCTGTGAAAGAGAAATGGTAGAGAAGAAGAAAGTGTTGGGCCAATAAAATTAAAGATATGTTTCTGTACTTTACCCAGAATCCTTAAATGGGACAATGTGTCACCAGCCCAAATATGATAACAGTACTACGTACAAGGTGTGATAGTAGATATACAGGCAGTATTCCCTCGGTCTGGAACGACCACAGAAAAGCCCATACAATAACAAGCTGCTTACAAGGTATTATCATGTGTATTAAACTAGTCACAGATATTCTTCATTTGGGTGTGTTATTTATTAAGATTTAACAGAATCGATTGATTAGAGAATTTTTTTAGATGAGGGTTGATGATTTATATTATTTGAATTATTCAGGCTATTGTTCCTATCTTTGATGTTATTCCGACATTTCGGCCGATGTTACCTCCGACCCTCTTCAATCTCAGTGGTGCCATGAATAAAAGTGCTAGGTAATAACCAGTTTTTAGTGACAATCTTCAATTCATGGTGATACAATTGCGAATTACTTAAGTATAAATTTTGACATGTTGGTATATTAGGATAATTGGTATAAATTTTGGCATGTTGTTATATTAGGATAATTGATATAAATTTTGACATGTTGGTATATTAGGATAATTGGTATAAATTTTGACATGCTGTTATATTAGGATAATTGGTATAAATTTTGACATGTTGGTATATTAGGATAATTGGTATAAATTTTGACATGTGGTTATATTAGGATAATTGGTATAAATTTTGACATGTTGGTATATTAGGATAATTGGTATAAATTTTGACATGTTGGTATATTAGGATAATTGGTATAATTTGAAATAATTTGGTATAATTGAAATTTTTGACCCGGTCATGGTTGACAGGGCGAGATCAAACTACCCTCGCAGATTAATTCGAATTTGACAAGATGCACGACGAAAGTTTTTTATTTTTATTTTACAAAGGAGTCATCACTTATCAATGATAAGAGTTAATGAATGTACGATAGGCATTGGGGCAACAGTGTAGTATATGTTATTTTTGTTTTATTTTTATTGTTATTCTTTTGAGATGAGTAATTTGTATATTTTTATTCATTTATTTGCTGACTGTTATCCTCATCTTTATAGTTGTTGTCTCAAGACGTTTCGGCCAACTATTCCTCTGGTGTTAACTGCAACGGGATAGGAATGCTGAATCTTCACTTGTATCTTCAGTAATTACTGCCTTCCATAGTTGTTGTCGTCTCGCCACGTTTTGGCCAACTAATCTTCTGGCCGGCTTTGGTCGGATTGAAACCGCTATATATATTAGTTAGCCAAAATGTGGCGAGACAACACTTATGGAAAGCAGTAATTACTAGGGTTGTGGCAACAGAATATTCTTTTCATTCTTTTGAATCTCGTGTGTGTATCCGACACAATTATACGCATTTAATAAATCGAGAACCATATCACCCGTCTATACAAAAACATAAAATATTAACGGACATATACTTAAGAGTCAAAACAATGAAAAGAATATGCTGTTGTCACAGCCTAGTAATTACTGAAGATACAGTTGAAGATTCAGAATTCCTATCCCGTCGCAGTTAACAGTCTGACGAAGGCCAGAGAAATAATTGGCCGAAACGTCGTGGACAACAACTATAATAGATGAGGATAATAGCTTCACAAAAAATATTTTAAAAAAAGACAGCGTAGTGATCGTTTGTGGTGGAAATTTAGTATAATTTGATTATTTAAGTAGACGGTCTAACAAGAACTTGTTTCCATTGTATTGAAAGACGACCATATTGTAGTCAGCTGAAAAGCAGGTCAGCGGAACAGACTTTTTCACAAGTGCGCAGTTCTAGGAAAGAAGTTTTGTTCATGGAATCCACGTTTAGGTTTAGACACGGATAGAGAGTGGATGAAAATTATTGATAGTGCTTTCAGCTAGATAAGTGTTTTTGTGAAAGTTTGGCAAACGGGGACCATTGATTGGAGCTCAGACGAGTACTTGTCATGAATTTAACGATAGAGCAGAGACAGTCTAGCTGTTACGTTATGCTGTAGTTCTTTGGTTTTTAACCGAGTCGTCTGTTCATTTCATTAATCGTATGCCAAACTGCTCGGCGAATGTATAGAACACTGTCAATTTTGAGTATATAAAAAGTGACAATTTTATTCTTACAATAATACTTCCTAAATATGCTATGAAGTGTGTGTGTGTGTGTGTGTGTGTGTGTGTGAGAGAGAGAGAGAGAGAGAGAGAGAGAGAGAGAGAGAGAGAGATGGCGTGTTGTAGGTGACGACAAAATGACAAGTCAATCGGTTCGGTGTCCGTCATTCTCTCTGACTGAATTCTTCCTTGGGTGGCATTTGTTTTTATTTACAAAAAAACTTTAGATAGGAATTTCATTTTTTAACGCCGCATTCCACTGACCTATATTAAATTCGTCCGAGGCCAAATTTCAATATGACTGTTTTCAAAACTTGTCAGTTGAAGAATGTTGATTTCAAAGCTTCTACACACTTCTTTCAATTGTTATGATTTTGATGACTTTGATGACATTTTTTTGGTTTGAAAACTTCAACAATATTTACGTGTGTGTATCCAGCTCCACATGCATGTGTGCACCCAGCAATAACCCCGGGGTTGCTCAGAATACCATTCAACATAGAAACATCTCATCTGCGGGAAAGATGTCGCAGGGAATAGAAAAGGTCATCACCTATCTGGTTTTGAAGTTGATTTTCAACTCTGTCGAGGTAGGATGAGATGTGGCAACAGTATTCTATTCTAGGTCGTACTTGGCTCTTATACAGATAGACGATTGCATTAGTAGTGAGATATCTACTGGAGCGGTAGTATGATCCAAACATTTTCCAGCGGCCCTGGCAATTAATTTCATGCATGTACTCTATTGAGGGGTTATATCAGCCAAAACGCTACAAGAATAATATCCAAGATGAGACCAGTAGTCCAAATAAAACAAATAATACAAAGAATCAATGAGCTGTTGAACAACATTAACATCCATGCGTCTACAAATTGTTTTGCGTTTTGTATGTGCCAATGTTTTTGGTGATAAGATCCCCTGAAGGCTGAACATTTAAAGTTAATCGTCAGCTTCAACTATACACACACCACCCTACAATCTGCGACCGATCCTTGGAATATTCACGAAAAGCATATAAGAAAGAAGTTTAGAGAGAAATAGTAGCCGAAATCGAAAGCTTCACGCCGATTGTTGCTAAGTTTTTTAGGCAAAAAAGATTCAATCATTTTACAGCTGCAAACTCCTGACACAATTCAATCATTTTACAGGTGGCTGACTCCTGACGCAATTCTATGACTTTATAAGTGTCATCTACATCATAAACAAACTACTCTTGTTATGTCTGACGAAGTGCCATTCTTTGGATCATTCAATCACCACAGAAAGTGCCTGAATCCAGATACAATCCTCTACCTATATAAGAATCAGATTTATTCTAAAATGAAAAATGGCTGCCAGATCTGGGGATGTACTGTTCACAGTTTTTTTTTTTTTGCCTTGATAAAGTATAAAATCAACTTTGCAATCTATGTATCGATGGAGGAAAGGGGAGTTAGGGTAAGGGTTAGTGTAAGTTAACTAAATTCACACCCAAGTGATAGCAACAATAGAAATCAAGTTTAAAATAGATTTACATTATTGAGGACATAACCCACAACTATACTAAGATTGCTGCAAAAAATGGATGATTCTACTCCATTCAGAAATTACCTGACACCTGACGCAATTCGCTACTCTTATAAATGTCACATACATCTTAAGATTCATTCATGTCATATTAATAAGATAATTCTGTTGCTGGCATTGATTTCCCCGACATCTTTCTAGTTAGAGCCCTTTTTAGAAATACATCGGGTACTTACGAGAGAGACCACGTGAAGGTTGCCAACATCCCGATTGAATGTGTTTCTATGGAACGAACTGGATTTGAACTTGGTATACCCAGAATGTCGATTCATGGTTCGTGTCATTAATCACTTAACCACTACGGAGTACTGCTGCTACGTCTGACGAGATGCCACTCCAACCTTGGCCTTGATAACATACAAAAAGAGCAAGAGAGATTCAATCAATGGCACATAAACGAACGGTTTCACCCCAGAAAAAAATCTCTTGGTTTGAGTCTCTAAAATAGTGAATGTAATGACTGGAATCCGGTAGGATGCCTCATCTCCAGAAAAAAACAAAACAAAATAAAAGCATTTTTTGTCTCATTTCAGAATCTTTCTTTTGGGAAAAAATGTTCCCTACATTAGAAACTAACTTTGCTTCTCACACTGATTTCATGGAGTGAGGACAAATAAATAGGATCTCTCTCTCTTTTTTTCTTTCTCTCTTCCCCTCTATCTCTCTCTTTCTATCTCTCTCCTTCCTCTCTTCCTCCCCCCTCTCTCTCTATCTAATAAGATTAATTCACTTTAACACAAAATTAATAATGATAGAGAAAGATCTGTGTATTCATGTGGGTGTGCGTGTGCGTGTGCGTGCGTGCAGGAAGGCGCTTGTGTGTGCCTGTATGTATGTCTGTGTGTACGTGAGTGTGTATTATGTGTGTGTGCGTTTGTATGTGTGTATGTGTGTGTTTGTGCGTTTGTTTGTATATGTGCGCGCAGGAGCATGCGAGCACACGAGCGTGCGACCGACAATAACTCACATGGGCTGAACAAAATTTACTGATTCCTGATCACGTCATAAGAAGCCACATAAGGAAGTGTTCTCTAGATCTGGCGAAAGAGCCTGAAAGGTCGAATCAGATTTTAATTCATTTTACTTCTCGGATCACTTGGCGGTCAAATATAACTACTAACTATAACTACTTTATTATTCCTCTTTTTCTTTACCAATTCTTATTGCTTCGGATTGTTTTAACAAGTCATAGATGGGTTGTATTTTCTATCATTCATGCATGTTTTTATAGCATTACTAGCAGGAAGACCCAACGCTTTCCAGAATTGGATGACAAACCACATCTCCTTTTTGCGCTAAGCCTATGATTACATATACTCTTCTTTAATCTAATTTTATACATTTTTTATTTACTTTTGGAGTTGGACCGAATGATGTACTCAAAATTGATTGAGTGGGTGGGGGATTATTTTTCGAATAATTTTAGCAAATTTATTATATTTAGCCTCTTCAAAGCACAACCGGCATTATTTTCCAAGAACCAATGGGAATGCATGTGCTCTTCTATTCCAGGCATTGAATATTTTAGTACTAATTCTTCTTATTAAATAATATTGGCACTTTCCAAAACTCGTTTGAAATTTGAGATTTCGCAGACATTAATGGCGTAAGACTAGGAAAGCAACCCCTTTCATGGACGTGCGTCAGAAGCAGAAATGCGTCATTGAATTCCTGGCAGAAGCGCATTGAGAATGTCTTTGTAGAAAAATAAAGTCTAGAGCACAAAAGGTTGCTCTTTTAATGGTACCACTTCCGTCTTTGAAACTCTTCAACTGTTTTGCGTTAATGAAATCATAAGAAGCTTAACTTTTGGAACTATCTTCGTAATTGAAGAAGCCTGTTAAGAATTATTTTTTTTCAATTTAAAGGTTAAATGATTATAAATTTAAAATAATATTGCCACTTTGAGATATCGTTTCAAATTTGAAATGTTATTAGATACTAGCGGCTGCGCAGCGTCGGCACACATAGCGCCGAGTCAAACACAAAAATTGAGTACACTCAACATCAAGTACACACAAC